>NC_045597.1:185495987-185799017 GCF_009762305.2 Zalophus californianus
GAACAACGCAGATCATGGGACTGCCCTTTTTTTTTCCCCCTTTTTGCTTTGGTTGCGGCATGCTCAGAGTCTACAGGAAGTTCACCCTTAACACCTTTAATTTATATCTTCTCTGACTGTGACTTATGTTTTCGTACTTTTTAATATTTCAGTACTTTGTGAAATATGGAGTCAAATGTGTGATAAGTATGTCCAAATTCCCCAGCATGGCACACAGGGCCCTTGACAATCTGGCCCACCTCACTTTTTCTGTTTCATTCTCTGCACCTGTCACTTCTCAGTAAAGCCTAATCATCACGAACAAATCATCCCACAGAGACGCGTTTTCTGAGGAGCTTTATTTCTCTCTTTCAGGGTCAGAATTCCTCCATTCTATCTTACTCTCTCCCTTAAACAAAGTATACAGAAAATACATTTATCCCTTATTGGTGTCCCTGTGACATCAGTACGAACATAAAAGCCCCAGCTGACTGGACACTGAATCTCATTGTTTATAGAGCTTGCTGACATTGAATTATCTCATTAATCTTCACCACATCTGTCAGGTGGCTGTTATCACATCCATTATAGGAATTGAGAACAGACTCAACAGGGAGGTCAGATACATTTTGGAAGGTGTCCCAGCCAGCAAGTATAAGGTCAAGGCTTAAATCTGTACCATCGATTCCAGACCTTTCCCACGCATAGCTGAATACTGTCCTATCGTCACTGCATTGGTCTATGCACCAGAGACGCACGCAGGGTGCCCTTCACCCCGACTCTAAAATAACCCCAACAACTGTGGTATTTTGCTTCTTGCTCCAGGTCGTGTGGTTTGTCTACCTCCTCTCTTAAGGTCTGGCTGCCTTCCTTATCGGCATCACTGACTGTTCTTTTGGTTCATTGATTCTAATTTCTTTTAGTCTTAAGAATAACACCAAATGTACTCAAATAAGGTTTCAAAATAGAGTAAAAATATCCTTCCTGAGAGCTGAAAGTATCTCTTGTCCATAAAGTGCCCAATCACTCATGAACAGACTTGAAAACTTTGATAGGACGATTTTTCACCAGGACTGGAGGTCCTTGATGTTTGGGACTTCAGTTCCTCATACATAATAGATGCTTGACTGTTCATTGAATTAAGCTGACTTCATAAGGGGCTGCTTGAAGGCAGCCTTCAAGGAGAGTCCTCTGAAGGTAAGGGGACCTCTTCCCCTACCTCCTTGTCTATCTCTGAGGATCTTGTGTTTTGCTAAGACAGCTTCATAGTGACTCACACATTCTTCACCCACAGATTCTTACTAAAGGGGATACTGGAACAGAATTTGGAGGGCAATTCCCACGCCAGAAGGTGAGTAACGGGCCCCTAAACCTCTCAAAATGGAAAGATCATCTGAGCCACTCCTGGCTAAAGGACTCTCTGGGCCAATTTCCATTTCCACCAGGGGCCAGCCTGCTTCCAAACAACGTCTGGGCTATTCATAGTTCAATGTATGAACATCTGCAAGGTCAAAACTCTAGCTAATGAATTGATAATTGTTGGAGACAGGTGACACAGACACGGTGGTGTGCCAAATTACTCTCACTTTGATATGTGCTTGAAATTTTCCACAATACGAAATTATGTGGTTTTTATTTTAAGCATCTGGCTGAGTCTCAAGAAAGGAAAGTGAAAACTTCGAAAAATGAGACTCACACTCCACATGTGGGTACAACTCCTCCCTGTGGGATCCGCTAGCGCCTTTACTGCAGCGATGTTGTAGAGAACCTTATGTGCGCGTCACTGAGCCACCCCCGGTGTGAAGTCCCACTCCAGAAACTTCTTTCATCTCCAAGTGCCAGGAAAAGCTCTGCTTGCCCAACAGAACTGACTGCTTGCTTTCTCGGGTGGGCAACAAGAATCATGTAACTGAGCATAGTTCCCTCTAAACAGCAGAGTCTTCTTGAAGCTCAGCCATTTCTGTGCCAGGGGAAGGCTGGGCTGCCTCTCAGCTTCTCCAGCACAACGGGGTCACGAGCAGGACACACCCAGCCCAGGCCTCGGGCGAGGAGAACAATTCCTGCTTATAGAGCCTATGGGTAAATATTCAGAAGACTTCTCTAAACGAGTTCTCTAGATACCAGCAGGGTCAAGATGTAGAGTCTTGTTTCCCAGCAATAGAAAGCTCTGTCACTTTTCTGCTCTTAGTTAATAGGGGAGATCCAAGTGCATGTTAATGAAGATGATTCCCTGAGTAGGGGCTTTCTGCAGACCCTTTTGCTGAGAGCTTACATCGTCTTAAGCAGACTTTCAAAAAAAAGAATGCAGTGAGTCCCCACTGTCTCATGTAACAATGAAGGATCACTCAGATTCCAGCCTGAGCTGTCCCATCACCCCAAAATGCACTGACCCTGAATCTGTAGAGATAGGAACCCACAGAAGCCCCACCCTGGCAAGGACCTCAGCCAACGATCTATTATTCCAGCTCCTAGGAACCCGGCTGGGTGGTCGCCTGGGTCTGAAATCACATAGCTGATGTTAGGAGTTAGTTGGACAGGTAGGTAGTTAGGGCCAGGGTCCTCAACAAGAAAATATGGAGTCAGGACAGTTAAGATAAAACAGCGCTAACATCTTGTTTTGCAGCTTAGACAGGACCACACTGACATTCTGCTTTGCAGCCTTTGCAGAAATGACTTCTGCAAAACGTCCTAAAATAAGACAATTTGGGGCACCTGCGTGGCTAAGTCATTAAGCGCCTGCCTTCAGCTCAGGTCATTGATCCCAGGGTCCTGGGATCAATCCCACATCGGGCTCCCTGCTCAGTGGGAAGCCTGCTTCTCCCTCTCCCACTCCCCCTGCTTGCGTTCCCTCTCTCGCTATGTCTCTCTCTGTCAAATAAATAAATAAAATCTTTAAAAAATAAATTAAAAATAAGACAATTAACCACAAAGCATTTGCCAATATCATGGGCAAGGGGCAATTAAGACCCAAGCCCCCAGATGTCAGCCAAAAAGGATCATCAGCACAGAGACATTAACCCAATAGGTAGACAGATATATGCCCAAAGCCCTGATTGGCATGACTCAGCACACCCTGATTGCTGAAGATAGCTCTGCTCATAAAACCCCCTAAACTTAGAAACTCCGGGGGCAACCCACTCAGGGCTCCCTCTCTCTCCAGGAGCTTTATACTCTTGCTACACTTCAGACTTTGCTTTGCTGCCCCCCACTCTTCATCTGGTATACTCTGTATTCTTCGAAGCAGCATGACCAAGAACCACAGGCACTAAGGGGACAAAAATCCTGTAACACTGACAGACACTAAAACCTAGATAAAAAGCAGTCATCAGAGCACACATTTTTTTTTTAGATGAGTTCTTTTTTTTATGTTATGTTAATCACCATACATTACATCATTAGTTTTTGATGTAGTGTTCCATGATTCATTGTTTGCGTATAACACCCAGTGCTCCATGGAGAACGTGCCCTCTTTAATACCCACCACCAGGCTAACCCATCCCCCCACCCCCCCTCCCCTCTAGAACCCTCAGTTTGTACATTTTCATTTGATTCAGCACAGGTGAGCCATAACGAATGGGCCAGAAGACCAATCCAGCATGGTCTTTTAGGCAGGTAGAAGTTAGCCTTTTACTAAAAACCCAGATTTGGTATTTCAAGAGACAGAAATGATTATTTGGATATAAATTTAAGAGACTATCTGAGAATTCTTGTTATGATGTGAAAATCCCTACACACGCCTCTTCCTGAGCCCAGGCCACACAGGGACCCCCGGAGCCCAACCAGAGAGACAAAGTTTTGCCCCCTGCTGGGAACACAGTAAATTACCTCAAAGGAAAACTCACTCTGAATTACATTTTTTAAATTCTTGTCTGTTGGCCGGGTCTTACTGTTCATTCACTACACATGTAATTTAAACAACATGCTCGCATTGCTTATGGCTTATAATCTTACTTCCCATTAACCTTAAACACACTATCTCTCTTCTGTTTGGATTCATTAATTGCAAATATAGCAGCTTATAAAAAAAAAAGTAAGCTTAGAGAACATGCAGATCATCTAAACATGAAATTCAAAACTTGACATTCATGAATTCCTAGAATTTATTTCTTTGGCTTAAATGTTAAATTCTGAAAAATACTAACAATAATAAATGAGCCTTGCTCTTTCCTTCCAAAGGACACTCAAGTTTACTTTATTACTCAAGGGGGAAGAAAGTAAATGTCTTTGAGGAAATTTTGTAAAAGGCTTTCTCTCTCAAAGTGGATATATGGATTGGCAGAATGGAGACATTCAAAAGCAGTTTCTAGCCATATCCTGGCAACTTCTGTGTTCTCAGCATGTTGAGCACAGCCATAATTAGCCATATGATTTCCATGTAATCAGCCTGAATCTTCAGTTCACCAGTATCTGTGTATTTATTTGATGAAAAGTGCTAATCCATTAGCAAAAGTAAAGTTTGACTTTAAAAAAAATGAATGTCACTGAAAATTCATCTTTTATTGAATTTCCCTATAAAAAAAACCTGCCTGATCCCACAAGTAAATGACATACCATTCTAATTTCTTATTTTAAAATTCCATTTAATCTTCTAGTTATTTCCTTTGCTACATGAAAAGAAAATGGTAAAGAAAAAGCTTTAATAAAATGGACACTTTGATGTATAAATTATTGATGAGAAGGACTCACTGAAGAATAAAGATCTTTCCTACCATCTTTCTCAAATTACCTCAGATGGAAAACCCACTTTGAGTTACATTTTTTTAAAGATTTTACTTATTTATTTGAGAGAGAGAGAGCACAAGTGGGGAGGAGAGGGAGAAGCTACCTCAGCAGGGAGCCCATGGGGCTCGATCCCAGGACCCGGGATCATGACTTGAGCCGAAGGCAGATGGCTCACCGACTGAGCCACCCAGGCATCCCTTAAGTTACATTTTTAAGTGTAAAGCAAAGATGATAAACCAGTGGTAACTCCTAAAGATGGGAAACCGATGGGGACAGGGCAGGATACCCAGCCATCATTTATTGAAGAAAGGCCCCACCATATGCCAAGCACCATTCTGAAGATCCACTTAATCCTCCCAACAGTCTTGCAAGATCAGAATGATTTTTCTATTTCACCAATGAGGAAACAGTTCAGAGACTTTAAGTAACTTGCTCAAGGTCACACAGCTAGTGTGGAGGCGGATTTAGTCTCTTTGCAAAGACATCTCTTACAATTTAAGATATTCAGAAATGCAAGGAATTGAGTTACAAAGCATGAAGGGTGCAGTTCAAACACCATCCTGAGAAGGGGGATGATAGAAGCATTTATGCACTGAGTGAGAATTTGAAGGGCGATGGCTTCCAAAGGCCTCTTGAAATCTTAGATCTGACGCACCTCGGTTTCAGTCCCATGGAAGCCACAAACCCCCCCCAGCCCTCCCCTCCTGCAAGTGACCACATGCCTCCCTGAGGTGCTAACAACCACCTCATGGGTTTCCTTCCCACTCTCACCGCATTCATGTGCTAGGGCTGCCATAACACAGGACCACAGACTGCGTGGCTCAAACAGTAGAAATCTACTATCTCACACTTCGAAAAACCGGGAAAATCAAAACTCAGGTGTCAGCAGGGTTGGTTTCTTTGGAGGCCTCTCTCCCTGGCTCAGATGGCTATACCTCCTCCCTGTGTCTCCACAAATATTTCCCTTTGTGAATGTCTGTGTCCTACTCTCTTCTTCTTGTAAGGACGCCAATCATATTGGATAAGGGCCCCACCCATATGACCCATATGACTTTGTCTCACCTTGATTGTCTCTTTTTTTTTTTTAAGAATTTAATTGTCTGTCTGTTTGTTTACTTAGAACGACAGCATGGGGGGGAGGGGCAGAGAGAGAGAGAGAGAGAATCTCAAGCAGACTCCACACAGAGCACAGAGCCCAATGCAGGGCTCGATCTCATAACCCTGAGATCACAACCTGAGCCGAAACCGAGTCGGTTGCTTAACCGGCTGAGCTACCCAGGTGCCCCTTGATTGTCTCTTTAAAGGCCCAATCTCCCAATACAGTCATATTTTCAGGTACTAGGGGTGAGAACTTCAACATGTGAGTTTTGCAGGGATACAATTCAGCCCAGGACAGACATGCACCCTCTCTGGCTTATTCCTCCAACTATTTTCAGAGCAATCTTCCTTAAATGCTGCTTTTAGTCCTTCACAAATATTTGATGCTTACGTACCAAAGTCATTATCCTACAGGATACACAATACTCATTGAACAATAGCCACCTGGAGAGTTTGGAAATGCACATACAGAGACATTTAAGGCAGAGTTCATGTGCTCCAGGAATTGACAAGCTAGTTAGAGAAACAGATCTGTGTCACTGTCATTATCACTATCATCTTCATCACATACCTTTACTGAGCACTCAGTAGAAGGGCTTTGCAAAATGCAGTTATCCTCATTGTTTATTGTTATCCCAGGGTTATACTTGAGGAAACTGAGGCACAGAGAGGAGGAGTCAACTGACCAAGGTCTGCTGCCTAATAAGTTGAAGAGTTGAAATCTGAGCCCAGGTAATCTGATTCTAGGATCTGCCCTCTATTCAAAGAAACTACATTACAAGTAAACCATGGTGCTCAGATAGATGGGGAGACCACACAGGAGCTGCCTGCACCTGGCCCATGTTAAAGGTACAAAACCCACTTCCTCAGAGAGAACGCCCGGCTCCCTGCCCTGTTTCAAACACTCTGGTGGCCCTGGGTCTCTCCTTAGGTCAGTCCTGGAGTGGCAGCTTTTGTCCTTTTAGGGATGAGCCATTGAGGACTCAAGACCCTTGTCACCATTTGATACCCAAAATCTGGAGATGGGGAGACAGTCCACCTACTGTGTGATGTCCACCTTAATGACAGGTGTCCTGCCAGACACACTCGGGTGTATGGTCCTCCTTTCTTCTCTCCTTCCCCTTCCCTGTTTCCCTGTTTCTCCTCATGCCCTTTGGACTCGTCATATAGGCGGTTGATTACATTCATGGGCCATAGCTAACCAAAGTGTGTGTGCCCCACTTCCAATCTTTAGCAGTCTGAGGGTCTCCCTCTGTACATGTACAACTAACCCGGCTTTATTTTCCCATCGGACCTATAATTTTTCTTTGCCTCTGTCTTCCCATCTTCTTCCTCCTCTATAGGTTGTTGTGTAGTTTATGTACTTCTGTAGAGAGGCTCAAATCCAATCCAAGAGAGAGATGGGGAACAAAGAAGCAAAACACAGAAGAGCTGATCTAAGGGATCAGTTCAGCCTTCCTTATGGAAGGTAAAAGCAATTTAACAGCCCTTTGCTCTCCTATTGAAATAAGAAGGTATCATAGGTGAAATAATAGGTATCATAACCTGAACTCCAAAAGTTTTGTCTTAATTATATAATCTCTGAGACCATAGAATTTGACTAAAAACATTTCCTCAGTATTCGGAGAGGAAAAAAAAACTATCTTTTCATTTTATTGTCAAAGATTTTATTCAGAGTCCCTGATCTAATGAATGCATTCCTTACTTTACTGAATTTACATCGACACACATTGAAGTAAAACCAGCAAAGGTGGGAAGGCCCTATCATTCATTCTAATTAAATCTTATCTCATTAAACATTTGCTGCTTTCATCATTTTAATACTGAACAAAAGGCAGGTTATATCTAATAAATGTGTTTCTCCAAGATAATTAGAAAAGAATCATTCTAATAATTTCCAGGAAAAGTTCATCAAAATATCTAACTTAGGGTGGCAAAAGAATTACTTAAGTTCACAGGCATGATGAATCTTGCTTGCTTTCAAACTATTTTTATTAATCTATAATATTCACATGAAATTATCTCTTCCATGGAATAGTTTAATCTTCCAAGTCTGAGTAAGAAAGAAAAGTCTGCATACAGGGTTTGAATATAGGAACACGAACACCGCTCATATCTTCCTTTCAAAATTTTTTGGTCAATGTGTCATATTTTAACCATTTTGATACTGGTAGTTTCTTTTCTAATGCACGTGTGACTCTTAGAATAAGATACTGGAGTTAGGTTCTTTCTTCGGGAAAAAAAAAAAAAAAAGTCGTACTTAATTCCCCAGAGCCTCAGTATCCCCCATCATGGGATGGGGTGATGAAATGTGCATGTCAGAGGACTGTGGACTCCGGAAGTCCTTGGGCTAAGCAGAGATCCATATAAGTGCTGGAAAAAAACATTAAGTTCTTGGGCGCCTGGGTGGCTCAGTCGGTTAAGCATCTACCTTCAGGTCAGGTCACGATCCCAGGGTCCTGGGATCGAGTCCTGCATCTGGCTCCCTGCTCAGTGGGGAGTCTGCTTCTCCCTCTACCCCTACCTCCTGCTTATGATCTCTCTCTCTCTCTAATAAATAATAAAATCTTAAAAAAAAAAAACATTAAGTTCTCTTCCTCTTTCATGTGCATAACCACCAGTACACCTTATCATGTGGCTGCCAAACACGACAGTCCTGTGTGGGAATCAATCTTCAATAACGTTTCCTAATTATAATTTTTAGATGCTCATGTTGGAAAGGGAAAAAAAAAAAAAAACAACCCTATCAGCTGGCCCAAATTCCCGTCTTCTCTGAGGGATGCATAAATGGGCTTTTGCTATGGAACAGGGCTCCAAGTCATTTAGGTCAACAGATGAGTGCTTCTAGAGCTTCTCAGGCTCCCCTAAAATAAAAGTAGTTGTTTTTGTGTATTTAGCATAACATCTGTCTCAGATGATTGGCTCAAATGACACCAGCCTCCCCTGTTTCTAAACTGGGGAAAAATGAAAACCAAACAACAGGGCTCAGATTTGCTAACAAATCTCACCTCCCCAAACCCAGCTCCTTGTTCTCATATCCAACACCTAGAATGATCTATGATTCTCTCTCCTACTAAAACCAGCCCCTTAGAAAACTAAGTTACTCCCGTTTTAATGACAGAGAAAACCTTAGTGTGATACCATTTTAGGGACATTTGCATTTAAATAGGAAATCAGGCCTTTATTACATAGGAATGAAGCTCAAATAACAGGTTTCCAGGCATCCCTCCAGGCTGGTATGTCAAGAAAATTGGGGATGAAAGGACCTCCCTAGACATCCTTGAATCTTACACCAGCAAAGCAACCCCCCACCCCCAGCCCACTGCCTTCCGTCCAACAGCATGGGCAACTACAGTGAACCAACGTCAAGTTACTTTTATTTTTTTAAAAGCATTTTTTAAAAAATCAAGAATTTTCGGTTCAGAAGACCTTCATAATAAAAATTTAAAAATAAATTTCTCTCTTCTCACTACCGCTGGCTGATAACCATGGTTTTTCTTATTTTTTAGAAGACCCTTTTGACAAGGTTCTCTTTGGGGAACAAGTACATATTCATGAGTATTTCTGGCTAAAAGTGATATTTGTCAACAATTTTATTTTTTTTAACTACAAAACTAAAAATACAGGTAGCTAAGCCGCACTTCAGAACGATGGGTAAGAAGTAAGGCAAACAGCCAATTGCCCATTTATCTGTGGCCAATGCACCAACTCTTGTCGTAGCACAGGTCTTAAAAATAAAACAAAACCAAAAAAAATGCTAGTGTATAGAGGACATGCTCGTGACTTGGATTCAGAAATTCTAGTATCCACTTTCTCCCAACAATTATCCTTTAAAATTGGAACTCTGAGAGGGAAATTAAACATGAGTGTGGCCCCAAATAATTTCCACTACGGTCAATTAAAGTCAGTCGTGCAGGCCAGAAGCGTTCCTGGGTAGTTCAAAAGAGGATGAGTGGAAGCAGAAACTTCCAAGGATAACAGGGTTGGAGCGCCAAGTACAACAAGGACCACAGGAAGGAGGGGGGTGATGGAGGTACAATGCCATTTTTATTGGTTGGGGACCATAGGTGCCATCTTTTATTTGTAAAGGACTTTACAAAACACTTCCACACAAATGATCTCATGTCAGATTCCACTGGGATGTTTGCCAGCACCTATCTGGAATCTGGGCTAAGCCCCAGTCTTGCACGTGCCTCGGCTCAGTGATGTGGCCACTGTCTGTGGCTTGGTGACATGAACACTGTCATCATTCCCATCGTTGGGATAAGGCCCATCTCCTTAATGGCCTCCCGGCTCCCTGTTAAAACCCCTGGCTTTCACGGGTGCTAGTTGCACATCACTGTGATTGTAAGGCTCTGGGGAATTAAGCGACTCTGTTTCAGTAAGTGCCAGAGTCGGACCTTGACCTCTGATCTGCCTCCATGT
Source organism: Zalophus californianus (assembly GCF_009762305.2). Classification (NCBI taxonomy): domain Eukaryota; kingdom Metazoa; phylum Chordata; class Mammalia; order Carnivora; family Otariidae; genus Zalophus; species Zalophus californianus. Next base: position 185,506,212 of record NC_045597.1, read on the forward strand.
GCCCGGCTGCCACAGAGCCACGAAGTCTCATACTTCATCAGCCTGGTCTGGACCAACGTGTAAGTCCACACTGACCTTGTCTGGACCAAGGACAGGGACTGCTCTCCTCGAACACATGGGTATTTGCTGTCACCTTGAATTTGCTCTCCAGCTAGATGACAAAAACGATGCCTTCAGATGCTCCCTACTGATCAAAATGCAGCTGAATGTGAGTGCCTTTAGAAGTACTATAACATTTTGAAATTTCAGCCCTTACTGAAATCATGTAAGTTAATTCCCGAGAGTCTCTATATCCACATCCAAAAATTTGGGTGAAGAAAATGTCCACGTCGCAGGGCCGTGGTCAGTGGAAGATCCTTTCTACCTGGATTCAGCAATGCAACTGATGTCTCCATTCTGTGTATTTCAACCAAGCTGCCTTTAATGGAGTATATTTGATTAAACTGAAAAATGAATTGTTCTTTCGGTAGAAAATGGAAGTGTAATATTATACTAATCTAAACATGGAAGCCCATTCTTCTTCCATTTGTATTTATATTAGCAACCTGAAAGAGCCCTGTAAGCAAAAGTCATTTAATCTGGCAGCTATTTCTGATTTTACGTATCACAACATAGTAACTTTTTTTTAATCCCCCCAAATTTTCCATGTGTAAAGAAACCCCCAAAGTAGAGCAGCAAGCTTTGGTTGAAAATCAATGAAAATAATTCAAGCTTGGAGAGAAGTGATTGGATTCCAGGACGAGTTCCCACAGTCTGTGACCTTGGCCGGTCGGGCAGCTTTGCCCTTAACCTAATCCAAGTTCAAGCCAACCATGACCTTTGCCACTCATCTCGCTGAAGGCGCTCTTTCTGTTCCAGACACCTACAAACTTCCTCAGCACATGGCTGCATCATCACTTCAATGGGGTATTTTCATGACATATAAGTCGTTCTTTCCATATTTCAGTTTCTACTGAACTTTAATGCCCCCTGTGTTAATTTGCTTGATTTATACGACTTCATTCGACTCTCTGTCACTGACACCACTGGATGGTGATTACCTATGCTACTTTGCTCACCAGCTCTTAAATATATACCAGATTAAACCAAGACCAGATAATGACAAAGAAAAAGGACATAGGTAAAATGTGATAAAGAAAGCATGTAAAGAAATGAAAAAAAAAAAAAAAAAGCTAGTAGGAAAGAAAAACCAAAATCATTCTAGTAAAGTTAGGAAAGCAGTTACTGAATTACAATGAAGAGAGAAAAAGCAAAAATTTTTCAGTTTTTCTACAGATATAGAGCTAAACACACATGCATCATTATTTATGGAATGTACAAATGGTACTCTAAGCTGCTCAGCATTTCCTGTGTTCACGTGCTTCATTTTCCCACCGTTTCCAGCCAAAATCTTGTGACTGCAAAAATAAGATGTATAAATGATGGTTCTGGTGTCCTACATAATTAATGACCTTTCTATTCTGGAAAACTCTGGAACATTCTACATTTGCTGGGGCCTCTGCACACTCCCAGAAGCCTGTCACACCAGCATCCTCCGTGCCCTTCCCTCCCACACTTAAGCCCTAAATGAGATCTCCCTGCATATATCATAGAGCCACCTCTATCTAAGGTTAAGACACAGCTTGGATTTTCTGCCCAGAATCATGTGGAAACCATGTAGAGTCGTATAGAGGAGGGTCCTTGCCTTCACGACGATGGCCCCTGGAGGCCTGCAGTAACGTCCCTCCGTATGTCCATTACTGAGCACCTGCTGGATTCCAGGGAGAGCTTGCTCCTTCCCTTCTTCCCTTCTTTCTCCTCCGTTCCTTATTGACTCAGAAATATCCTATTTAGCTTCAGAATTACTAAACTAGAAATTATCCACTGGTGTGAATGTGGGAAAGACTAATGTTGGCGGCTCCGTTAAACGCTGATCTTAGCCTCCAGTGCCCATTACAGGAAAGGAAGTTGAGTACAGAGTGAGTTCACTGTTGCTGCTGAGTAACAGACAGGCAGGTTTGGCCCAGTTTTCTTGGGGTTATTCTTAGAGGACAAAGAAAAGGCAGTCTGCAAGAAGAAACCCACATGATGGCTCATGATGGTCTGACAGGTGTTGGGGTGATGCCTGACCTGCCCCTTTGTCCTGGAGGTGGTAGCTTCCTGGCCAGCTGGCAGTCAAGGCAGTATCACGGGACCATCTCCTCTAAACCCATTTACCTTACATTCCCTGGAAATAAACAAGGCTGGCAAAGGATACCCCAGGATTGAGCAGGTAACCCAGACCTGATTCTGCCCTGAACAGAATTCCCATATGACCCGGAGACTCCATTCCTTACGTATACACTCAGAAGAACTGAAAACAGAGACTTAAATACTCGTGCACGCATGTTCTTAGCTGCACTATCACAATAGCCAAAAACTGAAAACAAACTGAATGTCCATCAACAGTAAACAGATAAACAAATTATGGCATGGTCATACAATGGACTGTTACTCAACCATGAAAGGAAGGGAAGTACGGACACTGGGAATAACATGGATGAACTGGAAGATGCTATGTGGAGAGAAGGAAGCCCGTCCTCAAAGGTCACAGACTGTAGGGTCCCGTTTATATGAAATAGTGAGAATAGGTAAGTCCCTAGAGATAGAGGCAGACTGGTTGTCACCAGGGGCTGGGGGCAGGAATGGGGAGTGACTGCCGCACCGGGACACATTTCCTTTTGGCGTGATGAAATGCCCTGAAACTAGATAAAGGTGTTATCAACCAAGAAAAGAGGCAGAGCTAAAACAAAAGCATTTATTTGGGGTCTCAGAATTGCAATTTGGAGAGTACAGATTTCTGGTAGCAATCCAAATTGTACATCCCGGTCCCCCGCGCAGGGAACAAAAGTCAAGGGGTTTTAAAGACAAAAGGGAATGCCCGTCTATGTAGTTTAGAAAGAATTTTGATGGATGTTGGCAGAAAACTCATCTAAACGGAGTATAAGTGGTCTCTAAGGCGATCACTAAGCAAAATCTCTTACTGTAGCAGGGTTCAGGCGTGCTGGCTGAGTCCCTGGAATATGTGCGGTATGGCCCAGATCAAAAGCTCCTGCTTCCATCACTGAGGACGGTGAGGATGGGCACAAGGCCCACCTCCTTAAGGGCCTCCTGGCTCCATTTTAAACCCCGGGACATACACGACCATCTCATTCCACCTTTCGCCGGTGCTAATTACACCGTTGTAAGGGGACTAGATGCCCCCTGAATTGTTGACCTTACAATGGTTACTTCTGTATCTTATGAATCTCATCTCAATTTAAAAAAAAATTGTTTTAAAAATTCTATCACCCCCTGTCTGACGTCACTTGCCTCAGAGAAGGACGCTTTCCTCTCCTTCTCTGAAGCCCTCCTGTATATCTCTCCTGGTTCTATCCCCTCCAGGATCTTCATCCATTAATTACGCCCCACAGGCCGCCCTGCCTCATCTTCTAGCTTCCTGGCTCTGGCCTACGTCGACACGTCAATGCGATTCATCCTTACTCTAGAAGCAAACCCTCTTCCTTTGATTCAATTTCCCACTTGGAGCACCATCCACTCTCTCCCTCCCATTCGGTGCCAAGTTTACCAAAAAGGCAAGGCACACTGCTTACCCAAGCTCTTCCCTGCCGCCTATAATCCGGCTTCCTCCCCATACCAACGCTGTCCTCCCTACAGCAAGATCCTGGAGTGAGTTATTGCCTCTTCTCCCAGGAAAGCAGGCTGATGTTCTGAAAAGCAATCTGCTCCGTTTTCTTGTTATTGTTTACTACCTAAAGAGCTTGCAACAATGTCTAATAGAAAGGTCCTTTTAACCACTTTAGATTTCTGTGATTGTCATTGGCCTGCTTTCATTAATCTTTTTAACGGGATTTTAGGATGTGCTCCGTTTGTTTTTGATTTGGCTCTTTGCGGAGGCTGACAGGGAAGAAAGAATTAGACAAAGAGGCAAGGGAAGGGACTCTGCCTTGGGGACCCCCGTGTGCACGGGGCTGCTGATCTCAAGGTGGGCATGGTAGTGGGTGGAACTGGTCTGAGACCCTGGCGGTGAGGGTCAAGAGGCAGACAAAAACGGGGACTTGTCAAATTGGCCTTCAGCAAAATGACCTAGAGCTGTTACAAAGAAGCCATTCAGAGAATCACCCCAGAGGAGAGACAAAAGTTGCAAAGTGGTTTTCAAGGTCACAGACAGAAAAGCTGACCTTTCAAAACCAACCTGGAGGTGGTCAGAAAAATAGGTTAAAGGTACAGAAAGTAAGGAGAGTCGGAAGAGAAAGGGTCAAGGCCAAGCCTGGACCACGGCAGGGCTTCCTGGACCTCGGGGGGTAGGGGCCTGAGACCATTTCAGGGGGTCCACGAGGCCAAAACTATCTTATAATAATATTAAAATGTGATGTGTCTTTTTCACTCTGTTGAAATTGGTACTAAAGATGCAAAGCAAAGGTGAGAAAAACTGCTCCTGCCTTCACACAAATCAAAGCAGAGACTTTGTGGCAGCAATCAATGCCTCTTCACTGTCATCAGGCATTTGCTAGGGCAAAAAATGCTAGTTTCACTTAGAATGTCCTTGATGAAGACATAAAAATTTAAAATTTTATGAGATTTTAACCCTTGAGTGTACATCATTTTGACATTCTCTGTAACAAAATGGGAGGTATGCATAAAGCACTCCCACTGCACCCCCCCCCCAAAGTCAGGGGCTGACCTCAAGGAAACACACAGCACAGTTGTTTGAGTCGTGCACTAGCTCACTTTTCACGGAACACCTTTTTTCCTCAAAACAATGACTGACAAACTAGAGTTATTCAGACTTGGCTATTCAGCAAATATTTTCTCTCAAATGAATGAAGTGACCCTGTCATATCAAGTAAAACAACCATTAGTTTTTATCAGGGATAAAATTTGAACTTTTCAGGAAAAATTAGAATTTTGGGAAATTTTTATCTTCCATTATAAACTTGACCAATTAATTCCCAATACTTCAAGACTTTCCTGGTGAGACTGGGTGGTAAAATTAACCACCCATGTGATTTTTGTTGTTGTTGTTGTTAACGTATAATGAAATGTGTCAACCTTGGAGAGCTCTGTATAACTCCAGTATTTTCCAAATGACCAATGTGTGAAGTTATAAAAACCCATTTAGGGGTAGAAGATCCAAAATGTAAGACATATCAATGAATGGCTAACAGTACAAGAGTTCATTGATATGGTTTCAAATTCCTGCATTCAATTAACCTTTAAGAATTTGCCACTTATCAAATTTTAAAATATTACAAGAAAAATATCCAAAATTATCTGAAACAGCTATTAAAACACTCCTCCATTTTCCAACCAACTATCTGTTGAGGCTAAATTTTCTTCGTACACTTCAACCAAAACAACACATTGTAACAGACTGCATGTAAAAACAAATGTAAAAATCCAGCCGTCTTCCTTTAAGCCAGATATTACAGAGATTTGTTAAAATGAAAACAGTGCTTCTTTTCCCACTAAATTCTTTCTGCTTTGAAAAATGTAATTACTTTTTGGGGTGCATGGGTGGCTCAGCTGGTTAAGCATCTGCCTTCAGCTCAGGTCATGATCTCAGGGTCCTGGGATCGAGTCCCGCATCAGGTTCCCTGCTCAGTGGGGAGTCTGTTTCTCCTTTTCTTTCTGCCCCTCCCCCCACTTGTGCGCGCTCTCTCTCTCTCACAAATAATAAAATCTTTTTTTTTAAAAAAGAAAAATATAGTTACTTTTTATTTAAAAACATCTTTTATTTAAAAGGTGTTAATTTATGTTACCATGCAATGATGAATTTACTAATTAAATATTTTTAAATTCCTCAGTTTTAATTCAATGTGATAAATACCAATAGATACAACCCAGTAAACCAAAGCTCTTTGGGGTCCTCAGTATTTCCTAAGACTATAAAGGAACCATGAGACCAAAAAGTCAAAAACCACTGGGCAAGGTGAAGCCACACTGTTTTGTAACTAAAACCACAAACACCCCATCCAGGGGACAAATCCTCCAGTGAGTCTGTAACTCGGCAGGCAGAAAATGGGGCCAAGCTCTGAAGAGAAAGCACCAGGAGGGCCAGCAGGGAGTTATTTTTGGACAGAAGGACTAGAAATCTCCACTAATACCATAAAGAAACCCCCCCCCCAACTCTTGCCTGCCATGAAGACATTGGTCACACACCCAGAGCCCACTGGTGTGTCCCTTCAGTTTGGGGAAGTTGTACTATCCTACCCCCTAACACAGGACTTTCATTCTGAATCCACCTAACACTCCACAACTCAGAAGGATAAGCTGCAAAGCCCGAAGCGATTCTTAAAACCTAAGAGGATGTCACAGAAGGAACAGGGCAAATTTCATCATCAAACTAAAGCTTTAATCTCCTCAGACTTCAGGGCAGAAGATGAGTCCATTTATACCAACGCTGTCTTCGGAGCAGCTGCTCAGAACAGAAAACCATGGTGGGAAAACAATCAAAGGGGTTTATTTCCCACTCAAAATCTGAAAGAAGTAGCAACCTGCCTCAAATGGGCACTGGCTAAATATTTAATTAGAGGCTGAGGAGGGCGAGGTAGTTGGGGTGTCTGGGAAGATGTGGGCATCAGGCAAGGCGCACATTTAGTGATTTCCAATGCCAGTTTCTGACTTGCAATACCAGGAAAGCGGGGACCCTGGCGCTGCCCTTCATCCTTGTTTTGTCAGAGTGAAGCCCTGTGCCTGACACACAGAGGTGCTCCTGACAGATGAGGGAAAAGAAACGTGAAAAAATAAATGAATATCCAAGATGAAGAGTGGAAGAAACTCCTTTTGTTGTGAGCAAGCGCAGCAAACAGTTTCAGACCCCTAAAGAAGAGTGACAATGTGCCACCCCACAGGATGCCCTCCCCAGGAACAGCCGGTTAGCAGCCTCGTTCCTGGAGGCTCACCCTCAGCTCGCTGACTTATGGGGTGTAAAGTAGGGCACAAGGATGAGTGGTTTTAGGGAGAGGAAAGCACGCTCACCAAGTTCCAGAGTGAGGATTTTCTTCTCGCGGGCATAAAAATCTAGCCAGAGCCTTCTTTTTGTGTTCTACAAATTATCAACTAAAATCTAAGAATGCTAGTTATCTGTCTCCAATACGGAGTTAGGAAATTAGTATCTCTGCTCTTGGTAAAGACCAAGAGTCGTAACCCACAGAGTGCAAAACGCGGGGGCTGAGAAAAACACCTGTTCCGGGAGCTTATTTATCATACAATCGTACAATCAGAAGTTTATAATTCCTGTGGATCTAATTACTGCATGATGACTATAGTTAATACAGTATCATATATTAAAAGTAGATCTTAAAAGTTCTCATCAGGAGAAAAAAAATTTCTAACTAAGTGAGGTGATGGATGGTAACTAAACTTACCAGGGTGATTATTTCACAACATACACCTGTATCAAATCATTACATTGTACTCCTAAAACTAATGCAATGTTATATGTCAAGTGTATCTCAATAAAACTGGGGTGGGGGGGAGTAATCTAAAACAAAGAACAGTGCCCAGGCTATGTGTAAAGGGTTGCAGGCCACACCTATAGGGGTTTTCTCTTTCCTTGCTTTCCTGGGTTCACCTGTATTCTGATTTTCTCAAAGTTGGATCTAGAAGAAGAGAGTCCCTGAGAGCTTAGTCCCCTGTATGTGTATGCCTTCGGCTTAGGTCATGATCCCAGGGTCCTGGGATCAAGTCCTTCATCAGGCTCCCTGCTCAGTGGGGAGTCTGCTTCTCCCTCTCCCTCTGCTCTTCCCCTCCTGCTCGTACATGCTCTCTCTCTCTCTCTCAAATAAATAAAATCTTTAAAAAAAAAATCACCTCCATTCTCAATTCTTTGACCCTAGACATATCACCAGTGATATAATCCTCACCCTAATATATTTGGGATGCCAACAACAAGGCCTCTACAACTGTCTGCTACCAGGAGGACATACATTTCAACCTTCTAGAAAATGCTAACACCAAAGAGAACCACGACGAAACATCTATCCTTTGGGACATAAATTTACAATTATTTCTTTAAATCATTTAAAGTAGACTCAAATACACTGTCCCATTTTTGTGTAAGCAATATAGGATCATCCTCTGTTTCATATCATGAAAGGCAGTACTAGCTTTTTAATTACATTAGTACCAAGAATTATAATTCAGACATGAGTCAATGAAATTCTCGACAGGCTTATCCTTGACCACTGAAAACGTAACAACTGGGATGCACTCACTTTTATGATCTCTGTGCTTAATGTGTTTCTAATAATTATTATCCTATTTTTATTATCCATAAAAGTACTTTCTCTCTCAGAGGTCCACAGTGCAGTTTCTGCAAGGAAAATCTGCAGGACAGACCATCCATCCCTTGTTAGCAAATAAAGGTATCTCAGGCACCTTCATTGTGACATTAAGTCCAAAGCATCTATCCTCCAGCTCAAAAATGTTTAATGAGCATTGTCAAGAAGCCCTTTATTCAGTCAAGAAAAAGCCCCGCCTCCTTAGAACAATTTCTTAGAATAAAGTTGTCTCTTTTCTCTGTAACGCTACTAACCACTTCTTCACCAAGTAGTTTCCATCCACTGCTCCTCTCTACCCTCTCCTGCTGTGTTTTGTTCCCTACTTACAGGAGAGGCGCCTCCACAGTGCAGGCAGCCCGTGGGGACCTAACCCTGCCACACACTGAACAGAACTAGCAGAAAGCAGCTCTACGTCTTGCATGCCAACTGCTATTTTGATGCTGAGGAGGATACAGTGAACGCCTCTGATTCTTTGATGGGCTTCCTGGTCTACCCGATCCCCTGCCCCATTTCTTTCTCAGAACCCTACCAGGTCCCAGGCTTTTTGCAAAGCCTCACTAGGGCCTTTGCACTTACACTGATGATGGTGGGAAAATGAGCTCTTGGAGAAGTGATGAATGAAGGAATATGACATCTACTCCTGCCCTCTGGCACGGTGCTACTTCCTAACCTAAAGAGGGGTTCGCTCACAGTTTCCAACCAACAGGAGGATGGCATCAAAGAGCCCATTGGTTCAAATTATTCTGACCTATTTCTTTTTGAAATGAGAGGAACAGGATTGGCAAAATTGCTCAAAATATCCCTAAGGGGTTACTATAACATTCTGGGTCACACCGTCTGTGGGACGTCTTTAGATCAGAGACTGTTTTCCAACTTACTAGTTTATGAAACCAAATTCACCATGTCCTTCCCGTGCTCCCGTAACCAAACATATAATTCAAATTATAACATCTAACTTGAAACTCAGAGATTTGATTTTCCATCATACTCTTGTTCTTTTATTTATTTTGTTCATTTGGTTCATAGGCAGTTTTTGAGCATGTCTTGTGCAGAAAGCCCCCTGCTAAGTTGTTACAATGGATACAGAAGGAACCAAACAGGCTCTAACAGCAAGGAACTCACCATCTGAGACTCCACGGGGAAGCTCCCTGTGATCCCATCTCTGAGTCAGGTATTTCTCTGAGCCTCCAAAAGGCACCTGCAGATCCCTCCCATGGCACACATGGCCCTGTGCTCTGATCCACGATTCATCCAGCACCCCACCCCACAACCATCCAACTCCTCCTCAGAGGCCAAGTCTTAGCTGACTGAATGTGTACTCACCAGCACCTGGCGCAGGACCAGGCACAGGACAGGTAATAACTGGGCAGGGAAGTGCATGCAAATAATAACCCACATAAAGAAATATAAGTATAAATCAAAAGTCATGTGTCTCATTAGAAAACTAAAATGTTGGGGTGCGTGGGTGGCTCAGTCGTTGGGTGTCTGCCTTCGGCTCAGGTCATGACCCCAGGGTCCTGGGATTGAGTCCCACATCAGGCTTCCTGCTCCACGGGGGGCCCGCTTCTCCCTCTCCCACTCCCCCTGATTGTGTTCCCTCTCTCACTGTGTCTCTCTCTGTCAAATAAATAAATCAAATCTTTAAAAAAAAAGGGGGGGGGAAGAAAACTAAAATGTTGCCAGGCTTGAGAGAGGGAGCTTGCCGCAGGGGGTAGGGACAGCTTTCAGAAGGAAGAAGGTTTGGGGCTGAGCCTGAAATATCGTTAGGAAGGTGAGTGGGCAGGAGGCCGAGGGCTGGAGTAGGGGTGGTGCAGCAGCTAAGCATGCCAGATGGAGGGAACAGCATGAGCAAAACCACAGGGAGCTGAAGGAGGAAGCAGGGGGATGCACAGATAGTAAGGGGAGCTGAGGTTCAAGCTGGAAAGGATGTTCATGCACGCAGCTCAGGGCAGGCTACTCACTTTGCCCTGGGAATGAGATCTGAAATAAGCAAACTTCAGAAATGGGACTTGTTGGGAGCCCTAATAAAGAGACACATCCTTGGAAATATGAAAAAAAAAAAATATATATATATATATATATATATAAGGCAGACAGACTCCTGAAAGAACAGTGTCTCCTACCCAGGCCACATGGGCTCTAGAACAAGGACAGAGGATGTCATCAAGCCAGGGACAAAGCAGCCGGTTAAGGTCAGTGACTTATTTCCAATAAACCAACCCTAACCAGAAGAACTCAGCTGTGAAAACACTACGACTTCCTGGAGCTTGAGCCTTCGACTTCCAAGAGTAGGGAGGGAGGTAACAGAAGGTCGGGAACTTTCAGGAGCCCAACATGCTAGTGCTTTTCTCATGGACAGGCCCACATCTGGAGACAGAATTAAGACACAGCCTCCAGAAGGGCTTGGGAATGGCTCTCAGACATGATGCCAAATCATTTCTCTCTCAAAAGTCTGAGTAGGTAGCTCCAGTATCCAATTCAAACAGCTTCAGGATGATAGATTCCCAATGCAAGAGGTAGAGAGAATCCTAAGGAACCTCCTAAGAATGGAGACCTGACCCCACTTACTTATCAATACAGACCAGGGCCAACACATAGGAAAGCTTTGAGATAAGTATTGAACCATTATATCACCTATCAGCATTTCTCTTTATTAATTCCACATGAGCTTAGCATTATGAACAATGAAATCCTTGAATAAAAAGATGTTGCATATTTGCTTTAGGGAATCAGCAAAAGTAGGGAGATGGTAAGCTCTGCTCCTGAGACTCTACTTCCAGAATGATATTCCATAATCTAGTTTCACCAAATCACCTGGCTGGCCAATGAAAGGCATCATAATCTGAGTGAGGGGCTTGGAATATGACGTTTTTGTCAGTGCCTCAAGCAAATCTTAGGCAAACTAAAACTTTAAAACTATTCCTTTAATTTTGTGGGCAAGGAACGCAATTGGGCAGAAAGGAGGCAACAGTGAAAAAGTAGAATCTTGTGATGATTAATTTTATGTGTCAACTTGGCTGAGCCATGGTGCCTAGATACTTGGTCAAACAACATTCTGGATGTTTCTCTGAGGGTGTTTTTGGATGAGACTTACATTTAAATCGGTGGACTTTGAGGGAAGCAGTTTACCCCCCTAGAGAGGGTGGGCCTCATCCAATCAGCTGAAGGCCTGACTAGAACGAGAAGCTGACCTCCCCTGAGCAAGAGAGAACTCTGCAGCAGACGGCCTGCAGACTTCATTGCCAACATCAGCTCTTCCTGGTTCACCAGCAGACCCCTTTGCACCAGAGCTGCATCTCTTTCCTGAGTCTCCAACTCACTGTCCTCCCAGTCAGATTTTGGATTCACCAAGACTCCACAATGAGTAGAGTTACAGTTATTTACAGATTCCTTAAAATAAATCTCCTTAATTCATATATAGAAGATAGGATAGGAGATATATATATATATATTCTGTTCCTCTGAGAATCCTAATACACAACCCTTGCACTTGAGAGATGGGGTCCATGGAACCCAAGTGGATCTAAAAAGGCTTAAGGCCCATGCCAGTGAAGAGCCCTGACACTTACCTTTAATATATTTAGGGATATTACCAAATAGACAGCAGCCAAACCTGGTGACAGAGTTCAAAGAGAAGTAGTGACCACAGTCAATTTTTTTTATAAGAAGAAAAGATCAGAATCAACCCTTGTAACGAAAGCAGTTTTCAAAAACAGAGAGCTCCTTACCGTGTTACAGTAAACATATAAAAAGACCGGATGGCTCAGGAGGTTTAGCCTCCAACTCTTGATTTTAGCTCAGGTCAAGATCTCAGGGTCATGGGATCGAGCCCCACATCAAACTCCACGCTCAGTAGGGAGTCTGCTTCTCTCCCTCTCTCTCTCTGTCTCCTTCTGCCCTCCCCCACTTGCACATGTTCTGTCTCTTGTTCTCTCTAAAATAAATAAAGAAATCTTAAAAAAAAAAAAAAAAGCCTTTCTGAGGGTGGAGTGCTATCTAAGGGTGGCGAGCTAGAGCTTTACTGCAGACCGCCCATCAGTCGGGAATTGTCAAATCGCCTCTGGCCAAAGTACATCTGCCAGAAAAAAGCTCCATTACCACATGAGAGTAGTATGGGAATCAAGAATTGCTCTTATTTTGACAGATGATCTAATAAAAAGATGTAAAAGTGATTAGAAACAATCACATTAAACCACCAAGAGAGTTCTTTTTGTTTTGTACTACGGAGTGGATTCTTGCATTGGGTGGAAGACTGGACTACATAACTTCTAAGTTTAGGAAACCGTACAAAGAAGGAACCTGATAGCAACAGTCTTCTATGGCCAGCAAACTATTTTCAAGTCACCACGACAACCATGATAACAATCACAAAAAGCCCCGGGAAGTCACGTAGACTCAAAAAGATGAGCCAACTTTTCATTCCTAATCCTGCCACAGGTAGTGCAACTCCTGCCATGTTTTTGTGAATGGGAGGACTGGCTTCCAGATGGTTCTCTCCAAGATAACAATGTTGCGGGTCTATAAATGGACATGGTAATTCCAGCCTAGTCTTTTGCTTAGCATCACTGGGGGTAATTAGAGTGGCTCAGGTTAAGACGACTGGCCACAATTTCCTTCAGTTCACTAAAGGTAAATGCAGGCTTTGAGAGAAGCAACAACAGAGGCTTTGCACACCTGGGGGGTCGGGGGCAAAGGGGGTGGTGGGGCACTCAGAGCTCTTCAAAAGAGCTGGTACCCACAATGAAGCTGTACCTCCTCCAAAATGACCTGCTAAATTTAGCATGGATTCTTCAAGAAGGCTTTTGAGTCCTTTTTGCACGAAAAACAAAGCACTTTGGCAAGGTTTGCCAAGTTACCTGCCAGGTGCTAAATGCTTCAACTGCCTTTTCAATGAGTTAATTCTATACCACCAGGCAGAGCCTCTTAGCAAGAGTTGCCATGCAGATGACACCCATGCAAAGGAGGGGTGTAAGCCAGCGACGTGCATGTTTTAAGAAAACATGGTGGGGGTGCCTGGGTGGCTCAGTTGGTTGAGCGTCCAACTCTTGGTTTTGGCTCAGGTCATGATCTCAGGGTTGTGAGATCAAGCCCTATGTTGGAGAGAACCATCTGGAAACCAGTCAGTCCTCCCATTCACAGCCTAGAGCCCACTTAAGATTCTCTCTCTTCCTCTCCCTCTGCCCCTCCCCACCACGTGTGCGTGCATTCTCTCCCTCTCTGTGTCTCAAAAAAACAAACAAAGGGGCGCCTGGATGGCTCAGTTGTTAGGCGTCTGCCTTCGGCTCGGGTCATGGTCCCGGGGTCCTGGGATCGAGCCCCGCATCGGGCTCCCTGCTCAGCGGGAAGCCTGCTTCTCCCTCTCCCACTCCCCCTGCTTGGGTTCCCTCTCTTGCTGTGTCTCTCTCTGTCAAATAAATAAATAAAACTTTAAAAACAAACAAACAAACAAACAAAAAACAAATCATGGTGACTGCTGTATGGCTAAAAAGTTTCCCCAGATGGGTCATCCATTGTAAGAGAAAGCACACAAGGAAACAACCACAGTGTCAGTCCCAAATTCCAAGAACAGCCCTCCCTTCCTCGTTTCAGCAATTTCTCTTCCACCACTCTTTTGTCTTTCTCAGGGCTAATCAAGCCCCAGAAGTGTTCACTGGGAATAATAAGGATGAATTTGGGGAACACCAGTGTGTCTCCTCTTCACACTTGGAAGGTCTGATGCTCTTCCAGCTGGGATGGTTGTCTTTCCTCGGGCTTGCTTGCTTCCACTCTTTGGGAACATCCTTATCAAATGAACTCCCCCACGGCTTCCACATCTTCTCTCAGGTTCTATACCCTCCTCAGCCTTGACTGTCACAGCAGAACACTCAATATTCTTTACTTCTTTTTCCCCCCATAAAGTAAATTGATAAATGAAGCTTTCCCTCAGGAAAGAGAGAAAATTGTCCAAGCTGGCCAAGCTGGAAGAAAACCATATTCACAGGACAGGCTTGGCTTTGTAAAAGAAGTCCCAGGCTCTGCCTCTGGCTTAATCCAGGCACCATCCCCTGCCCTGGGGGTTTCATTCTGGCTTTGGTTTACATTCATGTTCCTTTTCAAAGATTTAGCAGAAATTCTTGTTCCACGACTCTCTTTGGGCATTTTGCCCCCTGCAGAGGATATCTCACCAGAAAATGGTATATTTACCCCACCGCAAATTGTACACTTAACACATCAAAATCATGGGCTTTCCAAGATGACCCGAGCAATGCTTGAAAGCATCTTCCAACACCTCCCCGACCGTTGTCCCCCTCCCCACTGCACCAAGTTCACACCACTATAACCGGAGGCACCGACATTACCATAAGGAAGCTTCACCAACGAAAGTTCACCTGCGCTACCCTTAAGATTGGTCTAAAACTGGGGCGCCTGGGTGGCTCAGTCAGTTAAGCATCTGCCTTTGGCTCACGTCATGATCTCAGGGTCCTGGGACCGAGCCCTATGTCGGGCTTCCTGCTCAGCAGGGGAGTTTGCTTCTCCCTCTCTCTCTGTCCCTGCTCCTGTGTGCTGTCTCTCTCTCTCTCTCAAATAAATAAATAAAATTTTTAAAAAAATTTTTCTGAAACAAACTATGCTCTTTTGGGACTTGGGGGACCCACTTCGCTTTGCACAAACGCCAGTGGACAAATGTGCAGAACAGGGAGAGGGTCCAGGAGGCCTGTGCCCTAACGGAACAGGCCCCCTCGTAAGGGGTGAGTCTCCCTCTCCTGGGATGCTGGGTGGAGCCCAAGTCCACCTGCAAAAGCTGTTTTAATGGAGCCCTCTACCGGGGGGAGTGGGTCTCAGTGGCCCGAGTCCCGTACTGGTCTGCCTCTCAGACTTCTGTCACTCAGCAGAGAACAAGGAGGAGGAGCTTACCCTGTCCCTGCCCCTGCCCCAGGCTCATGTGACCTGAGCCCTAAAAAAGAAGGGGCACAGGACCCGGGCCCGCCATAGCATTGATGATGCTGGTCCGCAGAGGTCAAAAATAATGTCAGCCTTCTCGACCCAGACTCTTCTCCATTCCTTCTCATGCTTCCCTCTTGCTTCTCTAACTCTGTTATCAGCACAAGGGAAACGCAAAGTCTGAGGAGAGGATGATGTAATGACGGGGAAATGAAGGCCTCCGCTTACCTTTTCTGTCGGACATTGATCTTGATTCCGCCACCACCAGACAGAATGACTATTTTCTCTCAAAGCAGCTCTACTTTACACCAAAGCAAAATCTCGCACTGCACAGACTTATTATCATGACTTTAAAAGTTATACAGAAATTGGGTGTCCATATGCTGCACACTGATGTATAACTGAAACCAGAAATTTGAAGGGCTTTTTCAGCAAATGCACTTGTTCTATCCCCTTTCTTTCTTGATAGGCATAGATATAGATAGGTATTGATATACAGATAGAGATACATATTTACGTAAATATAGCTTTTAAAAGCTCCCAGGTGTCCCCTTACCTCTGATGGCTTTGTGGTACATTTTCCTTTTCCAGAACACTCCATGTCGTTTGCATGGCTCTCCCCCGGCACACAGGTGCTGACCTTCACCACCAGAGTTAGGCGCAAAGCCACAATAGATTTAGTAACAGAATCATTCACAAAACCTAAAAAAAAAAGGGCGGGGGGAGACAATAGGAAATATAAAGTAAAACTTTACCAACATTCTTTCTGCAAGACTATGAGTTTATTTTCTGCAGCATTCAAGTCTGATGAACAAAACAAAATGTAATATTAGGCAAAGAAATAAAGCATGTGACTAGCGGCCATTCAGACCTCTGGCCTTTCAATTAGCAATAATCGCGCCTCGGATAAACCTCATTGGCTGCGATACTGCCACTGCGCAAAGCTGACCTCTGGCCTTTCAAGAAAGGCCAAGCATCATGAGAAATATCGAAGGCCCAAGGAAGAGAAGACCAGGCCCTCGGCCATCGCGTTAGATGCTGCTGTTCTGTTCCTGCCCGTGTCTTCTGGCGGCCATTTTGTCTCTCAATTCCATCCCCGCGTTAGCGTCCTAGAATTTACTGGTTTTGAGCCCATCTTCTCCCAGGGGGCCACCTGCTCACCCCTCCTGACTCTTCCTCCCCCTGGCTGCTTTGGATAGTGACAAGCACTAAATATCTCCGGAGGCCACCCCCATACCAGCCTGCCTGAGGGGCTCTCAGTGTCCTGACAGGTGGGTAAGCAGGGCAGGAACACATTCAGTGATGGGCTTACTGATAAATAGCATACTTCACCATCACTCTGACTGCACGGTATCAATTAAGTTACATCATTTAACCATCTAATAAAACAGGGCCAATCATAGTTGAAGATTGACTGAACTATCACCGAGGTGTCATACTTATCACCAAATGATCTCGCACCTAGGGCAGCTACTTGTACGTAGGAGGTAACAATAAATGTGGAACAAAACATAGCCTCCAACTGAAATGAAGAAATAATGCCGTACCTTGCATCAATAATATAATTATTTCACTAAGAGAGTGTCTCTTTTTTCTAACAAGAATATTCATTTATTTATGTATATTTTTTCATTTCTAAATGAACAACCTATAATTAACATATCTATTATCCAGGAGACAGACTCCTGCATGCCCCATAAAAGGTGCTTAAGACAAGGTGGGGAAAGTGATTCTAGACATCCATGCCTCTCTGAGCCCCAATTTTCTCTTGTGTTAGGGAAGGAAAGAAAATAATCGCAAAATAGGGTGACCATAGAATTTATCCCCCAAACTAGGACTCTTTTCCAATCAAAATGGGAGGGCTTTTATGATTGCAAGTGGACACAGGCATAAAGTGAGACTGTTTCAAATAATGGGACAAAATGTTCACCCTCCTCCCCATGGCCTGAGGAGCACCCAGAGATCAGGAATCTGCAAAATGTCAAGTATTACATTAATGCCAGGGTTGTTTTTAATAGGCAGATGACAGATTCGAAACAGCAACATAAGATTTAATTCAATCCACAAGTTTTAAAGTTATGATGGATGTTAAAGCAAGTCACAGCGCAGAGGAGACACCCTTCAACTTCAGTTTGTAATCAGGAGACAAATGTCTCTTGGTGCCTCAGTGAAGACAGGTACTGGAGGTCTCACAAGCAGTGGTACTTTACACCCACAGAGAGCCAGTTGCTTTCTTCCTAAGATTTCCTACTGAAAACTTGATCATTCATTGGCTTTGGGACAGAAGGAAAGCATGGCTCCAGCAAAGGCACTTCCTCTTTAGAGCTTTATACTTCCTCTGTCATGGCTCCGCACTCTGGAGACACCTCACCGCCACCTCCCAGCCGCCTTCACTCATGCCTGGCTCACCCCAACTCTG
The DNA here is from genome assembly GCF_009762305.2 of Zalophus californianus. Taxonomy (NCBI): domain Eukaryota; kingdom Metazoa; phylum Chordata; class Mammalia; order Carnivora; family Otariidae; genus Zalophus; species Zalophus californianus. The sequence goes on from NC_045597.1 coordinate 185,523,855, forward strand.
TAAACGGTTGCCTAGAATACCCCTCCTCTCCCAACATTATAGCTCAGACCTCACCTTACTCCTGAGCTTTTCCTCAACATTCCACCCCCACTCCAAGCTCTGCCATGTCCACCTGTGCCTGAGTACACACTCTCGTGTACAGGTCCCTGGTTATTCTCTGTCTCAGATGCTTTCTTATCTTCCCACCTTTACTGAAGCTTCCTTAATGGCAAGGGACAAGTCTTCGAGAAGTGGTTGGTAGGAAGGCAAGAGAAGCGTACATATATGGCCAAAGCAGCAAAGATAATTCCCCGGGAGGACTTTCCAAAATGTCCTATCATCCAACATGTCGACTTTAAAAAAAGAGCAATCACTCGAATGCATAAATTCCAGTTTACTAAAAAATAGTTGCTTATCAATTTATTATTAACCATGATAGAAAAATGGAGCCTGGAACAATGGTGGGATGCTACCAGATTTCTTATTCTAAAAGATATTTTTACACGTAAAATAATGGAGGTAAAATCAGGTATCAGAATTTATAAAGGTGTCTTTTTGTGTCTTTGCTTTGTTCTCCAGTTTCATATTAAATTATTGTTAAAAACTATATCACCTGCCTACTTACTAAGCATTTAGATCACAAAATGCTATGTAATTCCATAGAAGAGGCCTCCCTCTGAAGGTTATTTTAAAAATTCTATTCAACTATTAAATTTACTTAGCCAGTAGTAATTCAAATGAATGGGTAGTTAAAAATATGTATGGTATAGTTTTCTAGATAATTTGCTTCCATTTCCTCAATGAACATTTACTGATCTCACATCTATAAACCAGGCACTCACTTAGATTCCCAGATTACAAAGATGGCACACTCTTTGTTTCTACCACACCAAAGTGAGTCAAGAGCAGTGATCCTTAGCCAGTTTTGAAACCAGAAACTTCCTAATTTCCCAGGGGCTTTTTCCAAGTACATACTGCCAGGCTCCAACACAAGTGCTTTGGAATCAATAGTTTGGGATGGGCCTTTGGCAGGCATGTTTTTAAAAGACTCCCTAAGCAATTCGAACATTGTTTCCAGTTAAGAACCACTGGCCTGGTAGAAAAACTAATCAAGGAACATAAGTAATATTATATCACCTGGAACTAGAGGCATGCATTTGAGCCTCTGAAAGCACATTTTACACATCTATTTTTGAACGTCTAGGTGACTCTGCATTATTTAGACAATCTTTATACTCTCTAGCTCATCGTAAGTCTCTAGAGTTCTTGGAGACAACTCTGATAAAGGTTTCTATACTAGCTTTTTTTTTTTTTTTTTTTTTTTTTTTTTAAAGATTTTATTTATGTATTTCAGAGAGAGAGAGAATGAGAGATAGAGAGAACGAGAGGGAAGAGGGAGAAGCAGACTCCCCGCTGAGCAGGGAGCCCGATGTGGGACTTGATCCCGGGACTCCAGGATCATGACCTGAGCCGAAGGCAGTTGCTTAACCAACTGAGCCACCCAGGCGCCCCTCTATACTAGCTTTATTTGCCCCATAAGACTATGAGTATTTTGGCCCTAAAAGGCTTTAGTAAACTATTAAAGAAATCTTTGCAACAGTGTGTCACATATTATTATGTAATTCCTAATTATGTCAACGAATCCCCCAAAGTAAGGCAAAAGGATATGCATGTTATTTTCAGCAATATACTGCTCACACGATGAGAACGTTGCCTGGCGGCTCCTTCCAGGTAAGAGTGTAATTTCAGTAAGTTGTTGGCACCTCCCTTTGATCATGTCTCAGGGAAAATGCTTGGAGCTGCTCATAATGAAAAGTAATACTGTCCAATTTAACTTTCATCAAACTGCAGCTGGGTTAGAGCAAAGTAGCCCTCAGGAAATCCCACATGCCAAGAGCAGGAACTGCACCCTTTACAAAGGGGCAGCAGGAAGAAGCTGAAATGAAATAGAACTCATTTTTTTTTAAAAAAAAAAGAATTTCTTTGTGGCTTTATAAGTGATCATTTGAGAGTTGTTGAAAAGCCAGCGTGGTTTCTTTGACACAGCACTCAAACTGATGGACACTTCTAACACACTTACAAGAAATCCAGAGCAAATGGTCACTACTTTTTCTCTTCCTTAATAACATGAAATCAATATACATAGCATAATTTTTGATACAGACCTAGATAGAAAAGTTTGTCCTCATATTCAGAATTCTAAGATCCAGAGACCAACTAATCAACTGGAGACAAAAACTGACAAAGTAGGAATGAGGAGGACACTCCAGTTCTATTTCCAGAGCTGCCTCAGAATGGGCTTTTGTCGACACGGGCATCTTCTACGGTCCTTCCAAAAACTACAGAACTGCTCCCACACAGCAGGCCATGGCGGCACTGCAGGTAAAGCCTGGTTTAAATTAACAGCAAGCAAGGGAAAGAGCAAGATGAGATTTATAAAGAAGGGAGAAGGAGGGGAAGGAGTCAAGGAGGGAGGAGATTTAGAAAGAAAGTAGGAAGGAGGGAAGCAGGAAGGAAGACTGAATAGGAACAACAAAGCGTGAGACAGAAAATGGATGAGATCCCAGGAAAGGAGACACTAACACAGGAGTACAAAGAAAGCAGAAACGGAGAAAGAAGACGAAGGCTCTCCATCCAGTTTCAGGGGCTCTCCCACCTCTGGTCACATTTTCTCACCCGCTCACTCTCATGAGAAAATATATTCTTCATTCCAACCACAACAAATGTAAGACTAGAGTTCTTTGAAAATGTTCATGAATAAACATATATTTAAATCATCATTGTGTACAGTCCAAGTCTATGATTCTGACTATGAGGCAAAAATATTGAGTCACTTTACATGGACAGATCGTGCGCTCCAGTGAGTAAACTGGCACGGTAGCGTGGGTGAGACGGACAGCAGCATGGGGACAGAGGGAAGCTGAGCTCATTCGTTCAATATTCAGCAGTTGCTTATCCAGCTCTAAGTAAGAGGCTGCTTTTAGGGTGGGCTCCAAAGGCTGAGAAAGAGCCAGCAAAGAGAGCTGAGGAGGTCATATGTCACATCAAGGAGGAGGTCATGTGTCCCATGGATGAGGAGGATGTGTCCCATGGGTGAGGAGGTCACCAAGTCACATGGATGAGGAGGTCATATGTCACATGGATGAGGAGGTCATATGTCACATGAAGGAGGAGGTCATGTGTCCCATGGATGAGGAGGTCAGTGTGTCCATGACCAGCACCTTGATGAGGATAGAGAGGCAGTAAGGGCAAGATCAGAGGACGTCTTGTGAACCTTAATGAAATGGGAATCCATTGAAGAGATTTAAGCAGGGGAAAAACATATGATTTATACGTTCTCAAAGATTACATTTTGGAGGAAGAACCAACAAGACTTCATATACACTGGATGTGCGACATGAGGGAAAAGAAAAAATCATACATAGTGTAAGCAACTCTGAGGTGGGGGGCTGCTGGGCAAGTGAATCAAAATTTCTGTTGTGAACAGACTAAATTTGAGATTCTGATGAGACCCCCTTTCCAAACAGAGCAGTCAAAAGCTGGTGTTTGGACATAGGCTGAATACTTAAATGTGGGCCTCATCTGAATACGGATGGTGTTGCACTTCCGGGGCAGGGAAGGGCACCTAGAGATCGGAGAGAGAACAGGGCCAGATCAAGCTATACAGGCCAATATTCACGATATAAACTTAATTGTATATTGACATCAGACCACAACAGAATCATACTAGGATCGTTAACTAAAACAAATAGCTACATGATTTTTCCATGGTGGGGTTGATAAGAAAAGACAAGATTTCTGCCGCATGAAGGAGATCCAGAACTACATGACGGCCGAGCTCTGACCACTTCAGCACTGAGAGGGGAAACTGTGGTCCCTGACCAAAAAAAAAAAAAAGAAAAAAAAGTCTCAAGGATGCTACATAGTTCGATTCAATATTCAGATGCTGGGAAAGAAAGAGAAGAGGAAGGGAAGCAGGGCAAACATACTGCTTACCTTGGAGAGCCCCTTCTACTTGCTACACAACCGATGACTTCCCTAATGAGTTTTAAAACGATAAAGAAGGAAAACTTTCTCCAAAGATTATCCAGAGATCTGTTAACCCCCTCAAGTAACTAGTTAGGGTGACAAAGAAAAGGTGGGTTTCCTTCCCCCCTCTGCATTTCTCCTCCCCTAACTCTACACAAAAACATACAAATGCTCTGCCCTGCCCACAACCCCACACTGTGCTCATAAACACAGTAATAAAATGTTCTGCCATCATTACAGTCCTTTTAAAACAGTGACTTTGCCAAACTCATCTCCCCTGGTGCCAATCAGAAGTTGAGAGCAACTGAAAGGGGGTCCGGTCATTATCTCTGGGGTGGAGTGGTCAAGTGTCAGTTGGAGAATGCAAAATGGCTGGCTCCAGGCCATTAACTGTTTATTTTACCACTCGTCTTCTTTACTATTAACGCTAAAGAGTCTTAAATGGACTTTGTAGTTAATACCTCATTGGGATTAATGGCAAATGAGATTTGCACTTCTCACTTCAGTGGTTTGACTAAAGACCATTTTCTTTCCTGTTAAAGGAAAGCATACATGCAAAACAAAAATTCTGGCCATAAATACTTGAGCAGTAGGTGTTGGAAACAGACTGCCGACTTTTCCTATTAAGACTTGGCGAGTCATTTGGCACAAACCTGTAACCTATAAAAACTGTTCACGGTCCAAGAAGTTCCATGGTTGGCAGCAGACAGGCATGAAAAGCTTGAAATATTGCAGATTCCAGCTCCAGCTGGAGACCCAAGGTTTCTGCATTAACATAATCATTGGGAAGGCAAACACCCCAATTCCCACATTTCGTTCCACAAAAGCAGGGACAAAACGGTGTATCTGCACCAACTTTTTTAAGAAGGGAGGATGGAGGTTAGCACAAAGCTTAAGCAGCTGGTCAGGACTCGCAGGGATTTGCGACCCCATACCTGTGGGTTGAGAAACAAAACCCGAGAAGTAAATCATCTTTGACAATTGCAGGGAGCAAATATGACCAAGTCCAGGGCCGTATGATCCTAAAGCAAGGCTTACTCTTTGCTATTTTGCATGTGTGAAGAATGCCAGCAGACCAGGAGGTAAGGGGGAAAGTGGACTACGGACTAAAAAAGTTGTCACAACACCCACGTAGTGCCCGGCCACACTGACCATCCCAGCACCTCACGCGAGGTCTATCTCTCTTTTCTAAACAAAGCTTTCTTTAGATTTCCACATAAAGGCTGGGTTCTGCAGTTGTTTGTTTGCCTGCTTACTTTTAAGTTTTGATACTTAAAGCGGTACATTGCTCTTTGGAAAATTCACTCATACATATTACCTCATTTTCTGTGGGTTCCTGAGTAAGGTAGGGCCCAAAATGCTTTCCGAATTAGGAGACACAATGGCACATAACAGCTACAGACCAGATACTTCTACCATTGCCACTCATCTGAATCATCAGGTGGATTGCCCCTGGCTGAATGACGATGAAAAGTATATACTAAGTAATATCATTTGCTCCAAAGAAAAAAGGAATTGCAGAGATAATGGGAAGCTGCTGTTGAAAAAAAAAAAAAAAAAATACAATCAACTTGCTATCACCTGAAGATAGAATGACTGATTCTCAGCAAATCTTACTGTCAGATACAGAGGCCCTTCCCCACTGCCCCCCAGCTTTATCAGCATCTCAACGGCACCTTTTGTCTATTCATCCTGCAGAGAAGGCTCTGAAAATTCAATATGGAAACACAGGCTCATGAAATGAACAAAAATTTTAGATGGAGACTCCTTTGGTTGACGTTCTACGTTTTTCCAAAAGAAATATCTATGCTCACAGTAAAAGGTTACTGGCCCAGAGTGCTGTATTTCTGTTTAATTTGTTTTTTCAAGAAGATGTTCACCCTGCCACATTCCTTTCTCTACTAATATTAAATTATTTGCCTGAAGTTAAGACTTGAGTATTTGAGCCACAGTAGTAACAGCTAGTTGCCTGGTGATATGTATTCTCCCCACATCCTTTGAGCAATAGCATTAGGAGTTTGTGCAGGGAACTGGGCCACCCAGTTCAAGAACCTGCCTCTCCTCAGGGACTGAGGGACAGGAATTGTGGCGCTTCTGTGACATACATCCACGAAGACTGAGCGAGTACTGCCCTGCCCATTCCCCCCTCCACAACCCCCCGCCCCCTGACAGTGGGGGCAGCCAGTCTGAATCCAGAGAGGGAATCTGTGTGGTGAGGGTGTAGAATTGTCCTCTCAGGCCTGGACCAGCTACCTCTACACTGTAACATGAGAGAGAGATGAACTGGGGGCTTGTTCAAGCCAAGGTATTTGAGGTCTCTCTATACAGACAGATTATACTGTATTGTAATCAATATGGGTATGCAAAGGAATCATACAAACTCCTTCCCCTGAGCCACCTCTGCCCCTCGACTCAGAAGGAATCACCATGTAGCTACTACTTCGTGTCACAGTCTCACAAAATACTAATTCCATCACCCCCTCGTCTGCTTCCTCTTCCTTAGCATTCACAAAGCAGGGTTGACCATGAGAGTGGCTCACCTATCAGGGGAGGAGTGGAAGAGAACTGAGCACAAACCTAGGAAAAACACCTAATGTCATTCCTTTTATTATACAGGGATATACTAAATGTGCACATTAACAGGTAGGTATAATCTAAATTTAATTGTAACATTTTATTTATTCCGTGGATAGTGTAAGTTTCACATTACAGAAGTAACTGCCCACAATATCTATTCATTAATTCCAAATGAGTGCCCCCTAATTAGTGGCTTTACTATTTATACTAACATGCGTAACGAGGCCCAAGTGTCTACATGAGGGTAATGGGAGGTTATACGGCTCCACCGCCAGATGTTCGAGTTCTCACCAGCTCCGAATTTGGGAGAGTTATTTATACCACTCACGCCTTGGATTCTTTCTCTCTGAAACAGAGATAATAACACTACCTATTTCCTGGGCTGGTGGTTATGATTAAAGGTCTTAATATGGGCAAAGCTCTTAGTGCAGTGCAAGCATGTGGTAAGGACTCTGTAAGGCATCATCATCACCATCATCATCACCACCACCATCACCATCACCACCACCATCATCACCATCATCATCACCACCATCACCATCACCACCACATTCATCACCACCATCATCACCACCATCACCATCACCACCACCATCATCACCATCATCATCACCACCACCATCACCATCACCACCACATTCATCACCATCATCATCATCATCACCATCACATCACCACCACCATCACCACCACCATCATCACCATCATCATCATCACCACCATCACCACCACATTCATCACCATCATCATCATCATCACCACCACCATCACCACCACCATCATCACCATCATCATCATCACCACCATCACCATCACCACCACATTCATCACCACCATCATCATCATCATCATCACCATCACATCACCATCATCATCACCACCACCATCACCACCACCATCATCATCACCACCACCATCACCACCACCATCATCACCATCATCATCATCACCACCATCACCATCACCACCACATTCATCACCACCATCATCATCATCATCACCATCACATCACCATCATCATCACTCCCATCATCATCCCAGCACTCACCACTGCTCCCGTCATCATCACCCCCATGATAACTACCATCATTATCATCACCACCACTACCACCCCATCATCATCAACACCACCCCAGTCATCATCACCGCCATCATCATCAACATCATCACTACCATTATCACCATCCTCATCATCACCACCCCCATCACCACCACCACCACCACCACCTACGACCACCATCATCACTATCATCCACAGCAACATCAACAACCAACATCTACTTAAAGTGGGATCCTCAATGGAACTTAGACTTGTGTGGGTCTGAGGAAATAGCTCTGGGAAAGTATGGCCCCGAGAAAACAGCAGTGCTGGGACGCAAGCTTGTAGGTCATTTAGAGAGTCCCCTAACTCAGTTTCTGTGATGTCAAACTTTTTAAGTGGAATTTTAAAAAATTATTTCCACTTTTAAAAATTATTGCTAGGATTTTAAAAATAGCGTCCAAACAAAAGTCATAGTAATGTGACTTTTATTATCTACCCTTTTGAATAATTCATGTCTAGGTTCTACTTTAAAAAGCTAGGGTCTAGGCTACATTTAAAATTGTAAAAGAAAAACATGTGAATAAATGAGGTATGGTTACACTTCATAGGATTAAAATACATTTTTTTTAAGCATAACCAGCAATTAATACAAGAAACACTTACTGGTATAAAATGGTATAAAAAAATTCAAATTATAAAATCTTTTTTTGAAGCAAAATTTACAAGTAGGCCTGTCAAACCACTCCATGTGCCTATTTCTGCCATTAAGTAATCTCCATTTAGGGGAAAAAAAAAACTCATTGCATATGAAAACCACGTCCTAATTGGACACATTTTTTAATTCCAGCTCCCGAACACCCATTGGTAGAACATGAAAATTAATTTGCACTTTTCTTTGAAATTTTGTTGGCTCACACAGAATATACGATTGAAATTCTTCATTTATTTAATCTTTTTCAATGTCTATTTGATCGCCTTTTCACAATCAGTTAGAATCGTATCACTTAATCTTCCATTAGTACAGTTTCAACTCATCAAATACTAGTAAATCAATTGCTAAATTACTGTAGAACTCATATACAATTACCCACCACATCCAGTCATTAATACCCAATGAATGCACTCTGATTATTGGCATTACTATGAATGCCAAAATAATTAATCACTTCTCTGTTGTTGATGTGAGGGTAATGGGAGATTATAAATGCATAGCTAATTGGGCTGCAGATGACTTGATAAACGCTAGGGAGTCAGAGAACCGGGCCTTCAGACGAGCTAACATAAAAAGCTGTTGATTGACATGTTTACCTTCTGAGCTGTGGCAAGCATTGTGAACATGATCTTTCAACTGCCTTTGTCCTATTGCATTCCTTTGCTCTGCTTTGATTCAAAATCCCACATTTACGTGGCCACCAAGAAGATGGTCTGTTACCTTCAAGGTCATATGAAAGAAGTTACCTGGATTTACGAGTGTTCGGTGAGAGTTCCGATTTGAGATGCACTCACTTCTTGAATTATCCATAACAACTTTATCTTCCAGGGCATGTATTATTGGACTAAAAATAAAACTAGCCAATGTACTGTAGTGAAGCCTCAATGGTATGCCATGAGTTGAAAGAAAAACAATTGGGAGGGATGGAGAGGTTGACTCAGATTCAGCCTGTCTGGTTGGGCTATTCCTAGCTCCTCTTAGTCTTGTCACCACAGGAACAGTCACACCCTCGACCTCAGTCCTAGAGATGCTCAGAGGCAGCCTTGCCTACCTGCTCCATTTTGGGGAGCTCCAGAAAGTTCTCTACCACTCAGCCCCTCTCCTATCTGACTCACAAACACCTACAATCAGAGTCACCTACAGAGTTTATTATAAACAAACAGTTATGCTGGCTGCAGCCTGATCCAGTAAATCAGAATGTCTGGGGATGTGGCCAAAGACACCTATGGGTCCAACTACCGGCTATGTTGTCTTAGAGGTGACTTCTTTTCTGCCAAGTGAAAATGCATAGGATGAATACATTTACCAATCCCTTCCCTTCAACAGTTCCTTCTTGTGTGGATCTTAACGTGGCCTCCACAGCCTAGTGTGTCTGATCCAGCCTACCTCTCCACCACATCTCCATCTCTCTCACCCTTGTTCTCAGAGCTCCAGCCTTGTGGCCCTGTTGCCATTCTTCTGACATTATGCATTGTCTCCAGCCACAGGGCCTTTGCACATGCAGTTCTAGCCTTTTGCCTAGAAGGGTTTCCCCATTGCCTAGTTAATCTTTTAGCCTAATTATCTTTCTTCAAGATAGTGATCCCCACTGCCCCCAAGGTTATGTCAGATTTTTATTATCAACCAGAGTCACAGCACAGTGACTTATCACAGTGTGCTTATCACACTTGTAATTTTCTATTTATTTGTGGAATCATTTATTACCGGTTGCCTCACTAAAACATCCGGTTCATGAGGGCAGGGATTTTTATTTATTTTGTTCACAGTTTTATTGCCCGCGCCAAGCAGGCACCCAACTCAGGAGATGCTCAGTAAATATTTTGGGGGAGGGAAAAGGGAAGGAGGGTGGGAGGGAGAGAAGACAAGTGTGGGGCCTGAGTGTGGCACCAGCAAATATGAGGATACAAGAGGGTCAGAGTGGCAAAGAGAAACAAGGAACCCAGAAAAGAAAACTGGTGGTGACGGGAAGAAATCCCTCTGACCTCCCGCTCTAGCTACCAGCTTTGGTGGACAGAGTGATCACTACCAGCTCGGGCCACGAAGCAGAGCGGTTTCAACCTCAGCCAGGAGCTGCCCTGAACCCAGAGCCCCAAGCCAACCTAGGTGGCAAGCCTCATGATAAACCATGCCCTGTTCCAGACCACAAACAATGCCACCAGTCCTGCTCCGGAGCTTACCAACAGAGAACGAATTACACACTGTCCCTGTTCCCCGTCAGCTCTCTCTCCCAAAACTAAATTCTTTAATCCTATGTGACTGGCAGCTTAGTGGGCTGCAAAGGGTTTCCTTCATCTATCCAGAGCAGATTTTATTTATGCTTCAGGCTCTACGAAAGTCCCAGGAATGCTATCTGACCATCAGTTCTTTCTGGGATACTCAGTGTAGGGAATTAAAAACCCCATCCATCTTCCTTACAACCCTGACCGCCCCAGATCCCAATCTGACTTTTTCTGAACAGATGGCCTTCAGTACTGGAAAATCTAACAGGAATTACAATGTATAAGGCGGAGGCGCCAAAACAAAGAAACAAAGAAAACGTGATCTGACACATCAAGTGGGTCCTGGCCTTTTCTAGCTTCCATTTATTTTTTTAAATTAACTTTATTGAGGTATAACTTACACACAGTAAGATACAGTGAGTTTTCACAAATGTAAAAACTCTAGTAAGCATCACCAAGGTCAAGATATAGAATATATTTTTCTTTAAGATTTATTTATTTGGGGGCACCTGGGTGGCTCAGGTCATGATCTCAGGGTCCTGGGATCGAGCTCCATGTTGGGTTTCCTGCTCAGCTGCTTGAGATTCTCTCTCCCTCTGCCCCTCCCCCTGCCTGCGCTCACTCTCTCTCTCTCTCTCTCTCTCTCTCAAAAAATAGATTTATTTATTTGAGAGAGAGAGCGAGAGAGTGGGGGGAGGGCAAAGGAAGAGACTCTTCAAGCAGACTCCCCACTGAGCTGGGAGCCGACCTGGGGCTCGATCTCATGACCCTGAGCCAAAACCAAGAGTCAGACGCCTAACCCTACTGAGCCACCCAGGCACCCCTACAATATATTTTTCTTAATTGAAGTACAGTTGACATACAATATGTTAGCTTCAAGTGTGCAACACAGGGATGCAATAGTTTTAAACATTCCTCAGTGCTCACAGTAAGTGTTATTTCAATATTATTGAAATTCAATATTATTGAAATTCAATATTATTGAAATAACATTGTTTGGCGACAGAAAATAACTACACTTATCGTGGCGAGCGCTGCATAAAATATAGGATCGTTGAATCGCCATGCCGTGCACCTGAAACTAAGATCACATTGTCTGTAGACTAAAATAATAAACATTTTTTAAGAAGGGAAAAATACAATGATCACATTAATAGAAAATTAATTCATGATTTTGCTGATTGTTTTTATTCATGAATATTAGCTGTGTACTATATCCTTCACATAAATACTAGCGTTATTTCCAACGCTAAAGATTGTTTTTTTCCAAACTAATTGTCCAATTTCATGTCTCCTTACATGCTCACACTCACCCCTCCACGCTATCTACCCTTTAATGCTCATCCACCTGTCAAGTCCTTTAAATCACACACGTGCATATCTATGACCATGTGCCTCTGTATGAGCAAATCTATGTCTATGTATGCATATGTACACGAGGGGGCATCCATGTGTGTGCACGTGCACACATACACACGTGCACTGATGTGTGTATCTACGTATGACGGATGGACAGGTGTAGGCATGTGTATCGACGTGTCTCCACAACACCTTCTGTAAAATAAAATCAGATGCACAAAACCTAAAGCAAGCCTAAACCGAATGTTTCAGAAGGCTGTCATTGTCTTGAGAGAAATGTGTCTGATCAAGTTTTTTCTGTGCCACTGGATCTGTGACTCCAGATCCACACCCGGACGCTCAGTGGCGGGAGACTCTCACCACCTCTGTTTGCTGGTTTTTTGGTTGTTTTGCACAAGCAAGTTTGAGTTGGGTTCCCACACTTATGAAATAACCCCCCTCTGGTGACTTACCAGGAATTCACAATGTATTTAATATATACATTTGATTGGTGTTTATTGAATGCCTCCTTCCCCCAGGCATGGCATCAAGTGCTTGTGATACAAGACGAAACAGGCCAGACTTAATCTCCTGCCCTCACCATGCTTGCGTTCTAGAAGGTATATACATATTGCCTGTTAGAAAGGGATACGTTCTATGGGGGAAGAGGAGAGCAGAGCAAGGTGGTGTGGAGTACTGGGGCACAGAAGAGAAAGGGGAGAAAGGGGGCTGCAGCACTACAAGAGGGTGGCCAGGACAGGTGACAAGTAAGCAAGGCCACAAAGCAGGTAAGGGAGAGAGCCGGCAGGAGCAGGTGGCCAGTGCAAAGGACCAGAGCAGGGAGGGTGCCTGAGGCGATGGAGAAATGGTGGAAGTGGTGAGGGCAAGAGAGAGAATAGTAGGAGACCAAGGGGTCAGAGGAGGAAGGGACACACATATGAGGCCTCGTGGGACTTTCAGTCTTGGCTTCCAAGACTTGGCGGAGTCAAACAGGAGACCCTGGGGATTGTGAGCAGACCTGGGGTGTCATTATGGCCCAGCTGTGGGGGCAGGAGTAAGAGCAGGGAGTCCGGTCAGGAGGTTCTGGCAATAACCCAGGAGAGAGGCCGGGGGCCAGGTGGGAGAGCAGGGCCATGCAGAGATGCAGTCAGATCCCGGACACGTAGAAGTTGGAGCCAACAGACTTCACGGTCAATGGATGTGGGAGAGGAAAGAAAAAAGTTCAAGAGTGATGCCAAGGTTTGGGGAGTGACTGTCAAGAGAAAGGTCTCACCAGAGCTGGGAAGGCCACCCTCAAAATGACCCTGCCTCTAAGATCTCCAACCTTGAAATTCCCCTCTCTGATTCGCTTTTCCCTCCCACGGCCTGCCACCGCCACCTTCCTAGTCTCCCCACTCTGCCTGCCGGGCCCCCTCGCTTTCGCTCCCTGATGCCAGCCCAGCGTAAACATCATCAACATGGTCGTTCCCCAAACGCCCTCCCCGCCTACTCCTTCTCACTGGGGAGCTCCCTTCCTTCCCAGAAGCTCCACTTCCAAGCTCCAAGCAGACGAGCCCTACCTTTCCATCTGCAGCCACAGCCTCCCTCCTGAACTTGGGTTCTCCACTACCAAGGGCCTGCACGAGGTCCCAGACGCGGCGAAACTGAATGCAGCTGCTCTTTTCAAAGAAAAGCCTTTCTTTCCAACAGAAATACCTCCCAGCTTGAAACTCTGATATCTGTCCCTTTTGACTCTGCCTCTGTCTCCTTGCTCCCCTGACACTCAATCACATCTAGAGAATCGACCTTCCCAATGCCCCTGGTACCCAGTGTCCTGCTTTCTGCTGCCACCGCCCACCTCATTTTGGCTCTTCTCACTCACCACCAAAATCTACTCCACAGGGCTCACCATATGATACCAGCACCCCTGCCCTTACCTACCTGTGCTCCCCCTCTTTTACAGTCTGGCTCCTACCTCCCATCCTCCTCTGAATCTTCCATGGCTCCCTTCTTGAAGTCCACTGCTCCAGCCAGACTGATCTCCCTCCCACATCGTCGTTCACACCAATCCTCCTGCCCTTGAACGTCTTTCCCTCTTTTACCTCCTCCCCAGTTCAAGGCCAAGCTCAACATACATGAGTCTAAAGCCTGAACTTTCTGCTTGGTGATTATTCTGCCCTTCTGAGTTCATGTAGCTCTTAAATGAGACAATTCATCTGATATTTAATATACATTCTCTTTATCTTCTCTTTTACCTCTTGAAGGGCTCTTTATCATCTCGAAATCATTACTATCTAACAAGAGTAGCAATTACTTATTATATGAATATTTACACTCTTCTGACTTCCGCTTCTACGGGAAAAGGACTCTTGCTTGCTGGGTCAGTTCCCAGGCAAGTTCTTAATCATGGAGAACCCCAGGAACGGGCAAGACAGACTAAAAGCAAACAAACCCAAAAGACTACACTGATATATGGAACAAAGGGCCAGAAGAGCAAGAAGAAAAAGATGGGAAAAGCCTCAAAGCCTGGGTGGGTGTTGGGCTGAGATTTTGGCGAGTAGACATGGAGAGTGGGGGAGACAATTTCACAAAGCAAGCACCAAACACATGGAGTCTATTAAGAGAGCAGCGAGGAGAAGAGAAGATCAATAAGATTTTTGCTGCTTGGGCGCCTGGGTGGCTCAGATGGTTGAGCATCTGCCTTCGGCTCGGGTCATGATCCCAGGGTCCTGGGATCGAGTCCCGCGTCGGGCTCCCTGCTCAGCAGGGAGCCTGCTTCTCCCTCTGCTCCTCTCTCTCTCTCTCTGTCTCTCATGAATAAATAAATAAAATCTTTAAAAAAAAAAGATTTTTGCTGCTTGATAGGAATGCATTCTTCCCACTACTATTCGTGTTCTCTCAAAAAGATGAATAAAGATTCCAAGTGTTTTAACCCATTATTGGCTACTGGACTGGGTTTATTCGATGTGACTTTATGAACAAGACTAAACCATGGGACAATGAGAGTTATCTGGGTTACATAATGAGTATGTCCTGTCTGCCTGGAGGCATTTTAAAATCTCTCAAATTCAGGAACTGGGGTCTTATATTTCTTTGTAGCCCCAGGGCTGAGCACAGTGCCTTAAAAGTGGCAATTTATCAATAAGCATTGGTTGATGGTAAACAGGGATCTGGATGGACGAGCAGAGGATGCAGATCCGGTTTTTTAACATGATAATGTTCCAGAGGCTGGCATCTGTTATTACTGATATAGCCAAACAGTATTTGTCAGTGTATTTATTTAAAGAGATTTTCCATTTGTCTACCAAGCAAATATAACTTTTGTAGGTCAAACTCACAATTACGCCATTAAAAGAGGACAACCGTGAGCGCATTGCTTGTTCGGGATGTGTGTGAATACCAAAAATATCATGGCATTCAAAACCCAAATGTCAGAGAGAGCATTAGAAAGGAGAACGCAAGGGAGACTTTTTGAAATGCAATCCTAATTATTTATATTCTTCACAAAAAAACTAGACAATTTTCTCCTGCTGACGTACCCTATTTTGGTCCATTTACTTGCTGCTCTCAGTTTTAGACCCAAGAGCTTTGTGAAAAACAACTGCAACTACTATGATCTTGTGTCAAAGTCAAATGATTATCTCTAAAGCATCCCTGATGGGTTTTCCAGAATATTTGTCTTTTCTGGACAATCCTTTGCCCCATTCTCAGAGAATAATTCTGACTTCATAAAAAGTTTACATGAAATGGAACTTAACTATCTCCCTTCAGCATATGGAGATGGGAAAGCAAAAGAGCCTAAGAGAAGGAGATGGCAATGGAATCAGGGGTTACAGCCCTACTGGAATACAAAAGTTCTTTGCATAACATTAAGCAGGAGAAATGTCACTAGAAATTGACCAGGTGTTAGAGAGTGTGACAACAGCAACCGCTCTTCTTCATTCCCCATCACCCCATCCGCCATTTTACATTGACTCAGATGTACAAACACAATAATACAATGAAACCATCCCATTTACTAGGACTCTGATGTGCAAGCACTTTAAATATCTTCTGCTTAAAGAGATTTGTACTGTCTGGGGGCGCCTGGGTGGCTCAGTCGGTTAAGCATCTGCCTTCAGCTCGGGTCATGATCCCAGGGTCCTGGGATTGAGTCCTGCATCGGGCTCCCTGCTCAGCAGGAAGCCTGCTTCTCCCGCTCCCTCTGCCGCTCCCCCTGCTTGTGCTCTCTCTCTCCCCCTCTCTCTGTCAATAAATAAATAAAATATTTTCTAAAAAAAGAGATTTGTACTGTCCTTTCTCTGGAAACTGTTAATGACCATTTTTCTCCTTTGTGGAGATCGCTAAGTGTTTCAGATCACTAAGGAAGTTGCTAAGAGGTGTATCTAAACACGAAGTTGGATCCAATGAACAGCAACCAGCCACAAGTTGATTCAAGGGCAACAACACACTATTCCAAAGATAAACTGGCTATCCTGAGTGAAAACTGGAAGAAAGTTAAGGACAATTTGATAATGTGAGCTAGGCAAGAATGTGTTCTTATTAAAATATACAAGCCCTTTGATCCAGCAAATTCTCCATCTGGAAATTTAACTTAAATAAATCACCAGAAAGGATACAAAGATGAGGTCATAACAGTATTTGAAATTCTGTCTTAAAAGGCAAAAGAAATGCAGGAGCTAATTGTTGAACAACAGCATACTGATTAAATAAATTATAGTACACAGATCCAACGGAACACTATACAGCCATTAAGAAGAATATGACAGATTTTCACCTATTAACACAAAAGAATGTCAGTGACATGTTAAGTGAAAAAGGCAAATAACCAAACAGCATATGAATGTGTTCCTCTTTCCAAAAAAAACATGAATATTATTTATATTTATATTATCTATTGTCATAGAGCCTTTTTAATTTTCAAAAGAGAGTAAATTAGAAAATTAACTTTCAGTGAAACTTAACTTTAGTGAGAGAACTTACCTTTTCAGTGAGAGAACCACAGTCCCAGGTTGAACCCTGAGACTCAACCTCTTTCCCTCCTTCCCTCCCCATCTCCTCCCTCCCCCTTAAAGTGAAGAAAAAGAGGGACATAATGGAGGGGCAGAAGTTTGGCTATAAACACAGCGATTCGTGAAATTACTTTCTTAGTTGAAATTTGCACTGACATAAGTTAAGAAAAGCTTTGAAAGGGAACTGGTAAAGCCCTGAGAAGGTGTGTCTCTAAGTTAAAAGAAAAAAAAACACAGTTCAATCAAAGTCTATGGATTAGATTTGGGTTAAAACTAATATCGGTTAAGGAATAAGGTATTTCTTTTCAGAGTTAACAAGAAATTCTTTAAAATATAAAAATAATTTTCCTGGGGCGCCTGGGTGGCTCAGTCGTTAAGCGTCTGCCTTCGGCTCAGGTCATGATCCCAGGGTCCTGGGATCGGGCCCCGCATCGGGCTCCCTGCTCGGCGGGGAGCCTGCTTCTCCCTCTCCCTCTCCCCCTGCTTGTGTTTCTGCTCTCGCTGTGTCTCTCTGTCTCTGTCAAATAAATAAATAAAATCTTAAAAAATAATAATAATAATTTTTCTTATTACTTAATTTTGCCACAGTAATCTATAAGTAAAATGAACTACTTTCATTTTTTAAATAAAAGGCTAACGGAGAGGGGCACCTGGGTGGCTCAGTTGGTTAAGCAACTGCCTTCAGCTCAGGTCATGATCCTGGAGTCCCAGGGAGCCTGCTTCTCCCTCTGACCCTCCCCCCTCTCATGTGCTCTCTCTCTCCCTCTCTCTCTCTCTCTCTCTCTCTCAAATAAATAAAATCTTAAAAAAAAAAAAAAAAGGCTGAGGGAGAGGGAGAGACAAGGCGGCAGAATGGAGAGGGAGAAAGGGAAAATTTATGATTATGAAGACATACCTTGAGTTTGCTTCTCGAAACCAAGCCAGCCCCTCCACCTGATGCCTCAGGCCCACACAGGAGAACTACCCCGCAGTCTCTTTGTTCTCCTAAATCCTGAAACTGGTGCTCGAAATCTACAGAAGCGGCTTTCTAACTTAGAGTCATGCTAAAAGGCATGAACCCTGACTGGTTCTACTCTATCCTATGGTTGTCCTTTACTTCCTGATTAGTTCCTAGAATTTGCACAAATTATGGTGTGTGAAAGAATGACCTGAGGAGCTTGCAGAAGACTCTGATGTGGAACAGCCAGCTCTGAGAGTAGACCATCAAGCTGCCTTCCACAAAGCCTGATTCCAGACTGTCCTGAAGGGTAAGAGAAACATCTTCCTTGCTCACCTTCCCCAATGCCACCACAGCCGGGGCAACCGACACTCAGTGGGGGACCTTAGACAGCACCTCTAGGGACCATGCATGTCCACAATGGAATGTGTGTTTGTTAACAAGGCTTAGTTTGTCACCACAATCAATAGGTACCAATACACAAATGATGCTGATCATGACAGTTTTTAGGAAAATAAGAGCAAGGCATTGAAATGCAAGGCCAGCTAACAAAAAATTCTAATATTCATTACCAGTAATAAAAAGATCAAAAAGGATAATCATGATTGCTAATAATATAGAAATGTGGTTTTGATTTAAGTAAAATTTAATTTAATAGAAATCTCCCAACTAGACAAATGGAAACTATAAGAATTTTACCCCAATTATGCTGTGCAGGGCAATCTTATACTCTACTGTTGTTCCAACTATTGCTCTTTATTTAAACTTTTCCAAGTTTCTTCTATTTCAGGTAGTTCAAAAGACCATATTCAACTGTGGTTTTAAGGTGACCATGAAAGAGTGAGACATTTGCATTTTCTTTGTTAAATCTTAAGGTGTTAGCAAAAGAAGATGTTAATGATTCTATAGCAGGTACCTTTTCCAAATTTTCTTTGACTATTTTACCCCGGGCCTCCAGAGCAAGACATTTTAAAGGACAAAATGTAAAATGAAGCATCCCCAAAAGAATGATGGAAAGTTTTTCTATCTTTCTTTCTTTCCTTTTTCTTTTTTGGTATTTGATCTTCAAGTACTTTTAATGTAACAAAGGGGGGAAAGTTTAAATGTCATAGAGGTGGGTTGAAACATCTACAAAGAATTCTTAAGACTGACACTTGCAATTAGAAATTTTCTTCACACGGCATTTACTGAGCAGAATAACTGTTACATATGAACAAAATATAATCACTCGGGTGGCTATCATATGGCCCTCACGGTCTAAGGAGCTATGATATGGTCCCTCCTCTCTAGAAATTTACAGTCTAATTAAAGATGTAAAATCAACATACAAAAAAAAAAAGGGATAGAGAACATTCAGATTCTACATTGTGTGATGCTGGCTGACAATAGGATTATCAGAAGGAAAAGTGAGACTTAGCTGGTAAAGCAAAAATGTCATGAGTTAGAAAAAGCAGAAGGAGACAGAGCTAGGCAAAAATGATACCAGAGACAAGACAATAGAGAAACAAGAACAAACAGGAATGTGCAGGGCTGGGTAAGATGAACATCTGAAAAGGGTGACCAGCAATTCAAACCACAGGATTCAGAGGCGGGGGGGAAAAAAAAACAGCCCCACTCTGGGCTGGCATCAGTACATAAGAGCTCGGAAGAACTTCTGGGAGTATCAAGAAGACAGACAGGGTCCAGAGCACAGAGACGAGACCTATCATGGAACAGGAGTCAGAAGGGGTGGCAGTGGTGAAGGGATTACTCGGGACAGTGGGACCTTATGCTTGCAAGAAATCAGATTTCACCCGGAAAGGTAGAGGAGGCTCAGTGCCTGTGGGCTGAGAGAGGAAGGTTCCAGCTCACTGTACAGCCAAAGGGCCAGAGACCTCAGAAACCCAGATTTAGATGACAAGGTGTATATTCGATCCACCTTCACAAATAGGAGCTAGTAAAATATCGCTTGTTTGGGGCGCCTGGGTGGCTCAGTCGGTTAAGCATCTGCCTTCAGCTCAGGTCATGATCTCAGGGTCCTGGGATCAAGTCTCGCATCGGGCTCCCTGCTCAGCCCGGAGTCTGCTTCTCCTTCTCCATCTGCCCCTCCCTCTGCTTGTGTTTTCTCTCTCTCTCTCTCTCTCTCTCTCTCTCTCTCTCTCTGTCAAATAAATAGATAAAATCTTAAAAATAAAAAAAATTGCTTGTTTGAGAATGACCTGCCGAGGGTCTGAAGAAAGGAAGCCTGAAGACTTCATGCAAGTAAGCAAGGTCTGATACTGCAAGAACACAGGGGTAATTTTAGAAACTAGTCTGATAGTAACCTACAAACGGGAATGATGACTTACTGTACTTCCAAGAATCAAATCCTACTTTGCTGGGTCAGAGCTAGGATGCAAATACCCATCCTTATTCTTTCTAACAGTCCTAAAACACATCATAATCATGAAGGTGTTATCAAGGTACAGTAATAGAATGTACTGAAATTTTAAGTTCCCCAATGAATATCTTATTTCTTCATAGCCTACCTTATTCCGTTAAGATCTGAGGAGCTCACAGAAAATGCATACCATTAATAGTGAAGTACAAATTAAAATGGACATCAGAGCCTGGAAAAATATAACTTAAAGAGTGTGTGGAAGAGAGATAAGCAGGCCATAAAATCTTCACAGTTGTTAAGAGGTGAATTACCAATTTGGTTCTTCATCTCCCAGTGGCCTTTCTGACAAGAGGAAAACGTATGCTAAGCATTTTTTACTCCACTTGGGAATCCTTCCTTCTGACAAGTCCTGGTCTAGACCTGGCCTTTTGCTCATCACACCCCTTCCCTGACACCCTGTGTCTTTCACAGGGAGCCAGATGCTGGAGCCATGTGGTCTTCACGGCCAGGGGCTGGTCACACAGAGTTGGAAGCTAGCCACAAGCAAGATGAAGAAGCATAGCAGGTGGAGAGGGGCAGTGTCTGGCCTATGTATTTCCTGGCTATTTTTAACTCCTGAGAAACGAAAGAATCCATCAAGAAATGGCTGAGATAAAGTAAGACCTCTGTCTAGAGATCTCATGTCTAAATGACTAAAACAGGCACATGCAAAAGAGTTAATATTGGACACTATGCACGACTTTGGGAAGCTCTCCAGCCAAACTATGACGTTAAGAAATCTCCTGTCCCTCCTTTCTTACTGGAACTTTTCCCATTTGAATCCTGCCCACCACCCTTACCCTAACTGGTGTGGTCCTCATGGTGTCTCCTGTCTTGTTGGGACACATTCCCCCAAATCATTCTCTTCATCAAACTTACAGGATGAAACATCCCAGCTCCAGCTGACTTGCTTTTGAAACTTACATTTTAAAGGTCAAGGCTCACAGGAAGAGTTTATCCAGACGAAGGAGAGAGAGAGAAAGAGAGAGAGTTCAGGAATAAGAAAATAGAGCTTTATTGAAGGATTCCAAAGGACTACCTAGAAATTCACATCAAAGACTAGAAGGTCCCTCTTTTGCCCGTTGAAGATAAACAGAGAACCCAGGAAATAAAATTCATACCTGGAGCACTTTATATAAATGTGTTCATATCCAAGATGAGAGGCAGTTGGAGGAATGGATGGGAGAGTCCATCACACGCATGCTGAAATTAAATTCTATTTCCAGCTGTGATGGCCATTAATCAATTTCTAGAACTATCATTAAATTATCTTAATGACACAGACTCCCGTGCCACCAAAATGCCACACACTGCACTTTGTACATCCAAGGAGACCGCTTTGCCTGTCCTACATCCCCCTAGCAGTTAGCTGCTCCTTCCTCTGAATCCTGGGCCCCTTTGGCACATCCCTTGTCTATAGCACTTGTCTCTGTCTTTGTCGCCCCATTCACTCACTCAGAGACCACAGTGAAGTCATCTTCGCATTTCCAGGCTGGCACCATGCTTGGAAAATGCGAGGCATGCAACGTGAAGTTTCTAAACTAATGCAGAACTGAGTGTTTCCCACAGCTCTGCTGCCTACAAGTGTAAGTAAATAAAAGTAGGTTAAGTTCCCTGATATGGGGACATGGGAAGTAGGTATATCTGCCAAAAGAAACGACACTAAATGAGCAAAGAATGTTGAAAAGCATATGTATTCTCACATGATCATGTGCATAGCTTAAAGTGGAGGTTCTAAAATTTGGGGACTCAGATATCTTTGAGAATCCAGTGAACTTTTGGCCACAAACACATAAAAGTCTCCAGTGCGGGATATTCGTGGGATTCTCGAAAAGTGACATTTGAACCCCATGGCCGCCATAAAATCGTGGTCAAATTGAGCCCAGATTAGGAACTTCGGCCTAGGAATAAAGCATCAGTTGGTTGTGTTTTAAAAATTCTTTGTTTTTTTTTTAAAGTCAGTATAAACTGTTAGACTACAAAAGACTTTATCTCCAAGGACACATCGTGATGTCAGTGAGGATAAATCTATCAGTTAAGTCCGTAATGATCTAAACTGAGGCTGTGAAGGACCACCGCACCAGTGAAGCTTCTTACCAAAGGAAAAGAAAAGTCTCAACCTTCATTGCACCTGCTAAAGTACTGCGTTATGCCTCCTTATTTGTCAAGAGAAGAAAATAAAGAGAACGCACTGCTTTAGAAATCACTTTGCAAGACAAGAATCTTTTTAAGCTGAAAATATAGAATCAAGGCAACTTAAAGCGCTCTACAGCTCCCAGGAGGCACAAAAGGGTCATAGGCAAAATGGGAAATTTTCCAATCTAGTTAAGACATCCATTACAAAGACATGGAAGTCATTATTTCTAGGGTTCTCAGCTAATTTAGTAGCTGTAATCCTGAAGAAGTGAGCCCAGCTCCTACAAGGGCACCGCTATGAGCTACATGCTACACCACTCATTTCTTTGTGAAGTTAAAGCAGATCTCAAGCCCTAAGAGCAGCTTTTTTGTAGGCCGCAAATGAAATACCACCGGTGTGGATTAAACATAAAAATGCACTTATTTTTATGAGATAAATTAGATGTTAAAAATGTACTAAAAATTGCAAGAAAGGATGATACAAAGGCGGTGAAAGGTGATAGGAAAAAATCGTGGCTTAGAGGCAGGAGAAGACAATGAGGGAAGACAGAAGGGCAAATATGAGCAGCTAGACCGCCATCAGAAAAGAATGGAGAAGAGAATGAGCTACATCGAAGCAAAAATAATTTCGAAGATGAGGAAAGAAAGAAAATGGCAGATCGAGGTGACAACAGATATGGATTATAAAAGAGAGAAGTATGAAGGAAAATGCGGGGTTTCTCTGAGCAGGCAGGTCAACAAAAGTATGCGTAAAGCAGATATACCCCACCTGGGTCTTCTGATCAAAAGAAGAACTATGAGAATATTCCAGGGTTGTCTGTGTGTCTGGAAGAATTTATGAG
Source organism: Zalophus californianus (assembly GCF_009762305.2). Classification (NCBI taxonomy): domain Eukaryota; kingdom Metazoa; phylum Chordata; class Mammalia; order Carnivora; family Otariidae; genus Zalophus; species Zalophus californianus. Next base: position 185,547,055 of record NC_045597.1, read on the forward strand.
AATTTAAGAGGATTTGAGAATCCAGGTAGACTAGAATTTTGGGCTGGCCACTTTTCTCCTAAAGCACTCCAAATCAGGAGAGTTTAAATGAGGTCTTGGAGAGGAACAGATGTGGGGGGGCACTGAGGTTTGGAGAAGATGGGGAAGTAGGGGAGGTCCAGGTTGGGAGGGGGCAGGCAGTGGGTGGACAGAGTTCACCAAGCAGAAGTACTGGGAGCTACGCCTAGAGGCAGGTGACCAGAGAAAGAAAAGCCTACAGATGGAGTTCAACGGGGTTTTCTCCCTGAGGAAATGTTCTCACACAGAGGCTACACAGCAGGCCCTCATCCCTGACAGTGTCTATCAGAGCAATGTGTCCAAGCAACTCCAAGTAAAAAAAGAAAAAAAAAAATACCTCACAGAAGACAAGACAATGGCTTGTCACAGAAATGCAACCGGAACCATGCGTCCTTCCCATCTAGGGACAGGAACCACTGGGCGGATAAATCACTCAGGGGGCTCAGGTTCCTTGCTTGGCTGCTAGCCACAGAGCAGACAACACTACACAAAGGTCAATTTAGTTACTGATCTCAAAACAGTGCATAAAGCAAGGAACATAGCTGAAAGAAGCATATTTAGGAAAAGCCAAGGGGATGATGACGGAGAAGACCAGGAGTGTGGCAACTGGATGACAACACGGGGAAAGCGGCGGGCGCACTGAGGCACGGAAGGAAGAGTTACACGCTTCGTGAAATATCTTATCACTTCTTTCTTTCTATGAAAGACTATAAATATTCATAAGGCAATGGTAATGAAGGGAAACGGTTTTTAAAAATCCAGCGGAGTGTCACTGAAATAGGTCAAATACAAGTACATTATCATCATCTGGAACATGCAGAACATCCACAGGCTCTTGGCAATAAACTTTTAAAAAGAGTATTTGTATAAAGCAGGCGACAGTGACCAAGTTATCTCCCAAGACACAGAAGGGGACTCCTCTGTTCTGTTGCGTAGAAATATTAAAATACCTTTGGGTATTGTGTGTGTGGAACCCATCGAGAAGGAAGGGCACAGAGAGGGGACAGTCAATTCCTGCAAGTGCCTTTCTTTTTAGACGGGAGCGGAAGTGACTAAAACACAGCACCACGACTCCGGAACTTTACAGCCCCTTTGGCGTGGAAGTTTCCTCCCACCCGCACTGGCCTCCCTTCGTTCATCTGTCAAACCAAGGCTGTTGTACTCTGCAGAACAGTCTTTTGGTTCTGAGCTAAACTGTATTCACGTCTAGAGAGCCCAGGCTTGTAAAAAGGAATCATTTTAAGAAGCTGCCTTTTAAAAAACAATTTAACAAAAAGAGCATGAAGCACGTGTCGATGTAGTAAGCATAAGACGTCCATGATGGTTATAAAAGATAAATCTCGTTTCTTTGAGATAAAAGACCTCGTAAAGGAAGTCGGTGTGGCAGCGTCTGGCTGTAGCCCATCTTGCATTGGGAGGAAGCTAGCCATTCTTCCCCAGAAGGAGCCTGTGACGAGGCTGTCCCCTACCCTGAAAAAGACTAACACCGAAAGATTGTGCACTCCAATACAAAGCCGCAAAGAACACTTAAAATTTTCAGCATAGGAAATTTAAAAAGACATCAGATCACAAATTTTCCAAATGGGAAATAATGGGTTAGAGAAAGAAAGGATGTTACTCAAAATCATTGTCTCCTCATCATACCCTGAATATAATTTTTGAGAAAAAAATTCCCTAGTTATTAATATATCAAATTAAATTTCTAAAAATTATTCCTCCGAGTAGCAATACATTTGAACCCAATACACAATTTTTTCCATGAAATTTTTTTGTTAGCAAAACGAGTGCAAATTCTGTTGGAGTTCATAAAATTCCTTGTATCTCAAGAGTATAAAATTATATCAATGCTAGAAAATCCTTCTTTCTTGATCTCCCTCTTCACCCCCAACATCAGTCTGAAGTTGTAAGTTATGTTACAACGAAATGTCATATCAAACATAAGCTAACATTTCAAATGGATATCCTCTGGTGACACTAAGGACATTTTAAAGACTGGTGATAGCGTATACATTTTTGCTAAATGTTAGGCTCCATGTCCTAGGACAGTTTAACCCCTAAAAAAGGGAAAACTTAAAATCAATACAAAATAAAATTGAAGCTATTTACCAAAATATACAAACTATATCCTTGCAGATAAATTGTTACAACAGACATGGAAGTAAATAATAGTTACTTGCAATGTTTGGGGGAGTAAAATTTAGATTTGACTTGGACAGTCTTAATCCCGCTGGTAAGCCAACATCCATCTGAACAGACACACCACCCGTCTGAAGTTAAATACCCTGCCCTCTTTTTCTCATACGTCCAGCCCCCACCCTGATTTCTCCACCCAATAAAATCCCTGCTCCCCCCAACCCACTCCACAGTGGGATTTCCAACGATTGAGAAATGGCCTTCTTATCAGAGAAGGGTCGGTCAAGTATAAATACAATACAAATTATATAAAACTGAGCATTTCCTTTTATCAGTTCATCTAAGTTATGATATTTGCATCAAATATATATCTCAGAGAGTGTGTCTTGCTGTGTACTTTCCATTTAATTTAGCAAAATATTTAGCGTATCTCGGGAAAAAACAGAGGAAGTCCCCTAAGTAGCCTGGAATCATCCTGAATTATTTGTAATGTACACTTGCACATCCATCATCACACTGAACCCTCACAACACCCCTGAGAGACGAATGCTGTGTCTGCCCCCCTCCAGGGGAGGGCTGTTGGAATATATGAGCAGACAGGAGAAGGCATTAACAGCAGGATGCAGGGGGCTACTTAGAGGGCACAGGACTGGGGTAGATGGAGTCTGAACTTGAGCTTGTGTTTCTGAGTTGAGGCTACATGAGCAACAAGCTCTAAGAAAGCAGCTGATGATATGGGCCTGTTTAGGGGCTGGAGTTACAAGTTCCAACTCCAAAAATGTTCTGTGCTGGGGGAGGGATGAAGACAATGCAGGATGCCGTCAGAATGCCAACCAGGGGAAGGGTCCTCTGGAAACTGCCCAGGAGTAGCCCTTGGGAGAAGCAGGGGCAGTGGGGGTGGGGATGGCTCGCTTTATGAAGTCCATTTCCACCCCAGGACAGAGGAATCTGAAGACAGCTAATTGAGCATGTGGTAGTATAGCGAAGGCTAAACTGCAGATTTAAGTACATTTGGGAAAGTGAAAAGTCAAAAGGGAGGGAGAGGTGGGTGTGGGGAAGAGGAGCCCCAAAAGGAGCCGTTATCCTCAAGTTACTTGTGATTCGGAGGCTCAGATGTAGCAAATCGCTTCCGAGGTGCTGTGCCCAGGGTCCTAGGTCAGGCCTAACTCAGTTGAGAACAGGGTTTTTCTGAGAGACCAACATTCAGGGCCTCCAGTTGCGCACAAGTCCTAGAGAACGCAGACTAGAGTCAAAAAGAAAGCAGATTCGAGCTTTAAGTACCAATGGTCACACATCCATGTCGCTTTGTCCAGAGCTGGGATACAGTCTCAGGATTTCAGAGCACATGCTTTGTCCACACTGAGTGACTTTTAGAAATCAGTTTTGATCATAAGTAAAACCTCACCTAAAATGGAGGAAACAGTGTTGATGTCTAGAATTCCGATTATCTGAGCAAAACGCCCTCCCCACCTTCTCTAAACACAAAATCAAGGCAGAAGCAGATGTCTTGTCGGGTAGACTTCCATAACTCACCGATGAAGTGGTTATGTCCTAAGGCGAGCATCTCCTCCAAGAGGACCAGGCCCCCGGGGGCCTGGAGGAGAGTCACACTCCGTCCATCGATGAGGGAGCACTGTTGGAATCCCGTGGCCGTGACCTTCCACAGCAAAATCAGCGAGGCAGTGGCATCTTGCCGAATTCTGAAAACAGGAATGGAGTGAACCAGAAGTCCCTTTCAGAAAAATTCATCTTAGGACTAGTCCGTCAAATTTATAAATAAAAATAAAATGACATGTGCAGCCACCAAGGTCTCGGGAAATCGTTACAAAGGTCTGTCTCCCACTTGCTTAAAAATAGACCACGAGATCACGAATGGATGATTCACCTTTGCGTAACAATTGTAATCAATAATAAAAGGGCATCTTGAGTTCTTTTAGAGACAAATCCTTCTGCATCCACACAGTATGGAGCCCTGCTTGAATTTACTATAAATGTGTCATGCATCCCCAAACAGCCCCTGAGTTGTGCTGCCCACATGAGCGACAGTGTGTCACGACCCATGCTTCGGGCTTCTCTTGGCCTTTTTCTTGTTTCCAGGGTAAAATCAAAGAATGGGATGCTAGAAAGCAAATCAGCCTTGGCCTCAGTTCGCCTTTCAAGCTCAAACTTGGAGCTACGGTCCCTCCCCAAGAACGTCCTGTCCCAGCTCCCAGCCTTTGTACGCTCATGCGCCTGGTTCACGTGCCATTCTGCAAGCCTTAACCCGCAGATCACCTCTTCTCTGGGACCCTCCCTGACCCTCTTCCCAGCACCCAGCAGCCGCCCCTCCCCTTTGTCCGTGCTCCTGGAGAAGCAGGTCTCCACCTGCAGGAGATCAGCGTACTCCGCGCGCAGAGCTCCTGGCTTGCAGCAGGGTGTTCAATCGGAGTTTGCTAAAAGGTTGAATTCATGAATAAATGAAAGTCTCAGGGGCTAGCGACCCTTACAAGTGAATTCAGGGCACCCAGAGGTTATTCGGCACTTCCATCTCACTCAGCCTGGGTCAGCCTGCTATTTTGCCCAGTCCTGCAGCCTAGGAGGGTCTTGGAGAACTTCCAAGTTTGTTGAGACGGGGTAAAAAAACAAAAAGCATCTAAAGGGATAAAAGATCAGAACTATTTGGGAAGGCTTATGAAAGTCAGATCATATGAGCCAGACGAGAAAGCGCTAGGAGAAGGTTTCATAAACCTAAAGGAAACTCCGGGTCCTTATTTCCCTAAAGCTGGCTCTTACTTCCGTCTGTATTCTGAGCAGTAAAACACTAGGACCGGGGTCCCCCTGCTGGTAGAAGTGGAAGCTGCCTCAGAGGCCACACCTTTCTCCCAACGGGGCCTTCTTCCCTGGGCAGAGTTCACTCTCCATCCTGACTCGCCCCCCAGCAGAGTGAGTTCAAGGCTCCAGGGGAGGGGATGCATTTCAGCTCCATTGTGCAGAAGGTAAGGTGGGCAAAAATGCTTCTGTATAAATGGAAGAGGTCTATAGTGCCCACTGCCCCCTTTAAAGGGAGCTGATACAGCGCACTAGCTCACCAGGATCAAGTGTCCCTCTAAAGTCCCTGAAAACTGGCCAGCAAATTCCCATTCGGTTGCATGGGGATGGGGGGTGGGTGGGTAATAGCAACAGAGAAAGGCTGAGCAGTGGGAGTTGTCAGACAGGAATGGGTCACTCCGGGGCTGGCTCTACCCGCCACTCCCCACCCTCACTCACCCCCCCGACACACTCCTGCCTGACACACAGCAGGTTCTCGGCCCTTGCCTCTTCCCCATCCCCACCAGTGACAGTGGGCAGTACGTCATTTGAAAGAGCTTAAGTTGAAAGCAAAGCCAAACAAAATACTCTCTCCTCAGATGCTTGTTTTTAAAAACAAAATTGTAATGTTTGCATTTTAAATTATGCCCATGAATTTAACCAGTGGCCCACTAAAATCATAAGAGGCCAAAGAATTTTGGAAGCAAAAGTCATTTGGGAAGTGAAGGGTCTGGCTCTGGATCTTATCCAAGGCCTCAGGGTTTCTGATCCCACACCTTACTCATCCCATCCAATTCCACAATTCACCATCCCCAGCCCAGCTGGATCCCCACTGCAATAGTCTCCCCTGAAATAGGTCCTTCCAGGTTTTGAGTGATTTAGGCCACATCTACACATGGAACTCCATTCATGATTCCCACTAGACTGACCAGTGACATGGATGGACACAACCCCGCTTAGGGCCACCATATCGAGCTTAACGGTTTCTAGCTGCAGGTTTTCTTACTTGACTGAGGTGTTCTGTGGCACTTCAAAGGATACCAGGCGGCCACCAGCAGAGCTGTTAGAACTCGCATTCCCACAGGCAATATCTGGCATGACCTGGGGAAGAAAGTGGGGGAGAAATAAATTATCGGGGTCGATCGTAATACAAGATAATATTACAAAGCAAAATCCCATGAGCAGGCTTTGGATGACACTGCGGTGAAGACAAAGAGGGGACAATGAAACCTTACAAACTCAAAAGCAAACTAAAGCTCTGCCATTTGATTTTCTGAAATGCCAAAGCTTTCCTGAGAGCCATCTACCCATTCTTGGATTGCTATCACTGGTGAACAGGGTCCTCTCTTCTGGTTAGCGAGCAGTCACTGGCCCCTGCTCTAGGCTCAGTCTGGGGTCATGGGGGACTAACTGCTTCCAGAACAAGAAGGCAGACTTTGAGGACTGGCTTACACACAGCAGGCATAAACTAGGAAAGCAAGCCTTAGAACGAGCAATTGGCAAGAAGCACCTGGTCTGAGTGACCCTGCTCCTTGCAGAGGTGGGTCTTGGGAGCACAGGCTAAGGCCAAGGAGCTGGGAAGCTGCCTATTTTTACCCCGTGGACTACCCCTTCATTTTGTAAGTGACACGCTCCCAAAAGCAACATGCTGATGCCTACAAAAAAGGGGCTCAAGAGGCGGGGAGTAATTGCATTCTTCCAGAAAACATGCTGTGAACACTGGAGCTGTGTCCAAGTGAGGTGGTTCAGACCAATTTATTCATTTATTCCTCGTGCTATGAGCACAGTCTTCCCCCAGGAGCGTCAAAACAAAGTGGTATTAAATGTATCCCTCATCAGTGAATTAACTGAGAACAGTACAGGAATTCTCGGCCCTTCCACCCATACCCAACACTTAGAACTTCCGGTCCAGAAGGCCTAAGGGTTAAGTGCCATGGAGAAGGCCTGCCATGGATATTCAAAAATGCAAGTCCCACCTGTTCAGTTTGTGTTAACTGACAACTGTTACATCAATCTCAGTCCCTTAAGATTCCAAACAGCTTCATGTTTCTGAAGCCTCATTACTCAATAAAAGGGGAAACCCAAATATTTTCCCATCTTCCCCTGGCAACTTTTTAACCTCCTTCTTGAACAGCCTAAGAAATTACAGCATGCTGGGAAGATGAGGCATTTCTTTCTACATTTACTAACAGTAGGATAGCATGTCTTTAAATACATAGATTTCAATGGCTGGTTGGGGAGAAACTGTCTTTAAGCGACACTTCCTTGACAAACGTAGAATCAATCGAGTTCACATTTAAGAAGTGAGTCACTCTGCAAGGAAGGTTCAAATCAAAACTTCAAAGCGTTTATTAAAAGTCTGAAATCAGAACACATTCACAGTTTTTTAGGTAGGCTGAAAACACTGTCCTGCAGTCTGAATATGGCCTTCATAAATTGTGTGGCAATGAAAAAAAAAATGGGTCAACTGGTTAGAACTACCCAAGAAAATAAAAGAAGAAATGCTGCCCTGTCTCTTTTATAACAATAAGGGAAACTTCTAGACTTATTCCTTGACTCTAAAACTGCTACACAAGATCTATGTGCTTTGTCATTTAAGCTACAAAACCAGTAATAATATATGATCACAGGTTGTCATATAAAATACAAGATATGGAATGGAATTACACTCTATCGATGTCACCTCAAAGTCATGACTTGGATTTGTTCCCCGACTCTCCTAGCTAGCAAATTTATGTTGTATGGCAACTTTCAAGGGTCTGCTGAAAATTCCTCGACATGAGACTTTCGATGAGCTTGAAAATACAAGCCAGAACCAGACTGGACGAGATTCAATAAACAGCATTTGTTCCTGCCAAAATAGATAAAATTTGGAAATTTCATTCTCAAATGCATTCTCAAAATATTTTAAAAATCACTGATAGCATCTCTTTTTAAAATCATATTGGCAGCAAGGCACCAAATAATGAACAAGAAGTTAAGCATAATATTAAGGAAACTTTGGTCAACAGTGGAGGGTCTGCCCCCAATCCAACACTGTCTCACAGAAACGTGGATATCGTTCCAGAAAAGAGCTTCATTCGTTTTCTTTCCTTGCTTACTCTTTTTATGCCCACAAAACAGTCATAATTGAAGTCTCCTTCGTGTAACCAAAAGAGATCTCCTACACACAGGTGCCCAGGGGAAGAAAGGTAGACACGTGGTTTTGTCAAGGGGGCAACTGAAAGGTCTTCTGTTTTTTATTGCCAATATTAGAACCACTGGAATTATTTTAACCACACTGGCTCCTTACGCAGGCAATCAAACGTTCTCACCTCCACTTGATCCCATTTCATTTCTACAACTTTCTGCCCTGTTTTGGGCTGCCAGGTGGGCAGGGTCACGGTGGCCTGAGAGCGGGGCAGGATGATGTCGGGCTCCTGGGTGGCGGGGGCAGGCTGCAGCTGCCTGGGGGCCATGGACTCGGTCCAGCCGGAGGCGGGGAGGCTGGGCAGCGCCTGTTCACAGTTGGGACCTTCATAGCCTTCGTGGCAAATGCAGAGGTAGCCCCCCGCGCTGCCGCTGCCGCCGCCGCCGCTGCTGCTGCTGCTGCTGCTGCTGCTGCTGCTGCTGCTGCTGCAGTTGCCATGGTGACAGGGGGTGCTGGCGCAAGGATCCGCCACGAGCTGGAAGGAGACCATAAATGGATCAATTAGTCCCTCGTAAGAAGAGCGGTGCCATTGCTGGGCAATTAGCTCTGTGTCTTGGAGCTGCTGCTACAGGAAACGCTGTTCCTGCCGTATTCAGGGCCTGAACTACTTGTGCGGTCCGTGGGGGAGCCTCCCAAGGTCATCCCAACGTTAACCCTTCCGCAGATACCAGGCAACCAGCAAGAACGCACCTAGGGAACAGCTTCCCCAAACCCAAGCCCCTAAATAATGTTGATTTCAGCAACACATTATTGAGAGGAATTTTCTAGGGCGTAAACATTTAAAACTGAGGTTCATTAGGAAGATACCAACTTTGATATTTTTTTTAGCCGCCAGTCATGACAAAGGATACTAAGGATCTCAACTGGAATCTCCTTTTCCACCTTCTGAACCCTTGTAAGGTTTCCTTATGAGAAAGGACTGCCCAACTAACTTATCTCCCCTAAAGATGTGCTTACCTGTGTCTCCCAATTTCTACCTGATGAACAACCCTTTTTAAGGGGATGTTATTGAATTAAAAGCTTCCAAAATGATTGCCCTGCGTGACCATTTTAGCCAGAGTAGAGCATGGTGAAGACTTACATGAAGCAGAATTTTATGAAAGTTTCTACCTATTTTGGAGGGTGATCACAGAGAAGTGTCACCCTGCTGGATATGGAAGATAAAAATTCTCTCACAGGTCTTTAAATTGTGACAATGTTTCTAAGTAAAATGTCTACCCCTGAGTCTTTTGCTACCTGTGAATCACCATTTGTTATGATTTGGAGACATGCTAGAAAACAAGGAAATGATCAGCTGCTTCTCTTGAGACATCTCAAAGGGTTCGGACATGTTCTCAGTGCCTTATTCAATTATCATTTGCTTCTGTGAACAGAAAATTAGACCTCTATCTGATGTACCCCCAGCCTTCTCAGGGCTGATCATAAAATAGAATTCAGTAAAGAATAGACTACAGAGAAATGAGACCCTCAATTTCTCTGGTTGAAATGAATTCACACATAAACACACGTGGAGAGAATTCTGCACAGTGAAACAGCTTCTCATCCTGCTAATGATCCTTGTCAGACAATTTCCAACAAACTCCTTAAGGAATATTGAGGGACTTGCGGTTGAATAAAATAAAGCTCCAAAAATACCACAATGTTCTCTGCTATCACTTGGCAATTCCTTCACAGAATCTCAGTTAAAAGGAGATGGACTAATATCTGAGGAAAATATTTAAACTGTAAATTATTTTAAATATTTACAATCATTATCAAGTTAAAGTAAAACCCAGACTCCTTCCATGTCAGACAAAGCTCTTCCTGATCTGGCCCCTTCCTACCTCTTCCCTCCTCCCTAACACTCTCCCCCTCCACCCGCCTTTCTGTCCCTAGACTTTGCCGAGATCATTCCCACCTCAGGGTCTTTTGCACCTCTTGGGCCCTCTGCCCGAATGGGCCTTTCTCACAAGCTTTGTATGGCTCTCCACTTCATTTCACAAAGTTCTCTGCTCATCTTCCACCTCCTCAGAAAAGCCTTCCCTCCCTACAAAATCTAAAATAATCCTTTTTTTTCTCCCATAAACTTGTGAGCTCTGTGAGTGCAGGGACTTTATCTGCCATGTTCATGGCACTATTCCCAGCATGTCAAGGAACAGGGAAAACATGGCAAGGCTTTTTTTTTTAAGTGTTGACAAAATAAAGAGATCAACTGATATTTGGAAGGCAAAGCATGATGAGAGACAGATGTGAACTGCTTTCTTTTAGCTACAATATTGTTATCTCATTTCTGATTTATTTTTAGGAAGTCTTCATGGAATGGGTCTTACCTCAAGAATTATTTGACAGGAAGGAGAATTTATTATTTTTTTTAATTAGCTAGGATAAAGGGGACATATAGCCAGGTTTCTGAGATCAACTTTTTTTAAAATGACATCTGAGGTTGACCTAGATGTCACAAATTAAGATATTGAACACAGGCCTGAAAACAGAAAAATACGTTTAAATTATTTAAATTCACTGAAGAGATGATTACAAAAATTAACTCGGGAAATCCAAACCTCCATTGTGAAGTGGCAAGTGAAATGTTCCTAAGGCAAAGACCAGCTATCTGATGGCCAGAGAGGCCCTGAGGCTCTTGCTGCATCATCACAGCCCACTGCTGGCCACGGCCCTCAGACAGGCACCTCCTCCGTGAAAGGAATGCAAAGCACAGCTCCCATCTGCACAATAAAGGCCACCGGGCGTGGTGACACCTACCCCTCCCTCTAAGGTGGCCTTGGAGAGTTTTCAAAGAACATCGCTGTATAGTATCTCATTGGTGCTCACAACAACTTTGAAATAGAGGACTTTTCTGAACCCCTATGACCATTCAGAAACAGGACAGAGGTGTGGAGTGACCCATCCCAGCCACTATAAAAGAATGATGCCTGAGCTGTGTCACATCTTCTGACTCCCAGCCAAGAGTTCTGGCCACAACACAGCACTACAACTTTGATAGTAAGTTATTATCCTACCAAAGACACAATCCCTGTGGAGAAGGCCAAAGGTCAGTGTTCTATTTCTATAAGCCACAGAAAATAAGTAAGGATTAAATGTAGGCCAGTGAAGACCATCACTTCACAAGGCTTCTTTGCAATACAAGTATAATGATAATACTCAACACATAATGATTGAGGTCTTATTATTTGACATGAACTATACCAGATCTGGAGAAAAAATGCTAAAAGGAAAAACAAACAGAGGCAGTGTCCGTCCCTATAGAATTTATACCCAGCAACCTAGTATGAGCACTAAGAACAATTGCAAAACTAGTACTACCTGCCATTCACTGGGTACTTCCTGTGTGCCTACCACGACATTCAGCATTTTACATCTCCCGGCACTCTCCTACCTCAAAGCCTTTGCACTGGCTGTGCCCTCTTCCAGGAACACTCATTTCTCATGGCAGCTTCCAAACCTCCTTTGAGTCTGCTCAAATGTCACCTTCTGATGAGGACTTCCCTGGCCACACAATTTAACTGTGCAAAGTCTCCACCCCTTGGTACTGTTGATTCCTCTCTCTCTGCTTTATTTTTCTCCAAAACATCTATGATGTGCTAATATATTGTAGGGAAAAAAGTGACCTATTTATTATATTGATTTTGTATCTTCCCCACTAGCCTGTAAACCCTGTGAGTTAGATTGCTTTCCCCTGTTTTGTTTACTTGAAGTTCCCCACCCCGCCCTAGGAACAGTACCAGGCGCACAGGGGCTGACAAATGAACAATGATCCAGTGACTGACCAAGTGAATGAATGATATTATATGCAAGTAGCTGCCAGAGCCCGTGAGTGCCCTGCTACATGAAATGGAATTAGGATTCTCCAAGGCCCGGTCCCAGGTCTTGAGAATGCAAATCAAGGAATGTCTCACGTATCTGTCCTAGAGTGTTTTAGAGCAATTCAATAACTTTAAATCAGCTTTAAAAAGGGGGGAAGTCTCTGTTGACCCGAGAGGTAAGGCAGAGACAGCACAACATCCTGCCTTTGCCTTGATAAGGGAGGGCAGAAAGAGTAAGGGCTCAGTGGGGGTCACAGATGGCCCCCAACACCATGGCACCAGTCCTCAGAGACCGTCCACCAGGTGGGCCACTGCTGAAGCCCGTCACCCTGTGCCAGTGGATAGAAACGGGTGCAAAGGGCAGGTCCCCATGGCAATGCCCAATTCACCGTGCTCCATTCCACCAGGTAGAGAATAAAGAGCTGGAAGGAAAATATGATGAGAATTAATTATCTCGTTTAAGAGCTGCTGTCTTCATCCATGAGCAGGATGCACGAGCAGCATCGGGATGAAGTAAAGACTGATTCATGGGCTGCCAGGAGAGATGCTTCTGGTAAAGATGACAAAAGCTAAAAATGAAGCTGTCCGTTGTACGGATTTCTGCACGGATTCACAAGAACGACTGATGTGATGGAGAACACGTGCGCGCATGCGCACTGGGACACAAACCAGCGCTCAATGCACTACATGGTCATCGATCCCTTCTTTAAAGTAATCAGTTCATAGTAATGCTACTTGCTCGGGTCGTCTATTAGCTGCTTCCCCAACAATGACAACTACCTGCCATTGTACTCTCGAACACTTCAGGCTAGTTTCACTGAAAAAAAAAGAAAACCGGTCTGTTTTGATTGCATAACAGCAAATCTAAGATAAAATGCAATAATCATCAACCTGTTGTGGAGGTCACTAACTACCACCCTGGAATCCCATTAACTTTGAACTACAAGCAGGAAACAATCAAACTGCCAAAAGATCATAATGAATAGACTTGACTTTGGGGGTACTCAAAATTTAACAGGTGATGTTTTTTCTTGGCTATAATTTCTAGTCTCCAATGATGGGGTGGGGCTGATTAAGTCTTTGTAATACCAGCTCTAAGGGAGAATAAAGAGAAAGCCGACGGATTAATGCTGTTCTGCTTACCACCCACTAGCAAGCTCATTGATGAAATGCTGCTTGTTATTGCATCATTAATCACCTATGTAAGCCAACTTTTTTCACATCATACAACTAATCTGAAACTATTCTTTTCATATTTTATTTTAGACTTTTCACCTGTTTCAGATCATTTATACTGCAAGCAAGAGCTTTCATGGGGATGCACGCAGGGCATGACGGGAGGCCAGACCAGAGCGAAGAGGCCTGCCAACCCCACAACTTGGGATGTGAAAGCCCTCTCATGCGACACGTTAGCCATGACCTGTTTTCCTTCCTTAAACTGCTGCCCCCGTTTTCAGCAATTCTAATGCCCCCCGCAGCATACAAACAGAAGGATGAAAGGTCAAATTTAAAACAGGCATAAAAAAGGCCCATTTGGAGGGCGCCTGGGTGGCTCAGTCGGTTAAGCGCCTGCCTTCAGCTCAGGTCATGATCTCAGGGTCCCAGGGATCGAGCCCCATATCGGGCTCTCTGCTCAGCGGGGAGTCTTCTTCTTCCTCCGCCTCTGCCCCTGGCTTGTGCTCTCTCTCGCTCACTCTCTTTCTCTCAAATAAATCTTAAAAAAAAAAGGCCCATTTTTAGGGTCATTAGACAAGGAAGTCAAAGCTAGCAGGACTGCCTCAACATGGAGCCCATGAACACCTTCATCCGCATCGCCTGGGTGACCCTGAGATAGTGCCTGTGGAACCAGCTGCCCAAGGGATCCTTTCACACTGGTTTAGAGAATGTGACCTTCACTCTTACTCATTAAGGCTGGTCAGTGATTCATGTGACATTTATTGAGCACCAGGTGGGGTACCTAGAATTTAAGGGCCAAACAAGGTACCTGGAGGAGAGGTCAGGAAGGTGAATAAAGAGCACCTCAAAGAGCTTGCGGTCCAACAGAAGGTTGGACATATTCCTTGGGACTCCCTGAGCCATCTATTTGGAATCAATACTCTGCTTATATGCACGTCCACTATTAGAATCCTGTGTTGGATGAGCTAAAGTCCCTAATGCTGAGAGAGAACGTGGGTTTGACAACGGCAGGTCTGTAAGGAGCAGACAGGAGTAGATCTCAGAACTAGTCTCTTTGAGGTGACGTGGCAGCTCTCAGCAGGACAAAGGCAGTGGCAAGGAGTTTTCTGATGAAAAATGGATCAGCTGAGCAACCAGTCCTGGCGTCAGTCTGCACAGGTGGCTGAGAGGCTCTGGCCAAGTCACTTGCCTGCTCTGGACACACATTCCACACGCGTTAAGTGAGGGCTTAGGGTAGAACATCTCAAGGCCTCCTCCAGCTGTGGGATTTTGGATTCTATTGACAGCCACTCTGTTTTCATTGACCCTGTTTGCAGAGGGTCCAGACAAGTACAGGGCAACCCTGAAGCCACCTCCCTCCCTCATGTATACCCATTGCTCAGTGGGCAGAGTCGTCCCGAGAATGAGAAGGGTCTGAGGTACCCGAACCCAACAAAGGCCAGAAGGAGGACATCGATGGAGCACACGACATGACCCAGGCCACACAGCTCACTAAGGGGACGTGGTGGACTCATGGCACTTACAGGGGAGAGAGGAGTAAGCTGCAGGCAGGAAGAGAAATACCTCAGGGACGTCTGTGTGTGGCATTAAGAAATAAGTAAAATAGGGGCGCCTGGGTGGCTCAGTTGGTTAGGCGTCCGACTCTTGATTTTGGCTCAGGTCACAATCTCAGGGTCGTGAGATCGAGCCCCATGTCAGGCTCTGTGCTGCCTGTGGAGTTTGCTTAAGATTCTCTCTCTCCCTCTCTCTCTGCCCCTACCCACCACTCATGCTCTCTCTCTAAAAATTAAAAAATTTAAAAAAAAAGAAAGAAGTAGAATGGGAATTGCTTTAGTAATTTTTCTTAGCAGAAAAACCAATTAAGGAACTTTTTATACAGATTCTGATGCAGATATTCATATCATAGGAAGAGGGGTGCCTTAGTAGTCAAGGAACAAAAACCAAAGCCTTAAAGCAGTATTTCTCAACCTCAGCACTCTTGACTCTTCAGGCTGGATCACCCTTTGTTGGGGGGGATGCCCCGCACGTTGTAGGAGGCTTAGCAGCATCTCCCAACTCTACTTAGCAGATGCCGGAACCCATCCTGCCCACAGTGACAGTTGTGATCATCAAAAATGTCTCCAGACGTTGCCAATGTTGCCCGGAACAAAATCACTCCCAGTTCAGGACCATGGCCATCAAGGAACAGACGGATGCACTTCACTCCATCAAAATGTTTGAAAAATCCATATGATTCTATAAATCAAGTCAAAAGGTAACAATATGATGGGGGAAAATATGTACAATGTATGACGAAGGACTAAATCCCTTATTATATCAATTCCTACATGTCAACAAGACGCCTCAATAAAAAGGGCAAAGAAATAAGCAACACACAGAGAGATGTGTATGAAATTGTGCCATTTTTTATATTATTTTTATTTTTTTAATAAGATTTCATTTATTCATTTTAGAGAGAGGGAGAGAGAGCACAATCAGGGGGAGGAGCAGAGGGAGAGGGAGAAGCAGGCTTCCCGCTGAGCAGGGAGCCCGACGCAGGGGCTCGATCCCAGGACCCTGATATCATGACCTGAGCTGAAGTCAGACGCTTAACCAACTGAGCCACCCAGGTGCCCCTTTAAACACAAAGCACAATGTCATGTGCTTATTTGTATGTCTAAGTGCACACACAAATTTTTTAAAAGTGGAACGGACCATCATTTTAGTAATCTGAGTAGCAGAATCGGTTCAGGAGCTCTTTAAACCCCAGATTCCCCCACCCCAGGCTGCTAATCAAACACTCTGAGGGTGAGGCCCGGAAACCTCTATCTCTCACCATTCCCCAGATGATTCTGCCATACCTGGTCCAAAACCCAAGACATAGAATTTGTTGGTGTAAACCAAGGGTTGCCACACAACAAGCGCAGGGCAAATCCAGTCTGGTTTCGGAAATAAAGTTCTGTTGGAATACGACCACAGCCATCTGTTTACATGTGACTACTCTTGCATTACATGGCAGCGGAGTCACTGCCAAGGAGACTCTGGGCCCATAAAACCTATACAGTATTTATTATGTGGCCCTTTAGTTTGCCAATCAATCCCTCATCTACATGATACTGACTCTGGGGTTCACAAAAGGGAAAAACAGGTAGGTGGGCTCATCGAGAAAGACTTCTAAGGAGAAAAGCTTGAACAGAGCATTATACAACCGATAGCGATTCATCTATTTTTCTCCCCACCCAACTCTCTTACTGGGTTGGCATGCCCCAAGTGATTGATTACGGAAAGACCTCTTGGCAATATAGCTTCAGGTGAGAAGGGACCGGACGCTCTTTTAATCATAACTCTGTGCAAGAATTGGGCAGAAGGAATCTTGGCAGTCTGAAGGGAATACTTATCTAGATAACCCACCACCAAGCAAGACCACAGTACAGGGCCACACGCCCAGCTCTCCTTCACTGGAAGGAACATAGGAATTCTCTCCCTTCCCTCCCGGCCAACCACTGAACCACATGAAGATCAATGATGGGAAGCCCACTGCAGAAGCCAGACACAGAAACAGGCAGAGCGCTGGAGGAAGGTGGGTGGGAAAGAGCCACACAGACCAGGGGTCTTGAAATAGCAGGAGAGTGTCTACATTGGCTGGCCCACTGGGGAGACGGGGCCCATGAGAAAGACGATTCCAGAATTTGGAGTTTAGGGTTTCTGGCAAAATGCTAATGAGCAGTTGCACTGAGATATGGTAGAGAAAGCCTGTCGTTTTATGCCCACTTGTGGGTGATCGTGGACAAAGCAAGAAGTTTCCTGGGACTCTTAGTTCCTCAACCATAAAAGGGAGGGACTAGAGGGCCCTAATGTCCTTCAGTCTTAATACGAGTTATTCTGTCCAAAAAGCAATTGCTACTGGTTAGAAATGTCATCTTCATGCTGAAAGACAAATGAACACTGCTGCAATCCAACTGTCACAGTATTTTTGCCTTAAAAAGGAATTTTTCCCACTTCGTTCAATAAAGATCTCAATTATATTCCAACACCAACTGCTTACCCACTAGGAGTAAAGTTGTGGAAAAAAATCCACTATGGTGCTTATGCCAGTAGTAGAATCTGCCAAGAAATGCATCCCATGATATCCTTTTTCCAAATCCAAATAATAAAAACACTCATTCACTTTACTGAATCAAGAGCTACATGTCTTCATAAAATACACATTCTCGTGTTTGGGTATTTCTTCACCTCTGCATTAGAGACTCTAGATCTACTTGAAAACTTATCCCAGTACTAATCTGGGCAGTCCACTTTTCCCCTCAATTCTGAGTTGATTTTCTGGAAATCAGCCGGTCCTGATCTTCACACGCGGGTAGAGTTACTCCTTATAAGTAGGCTAAAAGGAAATCGCAAGCAGAACTCAAATTTCTGACTGTGAAATGAATCCATTAAAAATAAACTACATGTCTAATTATTCTCCCACTTTTTCAATAGGATCTCTTTAAAACATGCTCTGTTTGGAAATGATCCTGAGATGGCCCTACCCTCGCTTTAGTCTGGCTAATGCACTGGGTCCAGAGTCATCCTAATGAATCCTGAAGCCCCACTCAGTCACAGATACATCCAGATTTAAATAACCTTTCTTCAGAAACCCTTTGTGCCTCAGTTTCCAGAGTCAACTGAATCCTCAGGGATCACACTCCACTGCATTTACTGGTACAGGCACACGGAGCCTCAAACAAGATGTTGTCGCTTCCCTTTGCCTTTTAGTCATTCAAAGACCAGTTTCTTGAATCAGAAACTTATAGAACAATTCCAGCACATACATTTCTTGTTTCGCCTGTCATCAGACTCTCGTACATCCTGGCAAACTCCTTTCACAAAACAGCAATGCCATGAACACAGGAAATATGTCAATTTTTATCCCCCTGCCTCCTCAGGAAAAGACGCCTGCAGTAGACTGGGAATTAAACTTCCCGTGAAGGTCATATGATCACCACAACTTAGGCAGGAAAAGCATTTTATTAAGTTCAACATTCACTTAGAGTGAAGACTTTTAGAAAACTAGGAATAGAAGGCATTTCTTTAATCTACAAAAAAAAAAAAAGAACCTTCAGCAAATGTAACACCTATTGGTGTTGAAAAGTTTCTCACTGAAATCAAGAAGAAAGCAAGGATGTTTGCTATCGCGGCTTCCACCAAACATTGCACAAAGGTCCTAAGCCAGTACAGGGAAGCCAGAATAAAAGGAAAGATTAAGGATTGAATAGGAAAAAACAACTGTTGTGACTCACAGACTGAATGATTATGCATGATAGTTATTAGAATATGGAATGTCAGAAAGGTTGCCAGATACAAGGTCAAAAAATTTTTTAATTGCATCTCTATTTATCAGAAATAAACAAAACTAATATATTTAAAGGTGTTGTTTACAATATACCAAAAAATCCCCCCAAACCTAGGAATAAACCAAATGAAAGAAGTGTATGGCCTCAACAAAGAGAACCAGAACATAGCAAAATAGCATTGAGTAAATTAAAGAAGACATTTGTAAATGGAAGGGTATTCTAGTCATAGATTAAAAACAATATTACAAAGATTCAGATCTTCCCCAAAGTGATCTAAAGATTCAATGGAATTGCACTAGAAATCACAATAGTGGTTTTTTTTTCTGTTCTTTGTGCAAAATGACCCCCAGACAGTCCAAAGCCTCTTGAATAAGAACAATATTGATGGCTTGCTGGCATAAGAGATCAGGAATTTTAAAGCTACAGTCATTGAAACACTGGAATAGTCAAGAACTAGAAAGATCACATACGGACACTTCATTTATGGAATAGGGTAGTACAATAAATACAGTCTTCTCACTAGATTGATATCCATATGGGTAAAAAAATTAAGCTTGACTCCTCCCTAACATCATCCACAAAATTAAATTGCAAGTGAATTGTAGGTCTGAAGTGAAAGGCAAAAAAATAAAGCTTCAAAATGCTAACAGAATATCTTCATGATTTTAGAGTTTATAAATTATTAATAAAAAGGATACAAAGAGCACTAAGTATAATGGAAAAATTATTAATGAGTTGGACTATACCAGAATTACAAACTTCTTTTTATCAAAACACACCAATAGGGGCACCTGGGTGGCTCAGTTGGTTAAGCATCCAACTCTTGGTTTCAGCTCAGGCCATGATCTCAGGGTCATGGGATCGAGCTCTATATCAAGCATTGCACTCAGCATGGAGTCTGCTTGGAACTCTTTCCCTCTCCCTCTGCCCCTGCCCCTGCTCATGTGCGCTCTCTCTCTCTCTCTCTCTCTCTCAAATAAATAAATCTTTAAACACACACACACACACACACACACACACATACCAATAAAAGAGTAAAAATGCAAGCCAAAGAATAGATGAAGGTATTTGCAATACATGTAATCCACAAAGGGCTCATCTC
This sequence comes from Zalophus californianus, assembly GCF_009762305.2. NCBI lineage: Eukaryota > Metazoa > Chordata > Mammalia > Carnivora > Otariidae > Zalophus > Zalophus californianus. Next base: position 185,566,612 of record NC_045597.1, read on the forward strand.
CAGAATAAAGAATTGTTTACATTAATGAAGGCGGCATGGTGGAGACAATGCCATAGAAAAATGGGCAAGAGACCTGAACAGGCTCATCACAAAAAAAAATGATATCCAAATGGCCAAAAAATCATAAGAAAAGTTCCTCAACATCATTAGTTATTAAAGAAATGCAAATTAAAATCACAATAAGAGATTACTATGCATTTACATGAATGACAAAAATCAAAAGACTGACAAAGTCAAGCGTTGATGAGGACATAATAAAACAGGAAGAATAAATCAGTGGTGGATCGTATGTTGGTACAACTGCTTTGGGAACTATTGGGCATTATCTCCTAAGGTTGAATGAATATTTACCTTCTGACCTAGAAATCCACACCTAGATATATGCCTAATAGAAAAACAGGCAAATGTGCACTGAGAAACATATACAGAATGCTCATATGTCCATTCATGAGTGCCAAAATGTGTAAACTACTCAAATATCCATTGAGTCGGATATATAAATTATAGTATACTCATACCAAAGAAGCCTCTCCAGCCATGAAAAAGAAAGAATTATAGTCTTACAGAACAATAAGAATAAATTCCCCAATGCAACATTGTTTCCATTTGTGTGATGACAACAAACAGCAAAACCGAAAGATGAAAGTTGGGACAGTGGTTACCTTTGGGGGGAAGGGAGAGGTGGGGCTCAGAAAGAGGCTGAAGGGCGCCATTCTCATTCTTGACTTGGTGGGTAGTTACAACGGTGATCATTTTATAATACATTGAGCTGTACCTGTTGATTTGTGCACTTCTCTGTATATGTGTTATACTTCGCAATTTAAAACAAAATTTAATACCTACTGTATACACATATCAGGTTTATTTTGACCCACTAGGCAGTTAAAGGCAAGCCCCACCCTTAGCAGCCCCTTTCACTTAATTTGCGATGTCTTTCCCCATTCATTCAGTCAGTTCAACCATCATCCAACGCGCTCTAAAAACAGGGCCCCGCACAGTCAGGATTCTAACTTCTTAGCATACCGATCCTAGGAATTCTGTTAGGAAGCTTAGAATTTTATTTCTTAAAATAAAGGTGAATTTGTTTTAATTAATGATAATTCCTATATCTAGCAATGATATGATGGAAGAAGCAATCTCATAGGCTCAGTATGGTTATCATGGAAAAGTTCTGGCCATGTATCTAGAAACAGACAGATGAATGGCACAAGCCTTCAGGTCAGCGGCTAGTGGGGAATAACAGATGAGTACACCATAGCTTTATCACAGTGAAGTCAGAGCCATGAGACGTGCACAGCATGCTATGAAACACAGGCAGTGAGGCACTGGACTCACCGAGGCAATTCAGGAAATCGTCCAGGGTAAAGTTAAGTCTCACGGGTCAAGAAGGAGCTATCCAAGGAAAGAAGTGCAAGAAAGGGGGCTTCTGCCAGGGTAACAGCAGGTGCAACAGCCCTGAGGGGTGAAAGAGGTGGTTTATCGAGACCACTACAAGTACTTCTACTCAACTGGGGAACAGGCCACACGCCAGTGAGCTTCCTAGGTCGTGTCTTTGCCATCTAGCAATTCTGTGGCCAGTGGGACAACCTGAGGGAGGGAGGCAGGTAACTGTCCTTGGCAGGAGGCCCTGTCTTGTCAAGGCTGGTGTCAACTGCACCCCTGTCTTAAGAGTTTCCTATACCCAGAGTTCCCCTTCCTGAAAGACCCCTGGAGATGCTATGCTAGCAAAGGTGATGAAACGAACTTGCCTTTGCCCAAAAGTGAGCATAAGGCTCCTTCCTGACACTCCACCCAGGTGGTGGACACTGCAGAGGGGCTCCCGGATTCCACAGAGACTCTCCCCCAGCACAGCGGCCACCTGAGCAGGAATCAAGATGCGGCGGCCTCTCTGTTTTTCCCCTGGCTTAGCCTCTGTTCTAGAAGTTTTAGAAAGCCAGGGGAACAAGGTAAGCCAGAGTGAGGACTCCAGTCAGTCTCCCTCTTTCAAAAGAGCCTTCCATTCCGGCTGGGGACCCCAAAGGTAGTCTCCAAATATTAAAATGTGCTCATCTCTCCATCTTTGAAAATAGGCATAAGTGACAAATGACACGTAGGTGGGGTAGGGGAGCAAGGAGCTGCTAACCCAGGCACAGAGCAGGCCCTCAATCAGTATTTATTGTCTGAATCAAAGAAAGGGCATTGCTTTCTTCTAGAGCGTTCTTCACTCAGAGCATTTCCCACCAGGCGTGGTGTTCCATACCTGCTAGGCTTGGTAGCCCAGGATCCTGAAGAAAAGTTGGCAGAGAATCCTGCAGATGCCCATGATACCAGGTGAAAGAGTACAAATCAGGGTCACCCTATTTGGGAAAGGCTTTTGCTTGAAGCTGTGAAGTGCTTCACATGCTCATGTACCTGCTGGCCTCTTAACTACTTTGATGTGTGTTTTTCTCTCCACAGGCACGAAAATTCCCTTTGCTCTCTTTTCAGTTTTTCTAACCTTAAGTGGAAACAGCTGCTCTAATTTTACTATCCATCTGCTCCCCGAGATGAGGACAAGAATCAGTGGCTCTGCAGATACATCTAAAGTCTTCACGTTGTCGAAACTCACTGACCTGGGGATAAGCCTTCTAGAATCAGCAGGCTTCACAGAAGCAGCTTCACGAAGATAAAAGATAAAAAGGAAAAAGAAATAAAATAAAATGCTAGCAGGCCCTAGATATCCAGTAGCAATTGTTTTTAAATCCACAAAAGCCAAAGCCCCCCAAAGTGCATGTGTGCTCAGATTAGTCATGTCATTGTGAAGTTGGAAAGAAGCTCCCCGAATGGCCAGCAACGTCTACGAAAAAGCCAGGGTTTTCTTCTGTGAAGAAAGCTGAGAGGAACTGCAAAGTCATAAAAGGCAGAAGAAATAAAAGCAAAAATTATAAAGGAAAAGAAAAGCAGCATTGAGAATGAAGGAGGCACTCCATAAAAGCTAGAACTAGCCATGGGTTGTGAAGCACAGAAATAAGGATGGTCAGCAACAGAGACTGGAGGCTCTGCCATCAGGGAGTTCGGGCAAGGAACGGAGGGAGGAGGATCAGGAAGCCACCTCCCCTTAATTTTGTAGCCCTGTAGGACCGCTCTACGGGGAAGCAGAAGAGAGAACCTTCTAGCTCTACTTCAGTGCACTGTCTTTTAAGATGCAGGGGGGTTTCCTCCCCCATGACAAGCTACACTTTAAACCACCAGAGAGCTGGTGCCTGTGTAATTATACCCACAGAAGCAGTACAATAGGGTACAATAGCTTAGAGGTACTCTACAATAGTGATCGTCCAAATTATCTCCTTAGAAACACAAATATTTAGCACTTCCCGCGAAGGCATGAAATTAGAAGGGCAGCGAAATCCCCCGGAAAACTGTTAAGAAAGCATAACCATGTAGAATTAAGGGGTTTTTTTTCGGCAAACTGATTTTTTTTGAGCACAGAGCCCCCTCTGAACTGTTTTAGAATGTTAAGGAAACCAATCCCATTTAATAATGCTATTATTATTAAATATGTGAATTAAGTTCGGGTGTAAAGATTACAGGCACCACGACTTTTCTTACATATGTAAATGCTGTAGGCACTCGGGAAATAAAAAGCTTTATTGATGGAAAATTTCATTATTCAGGACTTCCATGATCAAGATTGAACTGATGGGCAGGCTTTTCTCCAGGTAAAACCACGTAATAACATTAGATAAAATAGAAAAAGCTTTCACTCAAAGGTGAACTTTAAAAGGAGGTGGGAGAGAAGGCGGATCCTTATGTTTCAGGAGTGATGAAAGAACTCACAACCAGAACTATTAGCAGACAATACTGCATTGACCCCAGGGGTTATAAACCTGGAAATAAGACCTAAGGACTGGAGTTTGGGTTCCAGACGTTACACAGAGATGGGAACTATGGCCCTGAGCCCAGGAAAAGTGGGGGACCTATAACCACGCCCACACATAAAGCCTCTGAGAACCACCCTGTTTTTTTTTTAAAGGGGGGTTGTCCAAGGGCAAGTGCACCCCTGTCTTGAGAGGTAAGCGACTAGCAGGGAATGGCTCCCCACCGGCTGGCTCAGTCAGTGACGTGTGCAACTCTTGATCTCAGGTTTGTGGGTTTGAGCCCCACCTTGGGTATAGAGATTACTTAAAGATAAAATCTTAAAAGAAAAGGGGGGGGCGAGTGTCCTGGAGATAAATCTACCAGCAGGCTTAGAGAAACAGCAGAAAAGCTAACATCTCTTCAGGGTCTTTGGATGAAAAAAGACTGCCCATGAGTAATCAAAATCTCTCATATGAATGTCCCATGCAATTGACATCTCCTTGATATGAAAATCCTAAGCCCAAGACCAACAGAGTGATGGGCTACCTCTTTCACAATGCAGAGCTCATGAGGCTCACACACGTGAATGTGCACACACAGACACTTATCAAAATGAGCTCACAATAACAAATTACAGAGCACACAGAAAAACAAACCGTCATCAGCATGTGCAACTGTAGATAAAAAGTCAACAAAACCCTTCCCCTGCTACATAAACATACATTATACATTTTAAGATAAAACAAGATGCTTAAACTCTTTTTGAAACTTCTTTATGCTTCCCCACTTAAATTTACTTCTTTGATTAACTGACATGATTAACTATTGGTACTTTTGATAAGAGGGCTTGTACCAAAGAACACTCATAGCTAATAAAAGCTATGATTTCTGACTGCTTACACTATGCATGGCACAATTTCCAGTGTTTTCCAAGCATCAACTCATTTCATCTTTGCTATAACCCTAAGCAGTTGGTACTATCATCTGCATATCATCTTTGAGGCTCAGAGAATTAGAGTAACTTCCCCACGGTCATTGGCTAGTTCATAATGAGAATACTAATCCAGGAAGAAAGATATAGTTCCAACCAAAATCCCACATTCTTTTTTTTCTCTCCTAATTTGTCAAATTGATCCAAAGCTTCAAATGGAAGGGGAAAGGTCCAAGTATTTCCTAGATAACTTAACAAAAAATAAGGACATATTTTCTCTCCTGGATATTAAAATTCATTATGAAGCTACAATCATTGTAACAGTATAGTACTGGCACAGAGATAGACAAATAGAATAATGTATCAGAAAAGAGAACACAGAGAGATGCCCTAGAAACCAAAGAAACAGTATGTAACAAAGAAGGCATTAAAAATTAGTGCAGAGAGGATAAACTATTTAGTAAGTGGTACCTGAATAATTACTGATCCCTGTGGCTAAAATAAATATGTAACTCATGCCACACACACACAAAATTGAGTTTCAGATGAATTTTGTATCAAAATGTTAAAAATATAACCATTAAAACATGACAGTGGTCTATAAATGACCATTTATGGACCAAATCCGTCCCCACTGCTTGATTTCAAAAATAAAATTTTATTGGAACACAGTGACTCCCATTTCTATAGGTATTGCCCATAGCTGCTGCCACAGAGTTGAGGAGTTGTCACCAACAGTGGCTAATAAAGCCTAAGATATTGATTCTCTGGTCCCCTGCAGAAAGAGATTACAGATTCCTACTCTAGCTGGAAATATAGAAGAATATCTTTACAACATCAAGTTTCAGAAAGAATCTCTCGAGTAAGGCTCCTAAAAGATGAATATATTAAACTACATGAAAATTTAAATGAACGAACTAGAGATATATCTGACAGCCACAAACACAGTGGTGAGTGAGGGGGAAGAAAGCTAATTACAGAAGGGTAGATTCAATATGACTCTTCTGTGTACATTTATACCCATGTTGTAAAAATATAAACACACACAGGGGAGCCTGGGGGCCTCAGTCGGTTGAGCGTTTGACTCTTGGTTTTGGCTCAGGTCATGATCTCAGGGTCATGAGATCAAACCCCACGTTGGGCTCTGCACTCAGCAGGGAGGCTGCTTAGAATTCTCCCTCTCCTTCTCCCTCTGCCCCTCTCCCCCTAAAATAAATAAATAAAACAAACAAAAAATAAAAATAAAAACACACACAGAGAAGGCTTATATACCTACTCACAATAACAACTGTTTCTGGACAGAGAGGAGGGAAAGGTGTTGGGGAGGAACAGGAGAGTGGGGGTGGGGGTGGTGGGCTTTACTATCTCTGCCTGTTTTATTTTTTTAAAAAACTGAAGCAAATATGACAGAATAATGTTTCTGAGTCTCAGTGGTAGATGCTAATTATATTATCTCTGTGACTTTCTATGTGTTTGAAATATTTCATAATAAAAATTTAATTTAAAATGTGGTCTTGGGGCGCCTGGGTGGCTCAGTCAGTTAAGCGTCTGCCTTTGGTTCAGGTCATGATCTCAGGGTCCTGGGATCGAGCCCCGTGTTGGGCTCCCTGCTCAATGGGGCGTCTGCTTCTTCCTCTCCCTCTGCTCCTCCCCCTGCTCCTGCTTGCTCGCTCTCTCTCTTTCTCTCTCTAAATAAATAAAATCCTTTTTAAAAAATGTGGTCTTCATCATTGAACAAATATTTATTGAGCACCCTCTGTGTACCAGAAATTTCTCTAAACAGAGCTTGGCAAACTATGGCCCACAGGCCAAATTCAGCCCAACACTTGTGTCTATACAGCCTAAGGTAAGAATGACTTTTAATTTTTAAAAGATTGAAAAAATCCAAGGATTAATCTTTCATATTATGTGAAAATTGTTTAAGAGTCACATTTCAGTGTCCATCAGTAAAGTTTTATTGGAACACAACCACAGTTGTTCATTTACTCATTATGTGGCTGTTTTCACCTTACAAGATACCTTACACATAGCACTGTCACCCATTATTGCTTATATGAATCACCTAAAGCAGGAGAAGACAAAGACAATTTTCTCGCATGTATTATACAATCCACCTTTTATAGGTTTCACTTAAAAAGCTATATAAAGCCCCCACAATGAGGCAGGAGTCATGTCTGGAAATATTTTTACTATCTTCTCTTGCCCCAGAATGATAAGAGATTCAACTCATCGAGTAGAAACATTCAGAACATGAAATTATTTCATCACACAAGAAATTTCACGAGAAAAATCAATCCACCTCACAAAAACTATAATAGGAATTAAAATAACTGTATAATTGTATAGATGATTCCTCTAGTGTTGTTTGCACCTCCAGTTCTGTTCAGAGTAAAAATATTAAAACTGTGACCTGGTATCATTTCCTTTGATGATGAAAAGTTCTCAGACTTTGGAACGAGCCACGCACAATCCAGCCAAGTACAGTTCTGAAAATATACACGAAGGATGGGTGCCCTTTATCAATGAAGAGTGTGAATAATACAGAATAGGCAGGATTTGTGTTCCACTGGGTTGTGCTGCAGATATCATAGGGAACATTCAAAATAGCTTCAAAGTCAGTGAACACTGAGGAAGATGGTAGATTCCTGGAGAGCAATAAGTTCATTTAGAAGAATGTTATTCAGAAAGATGTTCACTATCTGTTCATAACCGGGATCTGCATTCAGGACAGTGCTGTCTCGCACACCACCGAGAGAGGAAGCTCATCAGAATGGCCCAGGGTCCTGGAGAGCTCCATAAATGGATTGCCATTTACTGCACTCGGGCCAGGCACAGAGAGTATCCCACTCACAACCACCAACAGTGCACTGGAAGACCACTCACCAGAACTGGGGTCCAGGCTGAGGTTCTTTCGTGATACCAGTGGCCCTGGGGCAACCCCGAGCCCAGTTTCCATGCCTGTCAAATGGTAATAGCAATGCGTCCATCCACAGTTCCCAAACTGTATGCCAAAACATCATGGGTGCTGCAATGAAGGCATGGGAGCACTAAGGATTATAGATTTTTTTTTTTTTTAATTTTCAAAGGAAATGCAGGGTATGCTCTTCTGCCAAACATCACAGACTACGAGCTAGAGGTAGTTCATCGTTCCAACATTAGACCTCACTATATTCCTTTTGAGGATACAGTGTCTTGCCAAAGCTGGGTTTTCAGCAATTGCTGTGATAAAAAGCAAGTACTGGAGTGTGTTATGCTGAGCGAAATAAGTCAATCAGAGAAAGACATGTATCATATGACCTCACTGATATGAGGAATTCTTAATCTCAGGAAACAAACTGAGGGTTGCCGGAGTGGTGGGGGGTGGGAGGGATGGGGTGGCTGGGTGATAGACATTGGGGAGGGTATGTGCTATGGTGAGCGCTGTGAATTGTGCAAGACTGTTGAATCACAGATCTGTACCTCGAAAACAAATAATACATTATATGTTAAAAAAAAAAAAAGAAGATAGCAGGAGGGGAAGAATGAAGCGGGGGAAATCGGAGGGGGAGACGAACCATGAGAGACGATGAACTCTGAGAAACAAACTGAGGATTCTAGAGGGGAGGCGGGTGGGGGGATGGGTTAGCCTGGTGATGGGTATTAAAGAGGGCACGTTCTGCATGGAGCACTGGGTGTTATACGCCAACAATGAATCATGGAACACTGCATCAAAAACGAATGATGTAATGTATGGTGATTAACGTAACATAATAATAAAAAATAAATAAATAAAAAATTTTTAAAAAAGGCAAGTACTCCATCAGAGTCAACATGCACAGGAGGTGAGGGGGGCAGTGATCTATTCAAGTGGCTGTGCAATACTCAACAGGCACGTGCTCCCCTTTGGTATAAACCATGGTTATTTAAGAATGAAACAAAAGTATTGCTGTTTTCTTTCAACTTATGTGCATGATTTTTTTTCAAACAGCTACAAAATTGTTAGGACGGATGTAGCTGGGATCTAGTGGCTAAAAAAGATTCTTTCCTTGATCAGACTCTACTCAAGCTCCCCTGGAGTTTTTCAACGAGGCCTCTCATTTTGAACTTCTGTGTTCATCTCTGTATCATCCAATGTTAGCAAGAATCCTGTTAAGTCAGTTTAGCCAGAACCCACCCCCCAACCTCCATATCTGATCACCCTGGTATCCAATTGGGTTCCTCAGCTTCCGCCATCCCCCAATTGATGTCTGATCATCCTGGCCTGTTTTCAGCAGGAATCCCACAAAGTCAGTCTAGCCAGAATCCCCTTGGGCCCCAATGTTTCCTCTTGGTAACTTCCCTTCCACCGACCCCCACCTGCCCCTTGGCTGCACATCCCCATTTGTTCCTGTGGTAGTCCTAACTCAGGCCAGTTCTGTACTGAGATCTCCTCTGCCCTACAGCACTTGTCCTGAATAAATTCTGTTTTTACCACTTTACTGCCTGTCTCCGCTTTTTAACAGTACTTCATAGGGGCGCCTGGGGGGCTCAGTCACTTAAGTGCCCAACTCTTGATTTCAGCTCAGGTTGTGATCTCATGGTCATGGAACCGAGCCCTGCATCAGGCTCTGCACTCAGCGTGGAATCTGCTTCAGATTCTCTCTCCCTCCCCCTCCTATTTGTGTTCTCTCTCTCTCTCTCTCTCAAATAAATAAATAAAATCTGTAAAAAAAAAACACAGTACTTCATAAATGGAACTCTTAGCTATTTCTTTTGGCCTGGGTGCTATAAAGAAATTTGCTGTGATGCTAAAACTATAATGAACTAAGAAAGTCTGAGAACCTCTGGCTTATATCAAAAACGTTGTCATGGGGTAATACAAAGTTTCTCATCACGTGTCACTTTATAAATGACTTCCATAAGAAGCAAATTTCCAAAGTTCTGCCACTTAAAGTTGTAGAAAGCTCAACATTCTGGAAGTTCAGCTCTCCATCGGTCCTCATCTAAAGCCAAACAGCTGAAATTTCAAGGGAATAGTAGACAGACCACCGAGAGAACACGCTTATTGATCAAGGACTGAAATCAAAGAGGTTAATAATGTATGCAACTGACCCAGCTCTGAGAGATCCCACACACACCTCAAGAGGCAGGCAGTCTAGAAGTTTCCACTCCCATTTTATGGAGAAAGAAACCAAGGTCCCGTGTGGTTACACGAATGTGCAGGGTCTCTAAGTGACAGAGCACAACTCAAACCCAGTCCCCTGAACCTGTCTCCACCAACCCTTCTCTAAGAGGTGTTGACAGGAAACATAAGTAACACAGGTGGCAAGTCACACAATGCAGAGTCTGACAGGTCCCTTCAAATCTCTTTTCATCAACATGCAGGGAAAGAGTATGAAACCTCTGCATCATTAGCCTGTCATTTTCTGTTATCCCATTGTCCTCATGTTTTGGCAGCTGAGCAATGACAATGCAGATGAGTCATACATCAGTTGCAAAACAAAGTCAGCTACACTAAGAGTCCCCACGACTAGGTTCAAATCCCAGCACAGGGGCACCTGGGTGGCTCAGTCAGTTGATCATCCAACTCTTGGTTTCGGCTCAGGTCATGATCTCAGGGTCGTGGGATGAAGCCCTGCAGTGGGCTCGGTGCTCAGCATGGAGTCTGCTTGGGATTCTCTCTCCTTCTCCCTCTGCCCTGCCCATGTGTGCTCACACTCTCTCTCCCCCGCTCCTTTAAATAAATAAATAAATCTTTTTTAAAAAATCCACATGCTAGTCTTTGGAGAGTTAAAGTAACTTTTCAACTCCTCACTTTTTCCATGTTTGAAAGGGGAAGAGAAATTTCTTTGAGGAACCGACTGCTGAGGATTCTCAGGGAGAATCCGAGTCTGAGATCTAGAACTCTAGCCAGAGCTGCTGGGAGTCCTGGTTGCCCTATAAATACAGATATAGAGACAGATACAGATATCTGGGCAGATTAGGAAGATTTGAACCGTGTCCACCACTGGGGTTCAGACGTTACTGGCATTTTCGATACACCCATGGACACTGACAGAAGCCTGACTGCTGAAAGGTAAAAAAAAAAAAAAAATGTCCCAGCAAGAGATTTATCCTAAAGGAAAAGGTGTCTGGCAGGGCTGGCCACCACCAGCAAGGGCACCTCAGGTCAAGGAGAACAGGGTTCCAGGCACAAAACTTGGGCAGATTCTGGATTTAGGTTGACCCAGCTGTGTATGGGAGGTGTCCACTGAGAGACCTGTGTCCCCAGAGGGTTGCATCACCATGGCTCCAGCAACTTCCCTCGGAACCCACAGCTGACTGGAAGATTCTGGGCTTACTAGCTCTCCTTTGTGCTTTGCAAGACTGGTCTGGAAATGGGGGATGCCACCACCTAAGTGCTCAGCCCACGTTCTGTTTTGACCAATATTAGGAACAATGAGCTCCAAACCAGTTATCTTTGCTCTTCTGTGCTAATCTCTAGATCCTGTGAATAATTCTATGAAGGACTATGGTAATTTATTCTCATCATCACACCCATGCACAGAAGGAGGGAAAACTAGGTGAACAAATAAGAAAGTTTAAAGTGGCCCCAGCTCTATTACTATGTGTTAAAAGCAAGAATCTAGTCCAATATATACAATTATTTTATACCAAAATAGGCGTTTGCATTTTAAAGCAAAAGTACAAATGACTTGCTAAAATCGAACAATGCCTTAGCTCTGTTTAAAATTCTATCACATTTATGTCCTCATTGGAACATTTCCATTGCAAAACGTCTGACAGGAGATCCTGTTATCCGTATCTCTATTGTATCCAAATCTGCAGGGAAGATTTTTGGCAAACAAAGCCATCAGAAAATCTAATTTTGCTGAATACAATACAGATTAATAGCCAGTTTATTCCATAAACATTGCCTCCAAAAACAGAAGTTTTGCTGGTGGAGGGAAGAAATAAAATCCAAATAGCACCACCAATTGTTACAGGAGCATTTTTAGTAGTTTGGCACTCGGTGCATGCTACTGCAAAAAGCAAAATCAAGCATTCAAGTGTCTGATTTCAAAAGAGGTAGATAATATGAATTATAATCACATCACACTCAATTTATGAGCCATGACACATTCAGGGTATTGTGTAGAAAATAAAATCGGTGATATAAGTTCTCGTCTCTTGAGCGTTCTGTAGCAGTGCTCTAAGCCTTACAAACATTATTTCTAAACCTAAAAATCATCCCGCTAGGTAAGTATTATAAATTCCATTTTACAGGTGAGAAATCTAAGTCTCAGAGAAGTGAACACATACCACAAACATACTATACGTGCAGTGAAGGATCCAACCCGGGCGGTTTTTACTGCATTTTGCCTTTCCCCCAAAAAATAAAGAAAGAACCACTATGTTTCCTGGGTGTTTTGCTCTTTTAACCATTCCCCTTTGAGTCAGGACAGTTTGAGTGAGGTGAATCTGAGCACACAGCCAGAAATAAATGAGCACACATACTATGAAGCCCAAAAATCATGAGTTTCGGTTTGGGTCACTCTTCACAACTAATGGCCTTTAAATCCTAATTATTCATGAAGGACTTAATGGCACAGACAAAGCAAGTGAGGAGGAAAGCAAAAATAGTAATATTATGTTTGGCACTAACAGGAATTTGAAACTTGTATGTGAAGACAAGTATCTGGCAATTCAAGATACAGCTGCAAACAACATGAATCACTACTAGATGGAACGTGAGCAGTTTCCCAAGCCCCCATCCCATCTCGCCAAAGCCCATAGTCCCCCAGAGGAGAACACCCCCTCACTGTCGACTCCCAGCTATAACTCAGTCTTCCCTTCCCAACCTTTTTCTCAACTTTCCTACAGGATATTTCATTGGCAGAGTCACAGTTTCCTGGGCCAGGGAGGTAGCTCTGTGGGCACAAGAGATTTTCTTGCAACTTTTCTGGGGCCAGACCAAGCTTATCTCCGAGCTAGACAATGAGGCAAAAACCAGAGAGCTAAGAGCCTGGTTTTGGGGGCCTGGCTTCTGACCCCACCTCCTCTGCTTACTGGACAGAGATTCCTAATTGCAGTTTCCTCTTATATAAAATCAAAAGAACATTCCCTACTTTCCTCATGGCTGGTTGGAGAAAATCACTTATGATTTTAGGTGATTATTAGGAAGCTGTACTTAATATCCAAGATACCATCACTTGAAGTCAAACATTCTGAATGTACAGGCGCTTAAGACTTTACTACAGTCAGGACCCACAGTAACATAGATCACAAACTCTCCTCTTGGAGCTGTATATAGGAATCACACAAAATCACCACCGAAATCATGTCCCAGCCATCTCGACAGGCACTAGATTTCAGACCCTGCCTCCTAATCCTTCCTTCTCGATACTTTATGCCCCCCTTTCTGCAAACTTTCCTAATTTTTTTAATTCCCCACAAACATCAGCAGAGCTGATGCTTTTTGAGAGCAAAACAGATAGCTCAAAACATTTCCAAGAAAATGGCAGCCTATTCTGAGGGAGACACTTTTCCAAAGGGCCACTGGACGCTGATTTCTGACATCCCTGTAGGTGCAGGCTGGGAACAAAGATGGCTTCTGCACCCTGTTCCACAGAAGCGGTTAGGGTTAGGGTTAGGGTTAGGGTTAGGGTTAGGAGGAGCGCAGGGTTGACAGCCCTAATTTTCAGTGAGGCAGGACAGTTACTGGCTCTTCCCCATGCTGTGGTGTTTTCCAAATGGTCTCATGCAAGAGTTTAGTCTTGTCCTCTGGAAGACAAAATGCAGGGATATTTTTTTTTCATTATATTTATTTATTTATTTATTTATTATTATGTTATGTTAATCACCATACATTACATCATTAGTTTTTGATGTAGTGCTCCATGATTCATTGTTTGCATATAACACCCAGTGCTCCATGCAGTACGTGCCCTCTTTAATACCCATCACCAGGCTAACCCATCCCCCCACCCCCCTCCCCTCTAGAACCCTCAGTTTGTTTTTCAGAGTCCATAATCTCTCATGGTTCATCTCCCCCTCCAGTTTCCCTCCCTTCATTCTTCCCCTCCTTCTATCTTCTTCTCCTTCTTTTTCTTCTTCTTCTTCTTCTTTTTTTAACATATATGTATTAGTTTCAGAGGTACTGATCTGTGATTCAACAGTCTTGCACAATTCACAGCACTCACCATAGCAAACACCCTCCCCAATGTCTATCACCCAGCCACCCCATCCCTCCCACCCCCCACCACTCCAGCAACCCTCAGTTTGTTTCCTGAGATTAAGAATTCCTCATATCAGTGAGATCATGTGATACATGTCTTTCTCTGATTGACTTATTTCACTCAGCATAACACCCTCCAGTTCCATCCACGTTTTTGCACATGGCAAAATTTCATTCCTTCTGATGGCTGCATAATATCCCATTGTATATATATATACCACATCTTCTTTATCCATTCAGCTGTCAATGGACATCTTGGCCCTTTCCACAGTTTGGCTATTGTGGACATTGCTGCTATAAACATCGGGGTGCACGTACCCCTTCGGATCCCTACATTTGTATCTTTGGGGTAAATACCCAGTAGTGCAATTGCTGGATCGTATGGTAGCTCTATTTTCACTTTTTTGAGGAACCTCCATACTGTTTTCCAGAGTGGCTGCACCAGCTTGCATTCCCACCAACAGTGTAGGAGGGTTCCCCTTTCTCCACATCCTCACCAACATCTGTCATTTCCTGACTTGTTAATTTTAGCCATTCTGACTGGTGTGATATCTCATTGAGGTTTTGATTTGGATTTCCCTGATGCCGAGCGATGCTGAGCACTTTTTCATGTGTCTGTTGGCCATTTGGATGTCTTTGCAGAAATGTCTGTTCATGTCTTCTGCCCATTTCTTGATTGGATTATTTGTTCTTTGGGTGTTGAGTTTAATAAGTTCTTTATAGATTTTGGATACTAGCCCTTTATCTGATATGTCATTTGCAAATATCATCTCCCATTCTTTCGGTTGTCTTTTGGTTTTGTTGACTGTTTCTTTTGCTGTGCAAAAGCTTTTTATCTTGATGAAGTCCCAGTAGTTCATTTTTGCCCTTGCTTCCCTTGCCTTTGGCGATGTTTCTAGGAAGAAGTTGCTGCGGCTGAGGTCGAAGAGGTTGCTGCCTGTGTTCTCCTTTAGGATTTTGATGGACTCCTGGCTCACATTTAGGTCTTTCAACCATTTGGAGTCTATTTTTGTGTGTGGTGTAAGGAAATGGTCCAGTTTCATTCTTCTGCATGTGGCCGTCCAATTTTCCCAACACCATTTGTTGAAGAGACTGTCTTTTTTCCATTGGACATTCTTTCCTGCTTTGTCAAAGATGAGTTGACCATAGAGTTGAAGGTCCATTTCTGGGCTCTCAATTCTGTTCCATTGATCTATGTGTCTGTTTTTGTGCCAGTACCAAACTGTCCTGATGATTACAGCTTTGTAATAGAGCTTGAAGTCCGGAATTGTGATGCCACCAGATTTGCTTTTCTTTTTCAACATTCCTCTGGCTATTCGGGGTCTTTTCTGGTTCCATACAAATTTTAGGATTATTTGCTCCATTTCTTTGAAAAAAGTGGATGGTATTTTGATGGGGATTGCATTGAATGTGTAGATTGCTCTAGGTAGCATTGACATCTTCACAATATTTGTTCTTCCAATCCATGAGCATGGAACGTTTTTCCATTTCTTTGTGTCTTCCTCAATTTCTTTCATGAGTATTTTATAGTTTTCTGAGTACAGATCCTTTGCCTCTTTGGTTAGATTTATTCCTATCTTATGGTTTTGGGTGCAATTATAAATGGGATCAACTCCTTAATTTATCTTTCTTCTGTCTTATTGTGGTGTATAGGAATGCCACTGATTTCTGCGCATTGATTTTATATCCTGCCACTTTACCGAATTCCTGTATGAGTTCTAGCAGTTTTGGGGTGGAGTCTTTTGGGTTTTCCACATAAAGTATCATATCATCTGCAAGGAGTGAGAGTTTGACTTCTTCTTTGCCGATTTGGATGCCTTTTATTTCTTTTTGTTGTCTGAGTGCTGTGGCTAGGACTTCTAATACTATGTTGAATAGCAGCGGTGATAGTGGACATCCCAAATGCAGGATGTCCTTTAGTGGTCTTTCCTTCACTATACTGGTGGCCAAAAAGAAATTTTTCTCTAACGTCACTCCCCTACAAGTAGCTACAGAAAATCAGGTAGGTGGGATCCAATTAAGAGTCTGGGTTTCTGAGGGCTGCAGGAAAAGTAGCATTTTCTCCATTCAACAGAAACCAAGTCCACCAGGACACACAACAGCCCACTTCATTGAATTCTGACTTAGCAAGGTTTAGTTTCTTGCACCCTGGCCCCATGCCCCAGTTGCCTTTCAAATTTTATGGTGCGTATTTTATATTCTCTTTGTGAGTAGACTATGGTTAACAAAATTAGCAAACTTTTTAATAATTTGGAGGTATGCCAATTCCATAAATGTTATATAATCGAAATGAAATGACATCCCCCTCTTTACATTCTTTTGTGTTTTTGCTTTAACACCACTTAATGGCCCTATGGTCCAACCAAAATTTTAGATAATAGTTCACCTACTTAGCATATGCCAAGAATGTAGCTGAAAATCCTAATATAATTTAAAATTCATTCACCAACCATGCGTTGTACTCACAGATAAGGCTTTTGATTAGACTGCTTTACTCTCATTTTGAAAACAAACCTAACAAAATTAGTTATCTGGTTACACAGCCCAAAATAAATTAGAAGGAACATATTAGAAAGAGAAGTCCCTACTACAGGCTGGGTTAGTGACATGAGTAGGAAGTGACACATGGTGTGGGAAGAAGCTGGAAAATATATAAAAGGAAGAAACATGGATCCACAAGCTGACCATCAAGGTCAATGGGTGGAAGGGCAGCATCCTATGCCTTACCAATACTTGGAGATGGTTGTGGTTACAGGACAATCCATAATTAATGCTTAAAATAATGCTGTTGAGTAAACAAAAGGCTAAATTACATCTGTATGCTCCACTGATATATATATATATATTATATATATATATATATATATAGTACACTGAGCGACCATTTCTTAAAAATGACTGCTAAGAGGGATGCCTGGGTGGCTCAGTCAGTTAAGCATCTGCCTTCAGCTTAGGTCATGATCCCAGAGTCCTGGGATCGAGTCCCGCATGGGGCTCCCTGCTCACCGGGAGCCTGCTTCTCCCTCTCCTGCTCCCCCATTTGTGCTCTCTCTATCAAATAAACAAATAAAATATTTTTTTAAATGACTGCAAAGAGGGCACCTGGGTGGCTCAGTCGTTAAACATCTACCTTCGGCTCAGGTCATGATCCCAGGGTCCTGGGATCAAGCCCCGCATCGGGCTCCCTGCTCCACAAGAAGCCTGCCTGTCCCTCTCCCGCTCCCCCTGCTTGTGTTCCCTCTCTCGCTGTGTCTCTCTCTGTTAAATAAATAAAATCTTTAAAAAATAAAAAATAAAATAAAATGACTGCAAAGAAAGATATCAGAATATAAAGAGTAAAACTCAAGCATCAGGAAACTCATTTAAAATAACTTACCACAAAAACTTATGATGTACTATATGCTAACTGAACATAATAATAAAAAAAAAGTAACTTACCACAAACCAAGGAAATAAGCTGATACTGTGTTCTTAACTAATTAATAATAGTAGGTACAAAATTACTACAGCGACTTCTAGTCTGATTATTTTTACATCTATTATTTCCTTATACTATCTATGGAATACCTGAAGTGTATGAGTGGATGTTAACAGCCTATTTGTCTATTAGTAAAATATTTGATTGCCTCAGTTTGTAAATATTATATATATATAATATTTACATATTTATATATACCTATAAATGTTAGTATGTATACCTTTATATATACACACTAACTTTATACTAACATTTATTATGTGCTTCGTATGATCAGTTACTAACATATATTAACTCGTGTTATCCTCCCAAACTACAAAAGAGCTCCTATCGTTGTCCCGATTTTATGGATAAGGAAACTGAAGCCAAGGGGTTTGACCACTTGCCAAGGGAACACGGCAACAAGTATTGAACAAAATTTCAACCCAAGAAGTCTTGCTCCAGAGCCTGAGATTATAGCTGTGAAAACACTGACATAGTCATTACCAACCAAGCCATGGTGAGGAAGTGTGGAACACAATATAGAAATGGATGCTAACAAAGCATTTTTTTAAAAAAAGATTCATCCATTTATTTGCAAGAGAGTCGGGGAGGGGCAGAGGGAGAGAGAATCTCCAGCAGACTCCTCAAAGAGCCTGGGGCCCAACGCAGGGCTCAACCTCATGACCCTGAGATCATGACCTGAGCTGAAACCAAGAACTGGACGCTCAACCAACTGAGCCACCCAGTGTTTTGACTGTCAAGGAGGCAAGCTTCATTTATCTGGAAATTTTGCTTTTGTAGAAAAAATACTCATTTGTCAACACTGTCAGGTCCCCTTTTTTATAGTTTGAGTCCCAAACTCCTTTTTTCCCATTGTTCTGAAAATCACAAACGTTTCATCTTTATGAAGATACAAAACATACTTTTTAAGAAAAGGAAATAAACTTAAAGCTTTTTAAAAACACCTTGGGGGGGAAAAATCTTTAAACATCCATTAACCATGTAAGGAATGTCTCTGTACCCTGAAATGACAGGCATAACATAGGATGTTTCTAATTATAATGAGGGAAAGAAGTACACCTTTAATTGGCTTCATAATATATCACACAACTGTGACTTTTCCAGTTAAGGCATTAGTGATAATGACATAATCCATAGTCATGATACTCTAATATTAAAACTGAATCAAACTCAGAGGACTTCTACCTAATTGGTATTTCATCTATATATACCCAAATATATTTAAATCTTTTCCCCAAAAGTTTTAATCAAAATGAGTATCAAAGTGACTCTGAGATTAAAATTCTAATTAGGTAAAAAAAAGATAACCAACCTTCCTGTACGCTGATTTGCAATAATGTTGCTCAGAAATGAGCAATTTGACCATGCAGCCTTGGGAGGTTCCTATGGCTTTTAATGACTTGGCTTTCAGCGTGAAGTCCCTCACAAGGGACAGGCTTAATTCGTGCTCACTCAGAGGACAGCTCCACTGGAACACCATCAAAGCCTCCAGGGTGGCTGGCGGCAGCAAAACCACCCCAGGTCTTCAAAGACACGATGGTCACAATCGGTGGGATATGGTAGTGGACACTCTGCTAAGAGCTATGGCTAAAACAGTAATAGTTTACAGAACACCTGCGTTTATTTTATCAAATGGAATGAGATGAACGATTGGAGACTTGACACCGCTCATGGTTTCAAACGTGGCATGCCATGAAATCTCACCCTCTCCTTCAGCATCTTTGAGGAAAGTAGAATAAAAAATTAGAATTTTTTTTCTTTTTTTTTAAAGTAATCTCTCTGCCCAATGTGGAGCTCGTACTCAGGACCCCAAGATCAAGAGTCACATGCTCTACTGACTGAGCCAGCCAGGCGCCCCCCAAAATTGGAATTATTGATAATAATTTTACAGTAGTCATTAGCAATCAACCAAGTTACTTCTCAGCAGTCTCATCACTAGATGGTCCTCCTTATGGGCCTCTTAGAAATGACAGCAATGCTAGTGGGTGTACTCTGCTTGCTCATTCTGCATTTGACAGGATAATCTGATCCGAAAGAGCAGAATGAGGGGTTAAAACAAGAGAACTGGCCCAGGTTTTGAAAACTGTCAGTCTTAGGTTCGAGTTCTGTCCCTGTTCCTTTCTAGCTATAGAATGCAAGGCAAGTGTCCTATCTCCCCAAGCCCTAAAATATAGCTAATCCTAGAACTTAATTTATAAGGTTGCTTGGGTTTGCATAAGAGAATGCATACGGGGCACTGAGCAGTAAAGTAAAGTACGCAGGTACAGAGTAAACACTTAAATATGCCAGCCAATGTTAACGTTGTCGTGAACAGTAAGAATGCCTGAGTCAATGGCAATGAGGTTATGGGCGCCTGGGTGGCTCAGATGGTTAAGCGTCTGCCTTCGGCTCAGGTCATGATCCCAGGGTCCTGGAATCGAGTCCTGCATCGGGCTCCTTGCTCAGCGGGGGGTCTGCTTCTCCCTCTCCCTCTGCCTCTCCCCCTACTTGTTCTCTGTCTCTCTCACAAATGAATAAATAAAATTTTTAATAAATAAATAAATAAATAAATAAATAAATAAATAAATAAAAATAAAAATAAAAAACATTGTCGTGAACAGTAAGACTGCCTGAGTCAATGGCAATGAGGTTATGGAAAACTAAATTAACTTTCTTTTCTATTCTCTCACCCCATGGGTCATTCCCAGCCTAGACTGCCAGTCCATCCTCACCATTGTTTTTGAATGGAGTTAATTCGCTGGAACTTTTTTCTGAACCAGGCACATGCTCAGCCTGTGGTTGCTGCTTAAGAACAGGATCGCCAACACATCCTTGGCAGGAACAGGGGGAGGGGGAGGGCATTGCTTCCAAGAGACATAATGAATAGAAATATAATGGAAAAGGAATAAATCCAGAAAGCAATCAAGGGACTACCAACAGGATGAGTTGAACAAAACCAGGTATTAACATTATCATTGAATTTTTTTTTTCATCTATCTTTCGGCACCAAGTACATTCATATCAGAATTATAATTATGGATATCATTACAATCCACACACTGGCCTCACAGTTGACACTTCTCCTGCCACAATCAACTAAACGTCATTCATTAAGCTTGAACCGTCAGCATCCCTTATATCAATCACCTTACTGTGTGGGAGGAAACGAGGCAGAGATTCCAGGCAGAAGTGTCACTATAGGGGCACCTGGGTGGCTCAGTTGGTTAGGCGTCTGCCTTTGTGTCAGGTCATGGTCCTGGGGTCCTGGGATCGAGCCCCATGTCGGGCTCCCTGCTCAGTGAGGAGTCTACTTCTCCCCTTCTTTCCTGCTCAGGCTCTCTCTCACTATCTCTGTCTCTCTCAAATAAATAGATAAAATATTAAAAAAAAAAAAAAAAAGAAGTGTCATGGGGCACCTGGGTGGCTCAGTTGTTAAGCGCCTGCCTTCAGCTCAGGTCATGGTCCCAGGGTCCTGGGATCGAGTTCCACATCGGGCTCCCTGCTCAGCAGAAGCCTGCTTCTCCCTCCCCCACTCTCCCTGCTTGTGTTCCCTCTCTTGATGCGTCTCTCTCTGTCAAATAAATAAATAAAATCTTTAAAAAAAAAAAAAAGAAGTGTCACTAGACAGTGCTAAGTGCTTAGTGTCTCCCCTCGATGTACAGTTCTCTTCAGCTCTCCTGGCAGAGATCCCCGCATAATGGTGGGGGAAGTGCCGGCCGCATGCTATAATGGGGCATCGGTTCCTTGGTAAGTGTTGATGGGATGAACTGCGAACCCCAAAATGCGTATGTTGAAGTCCCAACCCACAATGCCTCAGCGTGTAACCATATCTAGAAATAAGGTCTTTAAAGAGGTGATGAAGTTTAAATAAGATCGCTCGGGTGGGTCCTGATCTAGCAGACCGGTGTCCTTACAAGAAGAAGAGACACCAGGCATGTGTGCACACAGAGGAAAGGCCACAGAAAGCCGCTGTCTGCAAGAAAAGAGGGCTCAGCAGAAAACATACTTTAATCGTGGACTTCCAGGCTCCAGAAATAAGAAACAAATCTCCAATTTGTCAGCTCTCCAGTATGTAGTGGTTTGTCACTGCAGCCCTAGCATGCTAATACTAGAAGTTTCTAAAGTTTCTAAGGACAAACAAAGGCCTTCAATGACCACAGAACTAAGTGGTTGTTTTGTGTGTGTGTGTGTGTGTGTGTGTGTGTGTGTGTGTGTGTGTGTGTGTGTTTTACTAAGTGCTTTAATGTTACAGATATCAAAAGAGAAGTGATAAATAATAACTACATGAATGTGTGACATCAGAATTTCTTGTAATAACCTTCTAACATGTCTCCCCATAGTCAATCTTTCCCCCATTTCAATAAATCCCACATACCCCTGTCAAAATAAAATCGTGAACATTGTATTCACCAGTTTAGAAGCTTCCACAGGCTCCTCATTGCTGACCTAATGAAACTCTCATGCAGGCCCTGGAGATTTGGGCCCCAACACTAGCTTCCCAGCCACACCCTCTGCCCGTCCCACGTACTTTGCCAGCAGAGCCTGCTGCCACCTGGACACTCCTGGACTTTTCCTTACTCCTTGCCTTTCTTTGTTTTTTTGTTTTTTTCCTTAACCTGGAACCCATAGGCCTCTAGAGCTTAAAAGGTTTCTAAAGGGTCTAAGAATCCAGTGAAATAGGAGATAAATATTTATGTCTCTCTACGCATGAGTTTTTTTCCAGAAAGAGCACTTGTAATTCTCATCAGATTTACAAAGAGCTTGACAATGTTGAATCTTACCCAAGTCCTGTGGTCTTGGAAAACAGTGATGACGGAGAAACCCCCCACCCTTTTCTGTTCTGGGAAATGGCTTCCCACAAAGAACCACCTTCCACATGCAACTTAAATCTAACACTCGTCAATGACAGCCTTATTTACCTCTGGCCCGGCCAGCCACAGACCCTCCAGATCCCAATTCTTTGTCTCATAAATGATTAGCTGAACCGAATCGTCTCCACTGACCAATCTGCTTAACCCAACCTGCCCAAACTCTAGCCAGGCTCTTCTGCCCATCAGGCCTTTGAACTTGATCCATCCCCAGGTGGGGTTGGCAGCAGGATCCAGGACGGCCTCTTTAGGGGCCCCTGACTGCCAGGGCGATGGGTTGAACTGTGTTCCCTTAAAAAGATATGGTGACCTCCAAATCCCCCGGTAGCTCAGAATGTGATCTTAATTAGAAATAGGGTCTTTGTGGATGTAATTAGATAAAATGAGGTCACGCTAATTAGTGCGGGCCCTGATCCAATATGACTGGCATCCTTGGTAGAAGAGGAGAGGACACACGGACACACAGGGAGGACATCATGGGGAGACAGAGGCAGAGATGGAGGGAGATGCACCTACAAGCCAAGGAACACCGAAGATTGTTGGCCATCACCAAAAGCTAGGAGAAGGGCCTGGAACAGATTCTTCCTCAGAGCCTCCAGAAGGAACCAACCCCGACAACACCTTGATTTGGGACTTCTAGCCTCCTGACCATGAGCGAATACGGTTCTGTTGTTTGGGGCACTTTGTTATGGCAGCCCCTGCAGCCTAATGTAGCAAGAAAGCCTGTGTTCAGCTGTCAGGCCACGCCCCCTGCACATCCTGCCCCTTTACACCATCTTCCTGGCCTTAACTCACCCTGCCCCGAAGAGAAAATCCCTTTCTGCCTGACCTCTGAGAGGCTTGCTGTTCTCGGGTTACAGCAGCCCCTGCTCTGACTACAATGGTTCCCTCCCCCCATGGCAGTCAAGTCTCTCCGGGTTTGGCTTTTACTTGACAGGCTCTACTGGTAAAGAACCAGTGATCCTTCTGGACTAATCTCCATCCTTTCTCCCTGCAACTTGCCTAAACTCCAGCCATCCTGAAGGTCATTCTCCACAAACCTAACCTTGCCTGTCTCCTCTCCCCACCACAGGAAGACAAGTCTTCCAAATGGACCTTTGGAGTGAAATAATGTTTAAGTATTAACCAGTGGGTTCTCCACCACTCAGCCTCCCTAACTTCCAAGATCCCTGCCCCAGGGCAGGCTGCTGGGCCTGAGCCACCGCCCCGAGGGGCAGCCAGCTCCCAGGAGCCAGAGAAGAGAGGTGCTGAATCATGAAGCCCGGACAAGGAAGAAGGCAGGAATCACTGAATAAGTCTTAATCACTGTCTCAGCTGCAGGAAGATGCCCTGGGCCGGACAGGGACGTGGGCCAGAGCTGCTGTCACTTGCATGAGCACGGTCAGTCCCAGTGTCAGAGGTCCACTCAGGACGTGGGCACGTCCAGTCCCACTGCAGTGAGTGTAGCCTCAGTGTGCAGCTCCTTTACCTCCACTGAGCCCAAGACCTCCCGCCGGCAGCGGCCAGCTCCTTGGTCCCGCGGAAATGAAGGTCCGCATCTCACTTGCCCCATGGTGTCAAACCCCCACTTTCAGAGCCCCAGACCCCTCATAACACCCACCCCCAATCCCAGAGATGGAAGGGGGAACCCTCCCAAGGGGGAAGGAGGCATGAGGAAGAAAGCTGAGGGGAGGCCTGGGCGAGGGAGGCTGAAGGAAACCAGCATGGAGTCTAATGTGCGTGCAATACACACACACACACACACACACACACACACACACACACACACACACACACACACTAGGTCAGCCGTGGAACTCCCAAACTCCCTCTGACTTGGGTTCTAATACATTTACCTCATGCACGGAAATTCATCTTAGCTCTTTTTTGCTAACAGCCTAACCTGGATTGTAGAGACACGGTACTACCCTAAGTTCATTTTGATGCTTGTAGTATTTTATGATCAGGGAGATGACATCAAACCCTGCTATCTACCCAGGTCTCAGAGTAAAGCCAGGACATTCACGCCCTAGTGGCTAAAACCACCAAAGCCGAGGAATGTTTGGAAAAAGTACACCCATGGCAGTGCTTGTAAACCCTCCGTTCCTCACTGCAGACCTGCAATTTTGTGTTCACCAACAGAACAGATACCAGCAGAACCAGTATGCAGATGATAACTTTATTTTTTTTAAACATTTATTTATTTATTTATTTTAGAGAGCGAGCACACAAGCAGGGGGAGAGGCAGAGGGAGAGAGAGAGGGAGAGAAGCAGACCCCCCTCCCTGAGTGCAGAGCCTGACGCAGGGATCGATCTCACAACCCTGAGATCATGACCTGAGCCAAAATCAAGAGTCTGACACTCAACCGACTGAGCCACCCAGGCACCCCTGGATAATAATTTTAACATTACAAGTATCTGATGACCGAATTGATTCTACCAATAAAGGAACTGATTGAGAAAAAATGGAAGAGTTGGGGATACAGAGGTATGTGTTATATTGGTCACTCAGCTTTTTGTTATCTATAAATACCTCACCATTAAAATTAATTAAGAAAAACCAGTTAAAAAAGGAATTGATGTTCTCTCCCCAGGAGTTTAACAACAAATCCAAATTCAAATTCTTCTTGGCAATACCATAATATCTCACGATGTGGAAAACGTGTCATGAAGGAACAGCAATTTCCCTACAATGTCCCTAGTCTAAATTATAGGGAAAATAATTAACTTTGGAGTACTTGAGGAATATTGTTTTCTTAATTTTCAATTATCGAACAGTAACATAAATGCATAGCTAACAATGTGAGATCACAAAGAAATCCTGACTTTCTTCAGTAAGTTAAAAACACTGGAGGTAAGCACCATGCTAAAAATCAGTTTTATTTTAGATTTAGAGTACACGTATTCCATGTACATGCTAAAGTCTTTCAAGAATGCTCCTACCTATTTTTGTAAATGGCCTACATAATCCCCTTATTATATCAGAAACAGCCATTAATCTTAGCAAACCGTTTTCCCAGAGATCATGCAAATATAAACGTCAGCTTGGCCTGTATTTGGATCACCGCAATGAAGTCCAAATCGGGCCAGCATTCTCTTAGCCATAATTCCACTCCAAATGAGCAGCGCTTCTCAGATCACCAGGGAGCTGACACAGGCCCCGCCCTGGGCCCAGCACCCTGGAATCTCTGGGGCGGGGGCCCAGACCCAGCATTTGCAAAGCTTCCCAAGTGATTTCGGTGCACCGCCCAGAGTGAGGACGCTAACATAGGGACACATTGTACCTCTGCGTTTGTGCAAGTCTGGGAAGGAAACTCACCTGCCTCAGAATCACTTGGAATATGTACTGAAAATCCTGAGGCCTGTCTGAAGTTACAAAATCAGGTGGGCCCTGAACACCCGCATTTAGCACGTCCTCGTGGCTCCCCCACTCAACCCCCATGACAACACAAGACCTTCTGGGTTTCCTGTTTTCTCTAAGAGATACCAAGTTCTGGGCAGCAAAACTGGGCTGTGCCCCTCAACTGTGGGGCTCCTGGATGACTCAGTTGGTCAAGCATCTGACTCTTGATTTCAGCTCAGGTCCTGGTCTGAGGGTCCTGAGATCGAGCCCCACGTCGGGCTCCATGCTCACCGGACAGTCTGCTTAAAGTTCTCCCTCTCCCTCTCCCTTTGCCCTCCCCGCACTCACACACTCTCTCTCTAAAATAAAAAAAAAATTTTTTTAAAAAAAGAGCTTTCTAGTCACTATTGACATGTTTTGCCCTGAATCTACCTAACCTTCACCTTTTCTAGCCTAGTTCCAGTTTCTTTTTTTTTTAACGTAGAATTTTTTAAACTTATTGTCAAAAAGATTTGTTTTCTTCCCAACACTCCCGTCGTTACCCATTAAGACAAGAGCAGGACTTGAAAATGGACTTGACAACCCACAGGGAAGAAAGGAAAACTTCAGGCTTCCTTCCACCCCTGATCCCCACCTGCTTCAGGCAGGCGCCCATCTCCAAGAACCAGACATCCCAGTGCTAAAAGGAAACCCCACACAGATGTCCGATCCTGGGCGTTACCACCCATTATGCTGGGTGATCAGGCTTTGCCCACGTAAGTAACAGCTTCGGCGGGGCTTCAAGAATCATGGAGGTTCTGAGCGGAAACAGACTTTGAAAGTCTTGAAAATCCAATTCCTACACATCCCACCACTTCACATACGTCCTTCAGACAGTGTTTGTTTGTTTTAAGACTTTATTTATTTATTTGTGAGAGAGAGAGCGCCCAAGCAGGGGGAGTTGGCAGAGGGAGAAGGAGAAGCAGGCTCCCTGACATGGGCTCCATCCCAGGACCCCGGGATCGTGACCTGAGCCGAAGGCAGACGCTCAACCGACTGAGCCACGCAGGCGCGCCCTTCAGACGGTGTTTCGAAAGTCTTGAGGGGCTGAGTTTGTGGCAGAAGGCTGGTAGCCAGAGAGTCACCCCTCCTGAGCACCGGGTCAAGAGCAGGATCAGGAGACTGAAATAGCAGGGAACGAAGGAAGGAAGGAAGAGTATAACGAAAACAAAAACCCAAGCGCAAGTTAGAAGTAGATTACGAAAGAGGAAAAAAAGCAGAGGAATGGACTACACCATGAGAGAACTTAAAGGCTCCTAAATCGTATGATAGCAGCGATGATCTTTCATTGATGGAAGCCAGAAATTCCACAGCAAGGGAAGTTCTCATCCAGGACATCCCATCCTAGAAAAATATTACAGCAATCTCAGTCATTTCTCGATTCAACAACATTTGGCAACTTTTTCTTCTTTGCACTAAAAAATAAAAAGACAGGGGTGCTGGGGGGTTCAGTCGGTTGAAGGTCTGACTCTTGGTTTTGGCTCAACCAAAGGGTCCTGGGGTCGAGCCCCACATGGGGCTCTGTACTCAGGGGGAGTCTGCTTGAGTTTCTTTCTCTTCTTCTCCCTCTGCTCTTCCCTTGCTCTCTCTCTCTCTCTCTCTCAATATTTATATTATACATCCATATATATTATTTATATATATATAAATAAAATCTTTTAAAAAATAGAATAAAATAAAAAGACAAGAGCCTCTGAAACAATATAATAAACTTTAAAAAATAAAATAAAATAGCTAAATAATGCCTTTAAGAGACTCCAAACTTTTTCTTCATAACAAAAAGTACAACATGTCTTCCCATACCTCTAGCAAGTTAACAGACCATAAGATAGTCCCTGTCTTAAATCTAGTAGAGTGTCCTGATTTCAACAAAATCAGGTATGTTTGCCTGCATGCAATCAGCAGTTTCCATCAGTACTAAAATAACCTAAAATCGTTTTTCTCTCTGCATTTTTTAGGCCGTGACATCAACCCTCACTTCCAGGCAGCCTTGACAGAGCCAGAGTTGAGCTACATAACACCTTCGTATTTGTGTACATTTCCGGAGGCTATACAAAATTGTCATTTCAAATCATGCCCCTTAATTTTATTCCTGCTGAGGTTAGCTCAGTGTACCATGGGACTCCAGTTTCGATGACTTCTTTTTTCGTCAACTGCCTCAGATTTCCAGTATGTAAGCAAGTCTCTTGAAGTCTTCTATGTGAGGGTGAGAAATCCGCTATTATTTTATTTTATTATTTTGAGGATAAACAAGACTGTACGAGAAGTTGTCGAGCATGATGGCATTTCTTTAAAGTAGACCCCTAAGCCCAAGGCTAAATAGAAATTGCAACCAAATCAAAGAAAACCATATAAAGCAAATTCAGAAAAATCTGCTTCCCCAGTGTAGTCCTGTTTTATTTTATTTTCATGGAAAATCAATGAGAGCCGGGAAGGGGGTGGAGGGGGGGAGTATGAATAATTGAATGCAGGCTGAGATCAACTCTTACTCCTCCCAAGGGTCCCTCTGCCCTCCTTCTAACACTACGCTGACCCTTCTCTCCACCCTGCTGCCCTACCTGCTTCTTTTCTTCCTGCCACCTTCCTCCATCCTCACCAGAACCGCCCCTCATCGACTCAGCCTCCTCCACAGCACAGACAAAACAGACCTGCTGCGGCCAGAATGGAGCACAAAGGCCACGGTCACTGGGTTGCCTCAAGAGCAAAGGACACGACAGAGAGAGAGGAGCTCAAGAGCCAGAGGAAACGTCCATTTTCTGCCAATGGAAGATTCAAGCTATAGAACCAACACAGGGCCTCAAAAAGCTTACAGGTTGGAAGCCAATGTGTTATTCGTAGGAGACACAGATCATTGAAGAAATGAATCTGAGTGTGGATCAAGAGGAGAGTGCGGCATGGCAGAAGAGTTGTCCCAAGTACGTAAAAGGAGTGAGGTTTGGAAACAGAGCCTAAAGTAGTCCCGAAGACCAGCCAGAGAGTTCCATTTTGGTTACAGTAGAAGGAGAAAGCTGAAACCTTACTGGACATAAAAGCTCTCAGGCAGGGAAGGCTGGAAGGGCTGTCTACCCTGTAACTCTGATGACACAGATTGGTCCGACCAGAAGTTTCTGTTTAGTCCAAGGGCTGAGGGGAATATTGAGTGATAGAGCAGCTCACAGGCTACCCAAACCATTACACTCAACTCCATAAAATTGATCAGAAGCTAAGATAGATTTTGGGAGCTAAGCAAAATACGCATGGGCTGCTTTTTAAAATCACATGGGCAGGAGAGCAAGACGAAGCACAGACTTAATAGTGTTTCCTCTTTGCTTGTACAACCATTATTTAAGGCCTCTTCTTTATAGACCTTTTAAAAAATTCAAATATGTTACCAGAAGCAGTTACAGATAATCAAGCAATTACAGAGAATCAATGTTACTTTTATTGTAAAAGCCTAACAATAGGGAAGGATCGAATTGAAACTACAAAAAAAGGGGGGGAGTAGGGGTGGGCAGACTGTTTGGGAAACAATATTGACTTTCCATGTGAGAAGGGAAATCAGTAAATCCATACATTCAACAAAAAGGCGTGTGTTGTTACTAGATATTTTAATTGATTAATCATAACGATGTCTGAACGTGGTCCAAGTTGTCTTTTCACTTTAAGTAAATACTGAGAAATTCAAGCATTGAAACTGTCTGGAGTTTCAAGCACTGAGTCTATACATATATTTTCTCCACATTAGGAAAGAGATCACGTAGAAATGTCCTTCTGAGGATGAGAAAGGCTGCCCAGCTCAAGTCATCTTTGGAAAATATGAGATCATCTTAGAGCTGAGGGGAACCTCAGAGATCTGGGGGACGAACCCCCGGACCATTCAGGCTGGGAACTGAGGTCACCGGAGGTTAAATAACTTGCCCAAGGTCCCACAGCAGGCAATGCATCATCTCTTGCCACTAAAGCACACTGTCCCACTGAATTTATCAGAATGTCTCTTTGTATGTAGAGTACGTCTTCTAGGTTACCTCAGCCCGGACTTATTTTCCCCTTCAGAGTAACCTCCAGAAAGTCCTGGTTCCAACCTCAGACAGGGATCTGCCAGTGTACCCACATGAATGCTCACATGCTTTCCATTCTTTTCTGCACAAGTACTTAGCGCTTATTACAAATATCTAGGATTTAATAAACACACTTTACCCTGCATTTTATAAGTGTGACTGACCAGTTACAAAATTTAAAAATAAAACAAAATATCACAACAGGCCTCGTAAAATCAAATGGTCCCGCGTATTTCACAACTTTTAGACATAATGGCATTTTTTTCCCCGAAGGAGAATGGTATCCAAATTTATTTAATGTAAGTTTTATGCGACATGGCAGCCTTCATAAGGAAACAGCTCTGCCTGAGTATTTTTATGCTCAGTTGGATGAAGAGGGGACAGTCCTGTAGAAATAGAGGTTAAGGAGATGAGGTAAGCGTAGTAAAGTGGGGGAAACAGCCAGCCCTGTTTGCCAGAATTCTCCTTGACATCCCTTTGTCTTTGGAGTTAAGGATGCTCCTTTCCTCTGCATGCAGGGAGGAAACCTCTCACATGGCCTGCTTCTGCCATTTTCTCAAACTCCTTCAGCTGAAAATACCCCATATGTCAAGGGCAGTATGTCCTGAACCCCATATGCCAGGGGCAGTGTGTCCCAAACCCCAACAGAGGGAGATCCTTCATCCTGTTTCTATTATGTAAGAAATAGCTCACGGTCCACAATAGCCTTGTGGACAAGGGAAAGTTCTACACAGAAAAATCCCCGCTCATCATAATAGGACCCATGATAGGATGAGAGAAATCACCAGTTTGTCATCATAAGTCCATAATTCACTCAATGCAGTCAGCATTTGATGGGAAAGAAAACTGGTGAGAGTTGATGCAAACTTTTCCAATTGAGAGATGTAACACTGTAGGCAGTACAGTTTCTTCACCACATCACCGATGTGCCTCTCTTATCGAGGGGTTCTAAATAAGCCTCAGGCTTTCTTTAATCTGTTCTCACCTCATTCTCTACTGTATCTTGTGTGATGTGATCAGAGTTTCTCCCTGGCTCCCTGAGTCTATGAAGGGGTTCCTATTTTCCTACTCTTTTCTTATTTTATTTATTTATTAGAGAGAAAGCGAGAACACAAGCAGGGGGAGGAGCAGAGGGAGAGGGACAAGCCGACTCCGAGCTGAGCGCGGATCGCGCGTGGGCTTGATCTCACGACCCTGAGATCGTGACCTGAGACCAAACCAAGAGTCGGACGCTTAACCGACCGAGCCACCCAATAGCCACCCCTATTTTCATATTCTTTTGGTCATTTTGGTTGGTAGGAACATGGATGAAAACAGGAGTTTGATGCATGGTTAAGCCAAAATCCTATGCGGAAGTAAATTTAATCTTCTAAATTTTTTTTTTCACTTTTTAAAAACTGTTAGCAATGCTACTTTATAAGCTAGAAGTAATCCTAGGTATACTTTTTTTTTACTTTTTTAAAAATGGAGGTATAATTAACATATGAGTTCCGATATTTCGACATATTAGTTTTGACATCATTTGCTATTTGCATACATTGTGAAATGATCACCATGGTAGTCTCATTAATATCATCACTATACATAACAGGTTTTAGTTATAAAGGCTTTCCTAATTTTAATGAAAGCTGGACCACTTGGTACCCAACCTTCTAGACTTCTGTTATAACAACAGCTCTGGAGGAAATCAACTGTTAAATATTTGAAGCAAACAAACAGTATTTCCCACCTGTGAACAATGAACCACGCCGAGGGAGGATATCAAGACCAAAGACTGCACGAACAAAGCCGCGACTGACTAGAGTGCCGTGTGGAAGAGAGAGAGGTCTGATTAACACGAGATGCTACATAAATGGCACTTGTTCAGTGAAAAATGAAAAGAAGCTGCAACCAGACAGAAGACAAGTGATGAGAAGGAGGACCATTCTAGAAGTCATTAATGTGCCCAGCCAAGCAGCAAGTTGTAAGCAGTGTGGCCCGGGAAGGAGAAGGAGACTCTCACAAGCAGGGTCGCGAGAAGAACAGGGAAATGCAGAGAGGCAGGTGGAAGGGAGCAAGCACCAGCATCTGGGAGCGGTGAGGTTGAAATTGAAACTTCATCTCAGTAGCGGTGAGATGAAGCAGGTTATATTTTCCAAGATCCATGGTTTTCCAAAAGCCCATCCTACATCTCCTTCTGCACTGTGACCTCACCTCTCTCCTGTCAGGAGGTGGGTACCTTTCTGCACACCTATGAATGTGGGTGGGCCGGTGGCTTCTTTGACCAGTAAGAGCCAGGCAGAAGCTTCCAGCATCTTGGAAGGCAACCACTGTATTGGGAAGAAGATGATCCAGAAACCATCATACTATGAGACTTCTAGGGGAAAACGCTGTCCGTGTTTATTTAGCCTTAGATCGCATGTGTCCGAGTCTCCTATTCAATGTTTTGTAATATGTGAATAGCAAACATTACCAACGTAATGTTAAAGAAAGCTTTCCATAAAGAAGGCTGTGCAATTCAAAGCTACTCCTGTTTGCTATTCACATATTACAAAACATTGAATAGGAGACTCGGACACATGCGATCAAAGGCTAAATAAACACGGACTATATTATAGCATTTGAACACTAAAAACTCCGGGAGCTCACAAAACAAATCTGGAATTGAGACTGAAGGAGGGAAGCATTTAAAGAACTCATTTCCACAAACATTCACTCGTCTCCTTAATAGAGGACTGATTGATGTCTGTAGCTCCAAAATTATGTGCCAATTTCACTCACGTACAAATCAAGACTCAAGCAGGATTTTTTTCGGGTGTGGGGGCAGGAGCAACTCACCAAATACTTACAGTCTCCATGTCAGGTGTGGGGAGGACAAGAACATAAAGAAAGGTCCGGGGAAATTACAGAGCCGCACAATTCACATTATGGTGCCAACGCAAGAAGGCCAGATCGCTGAAACTGAAACCTCAGCCCAGAAAGGATGTTAAATAGGAAACAAACCAGTATTTGCAGCAAATAACTGGTTAGGCCAATTATGGTACAATCACCACATAGAATACTACAACCATTAAGTCATAAAGGCTCTAAAATAATACGGAAAACATGTGAATAATGTCAGGTTAAGCGAAGAAGCAGGACATAAAATTCTTCATCTACCATGTTTATGACTGTTAAATACTCTGAATATCAACAGAGAATAAACAAAAACTGTTAAGAGTTGTGTTTGGGTTACGGGGAATTTTCTCTTTTTCTTGTAATGGTGTTATCCCACTTGTGTAATGGAAAAACAAGTAAATAAAAGACTTGTTAGGGACTAAACAATTAAAAGAATAAAATTTCTTTGGAAAAGCTAAAATGAAGCTAAAGCAATAAAAGCAATGACTTAAGATTTAGGATATTAAAAATAAATCCCAAATATTAAAGCTGAAACAAAGACATAATGGGAAATCTCAAGTTGTGTAGACCGGGGCCAAAACCCAGCAGGGCTGCTTCCAAGCCTGGGTAAGCATGCCTATTCAGCAGCCTGCCATCCCATGCTCTTCCCCCATGGTAGGGGCAGAGCAGACAGCAGGCACCCAAGCTACCCTAGTTTCTGGCCCTACTGAGTGAAAGCATCCACATCCCCAAGACACTGTGCTCCATCCACGAGTACATGGCCCTCTCTGGACAAGGCTGTCCCTCCCCCTAAACTCTCACTCTCAGGGAACTGAACTCAGGTCACAGAGGGCCCAGGATAATATCTTACTCATACACCTCACAGGGAGCCTGAAGCAAATAGGACCTGAAATCAAGCACATTAGCAATTGCCTTTAAAAACGGGACATCAGAGTATCTGTCCTAGTAAAAATGGCATAAAGATGGAGTGCCTGGGTGGCTCAGTGAGTTAAGTGTCCAACTCTTGATTTTGGCTCCAGGGTCATGAGAGTGAGATCGAGCCCTGTGTCGGGCTCTGCGCTGGGCGTGGAGCCTGGTTAAGATTCTGTCTCTCCCTCTCCCCTCCGCCACTCTCTCTCTCTCTAATAAACAAACAAATAAAAACACCACGAAGACTCTGAGTTTAAGGGGTAAATTATAAATGCCAACACTCAGCAAGCTGTGACCTTGTCTGCCCTCTAACAAGGGACATTGCCACACAGATACAGTCTATGAAAACTGTGAACAATGGTAGGTTAAGTGTGCAAGCAAGATATAAAATTAAATGTAGATCGAGATTACAACTTTGTTTTTTTAAGATTGGAACAAATACGAAGAGAGAGTAAGCCAAAAAGTTCTAATAGCTGCATTTGAGTTAACGGTTTTCTTCCTCCTTTTTTGCGTGCCAAACTGTCGCTGAAATGACGTTGTTACCTCACTTTGTAAGGAAGAAACTGAGAGACAGGAGGTAAAAATGTCCCTAGTTACACACTAGAAAGATTGTAGAACCAAAAATGGAACTGAACTCTGCTCACTCCCCGTCTAAAACACATTCTACCCTCACCACACCGTGTCGTATTTCCTACTTAATAAATTTGGAGTAATTCTTTTTCTCGAGCCGGTTTAGGTTGTATTCATGCTAATGTTGGAAGCAGTATAATTTTACTTATGAATACTAGAAACATGTACCCACAAAAGAGAAAAACAGAAAAGCAATACATTGTATAATGATAAACTATATTTGTTTTTGGTGAATTACTTTCTCTTTAGAAGTTACAGAGTAAAGCTCAAAGAGAAACCACTTTTTCTAGAAGAAAACAGACTGGCATTTACTGCTATTTCACAGTCTGGGCAGAAATGGGAACCGGGGAATTGCCTGTCTTTTCTGCTCTGATGGCTTCACAACACTGCTTGCCCAAAAGAGTCTGTCATCACCATGGCAACCTGGCACCGCAGCCTCGGGGAGGCCAGGAGGAGGGGCCTGCCTCCTCTGTCAGGCTCACACTGGCCCATCTGTTCACCCTGTTCCCTCGCCTGAAACGCCCTTTCCCTTCTGCCAATGAAAACCCTTCGGGGCCCACATCAAATCCTTCCTCTTCCACAAGGTCTCCTCCATAACTTTCAAGAACAGTAGTGACCCTTTTCTTTAAACCACATCTTATGACAACTGTCAGCTGAGTTTCATCTCAAGCTCCAATGGGGCCCACGCCGTGGTGATGTTGAAAAAAATTCTGTGCAAGGTGGATACTTGGTTCATTTATACAAGGTCAGCTACACCAACTGTTAACACAGTGAAATACTTCTTTTCTTCCATACTGCCCTGAACACTTCCCCCCACCTCCACACCCACCCCACCCCACCCCTCTCCCTACTCCCCCACTGTCCTGCAAGTACTGGCTTTTTCCCTATGTGCCCCTTGATCTCTCCACAGACCCAAAAACTACGGGGTTAATGCTGGGAGCAGAAGCAGACCTCCAGCCCCCACCGCCCCCCCCCCCAAGGCTGGCTCTGATTGGTCAAACAAAACCAGATGTTAAGTGTTTTGACTATAATTCCTTTCTTTGGAGGGACGGAGGATCAATAGGAAAAAACTCCCATACTGATTAGCAATGTCTGCCAGGAGTATAGAAGGGGGCAGACGTGCTAAAAGATGCTCATCTGATTAAAACCTCTGCAGCAGGCAACTTGGCACATTAGTACCACCACAAGCCTCAGGGGCTATTCTCAGAGAGGAGAAGAGGTTGGAAACAGGAGGGGAGGAAAAGAGTCAAGGCAGTAAGGAAAAGAAGAGGACTCCCACTGCATAGTGGGGCCGTTTTGTAGGTTAGCACAGGCTGCACGGCATAATCGATTTTACCCACTGCACATTTTGTGGGGTTTTTTAAGATTTATTTATTTGAGAGAGAGAGTGTGTGTGTGTGTGTGTGTGGGCACGAACATGGGGGGTGGAGGGGCAGAGGGAGAGGGAGAAAGAATCCCAAGCACACTGGATGTGGGCTCCATCTCACAACCCTGAGCTCATGACCTGAGCTGAAATCAAGAGTTGGAGACTTAGCAGACTGAGCCACCCAGTCGCCCCTCCCACTGCCCATTTTAAAACAACTAGATCTTGGCCCTTTTATTTCCTATCCACGATGCACGTGAGAGCACCATTTCCTTAAATACTCTGTGCACTAAGAATTACAACAGGAAAAAATGATACTTTTTATAGTATTTGTCACACGGTGGGCATTGTTCTGTGCACTTTACATGTATTAGCTTACTTAATCCTCCAAAAAACACTCTGAGAGTTATTTTATACAAAAATATTTTTAAATTATGTTTATTTTAAACAATACTTTACAAAGAAGGAAACAGGCATGGAGAGCTTAAGCGATTTGGTCTCAGTTACACAACTCAGAATGGCAGAGACGGGGTTTGAACCCTGGCGGACTGATTGCAGAGGCTACGTTCCTCCATGGCGCGCTATAATTCTTCAGAGATAGAGTTTGCTGGAGCAAAATGTTGGCAGCTACATATTGAATTTGGCATTTTCCTGAGCGTAGCAAAATGAGAAGAGCTTCCTGACAAACCCCTAAACTGCACATGCACAGTTCTCCCAAGACAGAACAGCTGCGCTCAGTCCCTCGGAACCCCTGAGTCAGAAGTGCCTTGTGCTCGTCAGCCCTGGGACCCAGCCAGGCAGGTGGACAGATCTGCCAAGTCACAGCAAAGACCAGTTTCCACTGGGGTTCATATCAGGACCCAACGATGAACAAAAGCCACCCCCGGGAGAGCAGGACGGATAGAAGCACGAGCAGGGAACACTGAATCGAGAAGATGAAGTGAACAAGCTGAAAGTCACAGAACTAGGAAGGACCTGGTGCAAGCCCGGAATTTTACAGCTGAGGAAACCGAGACCCAGAGAGGGGAAGGGTCTTGTCCAAGAACACAATTAATGATAAAACTCCTCTAAATTCTCCAACAGGCCCCCAGATGATGCTGCGTCAGGACAGCTAAGAGAGTACGAGGAAGGGGCGCCTGGGTGGCTCAGTCGTTAAGCGTCTGCCTTCGGCTCAGGTCATGATCCCAGGGTCCTGGGATCGAGCCCCGCATCGGGTTCCCTGCTCGGCCGGGAGGCCTGCTTCTCCCTCTCCCACTCCCCCTGCTTGTGTTCCCTCTCTCGCTGTGTCTCTCTCTGTCAAATAAATAAATAAAATCTTTAAAAAAAAAGGAAGTACGAGGAAGTGACGGGAGTTACACCTGTTGCCCCAAATCGGCTTTGCTCCTCCGCCCTGAGCACACAGACTGTTTCCCAGACTCCTTTGCAGCTGGGTGTGGTCATGTGACTAGGTGCAGCCAATGGGATGGAAGAGGGAGTCCCAGGCACCCTTTTGAGGCCTGGCGGTGCAAACCTCCTCCTCAGTGCCCAGCTCCTTCCCGCTGACCCGAGTGCAGCTCCTGTGCCCTCCTCCGTGAAGCTGCAGGGCGGTCTTTGGAGCAGACACCTCTGCCCTACCCCCAAATAAAACATGTCTACCCTCATCACTTGGAGCCGGCCTGGACGATCCTTGCTGTGTGATGAGAAACTTCTGTGAGGAGCTGTTACATGTCTGGGCCAGTGTGGGGTTACTTCACCCAACCCGCCCTAACTGAGGAAAAGTTCCAGCTGATCTTCCCTGTCCCATTCCTACCCCATCCCTTTAACACACACACGCTCGGTTACACCAAACATTTAATTTATAAAATGGTAATAAAATGTCTGCCCAACCCCATCAGTTTAGAATTATTCAATCAAGGATTTAAAGTTACAAAATACAATTACTTTTATTTGACAATGGACTCATTAACCATTAGTTCAGTTTGATATTAAAAACACATAACCGATGGGGCGCCTGGGTGGCTCAGTCCGTTAAGCATCTGCCTTCAGCTCAGGTCATGATCCCAGGGTCCTCGGATCGAGCCCTGCATCAGGCTCCTTGCTCCGTGGGGAGCCTGCTTCTCCCACTGCCTGCCGCTCCCCCTGCTTGTGCACACTCTCTCTTGCTCTCACTCGTGCTTGCTCTCTCTCTCTGACAAATAAAAGCTTTAAAAAAAAAAAATGCATAACTTCTTTAAAATTTTTTAACTAAAAAAATAAATTAAAAAAAAAAAAAACGCTTTTCTCCTAACTCTTGGCCCACAGTAGTGCTCTGGCACCACCAGCTCCTACCCCCTCACCAACTGCGACATTTTTAGGAATTTTGTGAGCCAGCTATTAAACATGGCCATTACTAAAAATTAAACAGACTTACTATTAAATAAATTATATTAAAAGCAAAGTTAACAAATGCTCAGACCCCATCCCTTCCTAATTACTTTACTACATTTTATTATCATTTATGCTCTTGGAGCTATTCACATCTGTTGTGTCTGTCTGATGGAAATTGTGTAGAATGGGGTGCTAATGTGATCTCTCCTCAACTTTGCATCACCTCCTTAGCTTGAAAATAGTGGTAAGTGGGAGTATTTACACCACAGAAACTGGCACATGTTACAAATCAGGGCCTTTTTTTTTTTTTTTTTTTGGTCTGGAGAGTCAGTTGTTAAATATTTACCACTGTTCTTAAGAAGAAAAATCAGGCTGGACATTATTCTTTTAATTATCTTGAATGGACATGGAGGCATTTGGCCTTTTGGTTAAGATGGAAATATCATTTTTATTTTTTTTTTAAGATTTTATTTACTTACTTATTTGAGAGAGTGAGAATGAGAGAGAGAGAGCACGAGAGGGGGGAGGGTCAGAGGGAGAAGCAGACTCCCCGCTGAGCGGTGAGCCCGATGTGGGACTCGATCCCGGGACTCCAGGATCATGACCTGAGCCGAAGGCAGTCGCTTAACCAACTGAGCCACCCAGGCGCCCAAGATGGAAATATCATTTTTAATTTGTACATTTTACTTAATTTCTTTCACAAATTACTAAGATGCCCTAAGAAAATTATTTAATGTTCTCATCACCATGGAAATAACTAGGATAGATGCCAGATAAAGCATATTAGTGGAAATTTGCACTCATTATCTATTTTCTATTCAGAATATACATTTGTTAACAAGGATTTCTCCTCCTTAAATTAAGAGCAGTCCTTTAAAACCAAAAGCTAACATGACAGGGGGGAAAATTGTTGTGGTTTATATGTCAATTCTTTCCCAATTCATCTATAGATTCCAAAGCAATCCTACTTACAATCCTAGCAGGCTTTTTTTTTATATATAGCTATTGGGAAAAAAAACCTGATTCTAAAAATCTATATGGAAATATATAAAGGACTACAAGAATATGATTTTGCAAAAGAACAAAGAGAATTTACACTAATTTCAAAACTGCAGGATAGTACAGATTACCTTAGAATAATGAAAGCAATATAGTATTGGCCTAGAGACAGATAAGTAGATCAACGGAACAGAGAGTCCAGAAACAGACACGTACATATGGTCAATTGATTTTTGGCAAAGGTGTCAAAGAATTTAATGGAGAAAGAATACTCTTTTCAACAAATGGTGCAGGACAATTGGATATTCATATGGAAAACATTTCCCGGGTGTTCAACTCTCCTTTTCAATCTGCACATTGTGTGTTATGCCACATGCATTGGGTGAAAGGGAGAAAGAGAGGCTTAAAAATGTGTACCTTCCTATGTGAGATGAATTTAATTTCAATCCCAGTATACCTAGATATTTTCTGTTCTAATTATTTAAATAAATTGATCAAATGCAAGACTTATTTATCTACCGAGACCTGCTAAATACGTGGCCAAAAGCCTAAAATTAAATTTAAAATATTATGTAATAAAATTAAATCCTTTCACTACTCAGTTATACAGGCGTTTCTTTGGAACAAACTGTCAGAAACTATCT
This sequence comes from Zalophus californianus, assembly GCF_009762305.2. Lineage (NCBI taxonomy): Eukaryota > Metazoa > Chordata > Mammalia > Carnivora > Otariidae > Zalophus > Zalophus californianus. The sequence continues at coordinate 185,606,028 of NC_045597.1, forward strand.
AGAAAAATTGTGTTGGTAAAATAGTCTAATTCAACTCACCAATTCACAGTTTAAAAAAATAAATTCCAAAGCAATTAAGTCACTAATCCAAAGAACCTAAAGCTTCAGGGTCAAGTCTCCAGATTTCCGCTCCAGGGGTAGATGCTAATGGGTTTCTCAGAGTGTGTCTATGACCACCTTGATCTACCTGCAGGAGAGCCACCTGGGGAATCCCTGGGAATTGTGGATACCTGGGCCACATCCCAGGCTTCTGAATGTCAGGCACTGGGAGTGGACCTAGTTTTACACCCTGAACATGTTCTCCAGGTGGTACTAACGCACAGTGAATTTAGGAACCTCTATGACCACCATGTAGGCTCCAAGGATGTGGAAATGAAACAAGGCAGTGGGAGCAGCCTTTGGAAAGGACAAAACAGGGTTTGTTTGGGTTTTTTTAAGATTTATTTATTTATTTGAGAGAGAAAGAGAGAGAGAGAGAGAGAGCATGAGCATGAGCAGAGAGAGGGGCAGAGGGAGAGAGGGAGAATCCCAAGCCGGCTCCCCACTGAGCATAGAGCCTGAAGTGGGGCTCGTTCTCACAACCCTGAGATCATGACCTGAGCAGAAATCAAGAGTCAGACATTCAACCGACTAAGCCACCCAGGGGCCCCCAAACTGGGTTTAATTACAGCCAAGTTATCTTACGCTGTGTTTGCTATGATAGTTATTTTTTACAGTTTGAAATGTCTCTTTTGAATGCTCAAAGACATTTAATAAAAGATAGGAACACAGAAGGTAATTCCTAAAAACATTATAAAACTAAAAGCAAGCTTTTGAGGGTTTATATTTACATCCGGAAAGTGGCTAAAAGCAAAGCTCTAGTTAAGACTGGGGCTTCTGCTCAATCCACACAAAAACCAAGCAGTTGACCACAAAAGGATGGAGCAAACAAATCAAGAGGAGTGCTCACACCTCCCAGGACTCCAGGGCAGGTCCTCTGACGATGGCCCCACCCTGGACTTGGGAGTTCACAGAACTTGCATATTTTCACACAGTGACCTGGACTGCAAGTTCTGGCTTCCTCCAGCCCCCATATGAAATTGGATCTTAATTACCAACATATATTTATAAAAGAGGCCTTGAAGCAAAATTACATGAAAAGAAACATCAGCAGAAGTCTTTTCCCACAGCCCCAGCTACCAATTTCTTTTCACAGCTTACATGGGCACTGCTCCAATGTACCTCTTAAATTATAGCACTGTGTGGACACTCTTTTAAAAGGTTACAAGACAAAAAAAAAAAAAAAAAAAACTATAAAAGGCTAATATCAGCCCAGGTGTGCTTTTATGAAGTAAGGTCAACACAACTTTGATCCTACTGTGGCAGAACTTTGCCTCCAGTTTCAAGTTCTGATTTGTATGTTTCGAGACTACGCTACAACGTGAGACTTCCCACCACAAAATCATAGCTTTGTTGAAAGGATTAATATAGAATTGTGCCAAATTAAAGATATGTGAATAGCGAGAAAAACATTATCATCGGCCGATACGCAAGAAGTTAGCTCAGCATGTCCTGTATGAAAGCCTTCACAGAAATACTTTTTTCTCTACTCATGTTGGACAAGCAGTTTGCATATTTGAGGCAATTTCCACTATCTGTGATGACTTCTAGAATCAAGAAATATATCAAGTGAGTTTATTTTTACCATACGTCTCAATCATGGCAAACACGGAGAAAAAGAGAAAGGCACCAAAACATGCTCTCAGCATCTGAGGTGGCAATTTTCTTGGAACAATGTGTACAGAACAGAATTGAGGCAATACTAGGAACTGCCTGACACAGATGGTTCTTTGGAGCCTGACAGACTCGCTGTGCAGTGCTGAGGACCCAGCAGAAGTTGGAGACCATGCACATGCAGTCTCCAGGGTGGGTGATTTCCCCCAGCATGGCTCGACAGCCTGGGTTTGGGACAAAGAAAGTCAATACCTAGACAGGTTTGGGTTGTGGTTTTGCTCAGCTGATACTGCAGAATGTCCAAAGGGGAAAAGTAGCTGAGAGTACAGGCAAGAGATTGGGTCAAGGGATAGATCGTGTGAATTGAATCAGCAGGCAGGAAAGAAAGAGGAGCGTTGTCTTAGGTCTGAGAGGTGCTGAGTGGGGAAAAAAGAAAGCCTTTAAGACCCTGGAGGTCCTGGCACGAGTTGAAGGACAGACGCAGTGGGAACGAGTGAGTGAGGAGCCGGAGGTGCGTGGCAATAGCATGGATGGGGATGGCAGACTTGCAGATTCCAGAAGTCAGCGGCTCCCGGGCTGACTGTGTCTGGGACACCATCCTGGGGGGAGATGGCCACAGCGGGGCGGGTGTGAAGGCAGAGGCCACTGGCGGGACAGAGACACATCGAGGCTGGAGAGTTAGATGGGCTTTCCACAAGGCCCTTATCTCAAATCCAGTGATACTGTGACTTGAGTGGAGAAGAAAACTGGACAGACATGAAAGATTTTGAGGACTATGGCTACGTCACTGGATACGGGACTGAGTAGGGTTAGGGCACAACAAGCCTCCAAGAAATGCAATTTTGTATACAGATATGAAAGAGCAGCATTTTCAAGTTATACTGGGAATGCAAAAGAATGTTTTCTCTCTTTCTGTGTCTGTCTCTTTCACACGCATACACACACACACATGCACATGCACACGCTCTTACTCATTTACCATGTTAATATCAGGCCCCAGACCTGTGACCCCGGGACATTTTTTTCCCAGCTTTATTGAAGTATGACTAACAAATAGAATTGTATAGATGTAAGGCATAAACCATGATGATCTGATACACATATACACCATGAAATGATATAAAAGTGTATATACTTAAGGCACACAGTGAGATAATCTGAAACGTGCACCCATTGTAAAATGATCACCACAATCAAGTTCATGAACATATTTACCACTTCACATCGCTACCACTTTTTCTTGTGAGAACACTTAAGATCTCTCTTAGTGGGGACGCCTGGGTGGCCCAGTCAGTTAAGCATCTGCCTTCGACTCAGGTCATGATCCCAGAGTCCTGGGATTGAGCCCCACATCGGGCTCTTTGCTCGGCGGGGAGCCTGCTTCTCCCTCTGTCTGCCGCTCCCCCTGCCTGTGCTCTCTCTCTCTCTCTATCTCTCTCTGTCTGACAAATAAATATATAAAATCTTGGGGGGAAAAAAAAGATCTCTCTTAGCAAATTTCAAGTATACAATACAGTTTTATTAACTATGGTCATCACGCTGTACGTTAGATCTCCAGAATTTGTTCATCTTAGAACTGGAACTTTGTACCATTTGACTAACATCTCTCCATGTTTCCAACTCCCCAGCCCCCTGGCAACCACCACTCTACTCTGTTTCTATGAGTTCAACTTTTTTAGAGTCCACAAATATTGGGAGATCATACAATATTTGTCTTTCTCTCTCTGGCTTATATCACTTAGCATAAGACCCTCCTGTTCATCCACGAACGGCAGGATTTCCTTCTTTAAATGGCTGAATAGTATTCCATTATAGACACGACATCTTCTTTATCCATTCGTCCATCGACAGACCCTTAGGTTGTTTCCATGTGTTGACTACTGTGAATAATGCGGCTGTGAGCATGGAAGTGCAGATATCTCTTTGAGGCACTTACTTCATTTCCTTCAGATATACTTTAGAGTTTTTAAATCAAACAACCTCACTATACAGGGAAGCAGGGAACTCCGTTGCTGGTCTCCTGATTCATTAGCAATATTGCATCCCTCGTGCTGGGAAAAAGAAAGCAGATAGATGATGCCATATAAATGGTCCTCCGAGAAAAGAAACAACATCAAAAAGGGAACACATGAAGATGTTCTCCTGAGACGTCTGAATTTTTCTTGTAACGGAAATTCAAAAACAATAAAAAATTCTGCATCTCCGTGAAGAAAAAGGTTTGGTCTCCTCTTTGCTGCTCAGCTCCTTTTGGTGGAATACGGATTTTTATGGCATGCCCATGAAATCTACAGACTCCAGAGGCCTGGCCGACCTTCCACGCACGGGGATGAGATGGTGCATCAGGACAGGGAAGAGGAAGAAAGTAATCAGAGAAGCGGCGGGGGGAGAGAGAACAGCTGAGAAAATAAAAAGCAGCAAAAAAAAAAAAAAAAAAACCCTGAAGAAACAGGATCACAAAAACCTACTTTCATCGCTTCTTGGGTTTTTTATCACTTTTTTAGGTTTTTTTTAAAATCATTTTCTATTATATTAAATATAGCTTATTACCTTATGTTAAAATACTAACTCTATTAAATTATGAACTCGTCTTTAAATCAATTTTCCCAGTACTGGGGATAATTTTTGAATCGAAGGCGACAAGTATCTGAAAAGTTCTGTTGTAACTTCGATGGCAATCACTAACGTGTCCTCACATTCTGTTTTCTTCGGTCCCCGAAATCGTTTGCACGTTTACCGCAGGAACAACTCACCGCGGGGGGATATCCTCTTTCTCTGACAAAGAGAAAACTCTTTTACGGAGTTATTACAAAGTTTTACAAGGCACATCAATCCCGCTGCATGGTAACAGACTCCAGCTGAAAATATTGTGAGCGAAAAGGAGAGGAAAAAGGTTTAGATTGGCCCACTGGGCATAAACATCAAGACTCGACAAGGTCAGTGACTTCAGAAAACACAACACGTGACGCGCTCTCTGGCAGGAAAACATGACCGTGGCAATGTGGTGGGCCTTCTCTCCTGGCCAAGGAAGAACAGGGAAGCTGTTCCCTCAGGCCAGTGCGGGGGGCCCTCGCATGAGCCGCTGCCCCTTCTACGAGCAGAATGTGTAAAAACTGCCCAAGTCATCTGGTTCCTCCAGGGACAGAAATTCCAGTCTTCCTCAGTAGATTTTTGCAATAAAATCAAAAGTCTCTCCCTACATCACACCAAACCCTCTTCAAGGTATAAACGTGCCCTGTAAATGTAGAGGAATGAACTGGATGGAATAATTCCAACAGTGGTCTGAGTAGCATCAGGTATAGTGAGAGCATTACTTATAGATCACCTGAGGCCATCAAGGGCCATGGGAGCACAGAGAATATGGAAGCTTTAAAAAAATAATAAGGAAATCAGAGAGTGGCCTCAAGACTTATTAGCTGTGTGGTCTTGGGCAAGTTATATCCTCCCTGGGCCTATGTCCCGGTGAGGAACGGAATGATACCTGTCCTGAGGCTGTCTGTCTTGATGAGAGAGCGGGGTGTGAAGGAGTCTTTGTAGTCTGGAAGCCGCTTGCCCCTGGGAATATCCAGCGGGGCCTGGGGAGAGCACAGCAGCCGGGAGCACAAGCTTAAACCAGTCCTGCTGTCTAACCTCGTGTAGGTTACCTCAGCAACCATGCCTCAGTTTCCTCCCTGGTAAAATGGGGATCGTGATGGTGAGGGTAACAATGCCCACTTTGTAGGAAAAAATAAATCCACATAAAGTGACTAAGAGCCTGGAAAACAGTTCGGAGTCCGGAGTGTTGGTTATATATCATCATGGTATGTGTGGTGTCATCTTTGCAATCAATACTTTGCCATTTGGGGGCACCTGGGTGGCTCAGTTGGTTAAGCATCTGCCTTCGGCTCAGGTCATGATCTTGGGGTCCTGGGAGCGAGCCCCGTATCTGGCTCCCCACTCAGCAAGGAGTCTGCTTCTTCCTCTCCCTCTGCCCCTCCCTGCTGCTCGTGTTCTCTTTCTCTCAAATAAATAAATCTTAATAAAAAAAAAAAAAAAACCTTTGCCATTTTCCTGCATTTGTCTCTACATCATTGTTTTCTTTCCTTGTGTATACTCCAAACCAGTCCTTCCATTTTGTGAACTTTTTCCTAATTTCTCAATGTCAATTGCCTTCTTCCCTTCCCAGATGATAGCAGCCCAATCTCCTCTCAAAGAACCTCAAACGGTAAGAGCCACGAGAGAGACTCCCATCTCTAGCTCAGTGCTTTGCCCCAGCAGTCACTCAGCAAATGCTCAGGTGACTTGCATCCCCACTGTGCATAGCCTCAGTGCCTTTCACAGTGGGGAATTCATGAAAATCCAAACAATGCCAACCTGAGGATCAACCCTGAACTCGCCTTCAAGTTTCCCAAAAGTCGCTGATGACTACACATTGCCTAAACACCCATACCCATCAAGTATGACGGTTGTCTTGATTTCTGAAGAGAGAGCTTATTTTTCAGTACTGAGATGCCTCCAAACTCAGTGATCACTGGGAAGCTATTTGGGGGGGCGGCACAAGGCTCTGGGGCTGTTTGGTCTGACAGCTGAGAATGGACTATGATTTGGGTCTTCAGAAACAACTGAGGAGGTGCTTATACTGAATCTATAGTTCTAATATCGAAAATGTAATAGGCTTTTAATAATAGTAATAATTATTATTATACTCCCTATCCACAGTAAATATTGTTTTATGAAATGAAGAATGATCGGTAACTGTTAAAATCTGCAGAATGTGCTACTGACATCCACGGCATAACTCCGGACCTTCCATGGTGTCAGAGTTGAACAAGACATGGCATTAGGGCCCACGGTAGGAAGAAAACATTTAAAGCATCTTGTATCAGACTGGACATTGAGAGAGCAGGAAGCCCAGGCTATTTGCTACTAAAACAGTAAGTTATAGTTAAAGCACAGGATGGAAGCTGTGCCCAATGACACTGTAGGTCCCTTTCAACCTGTCCATCTGGGATTACTGAAGCCCTAGAAATAGGCCATACATTTTGTACAAATTGAATTGCACATTTTTTTTAGCTACTTCAAATATATTTGCCAATCTCTCAATATTTAAATGTACCTGCAGTGTAGATAGCTATGTCATTTACCATCTAGCCCAGGATACTTAAAAAACAAAACAAAACAAAACAAAACAAGCAAACAAAACAGGATACTTTTAGAGTGAAAGTGGTCCTATGAATCATACCAGGAGACAAATCAGGAAGCAGGGTCCCCCTGCATAAATGTTGGTGGAGACTTAACCTGGTCCCACTCCCTTGGAACACTTTCGTTTGGAGCTTCACTCATTCATTCAAGTATTTCCTAAGTGCTGACCTTCTGCCAGGCCCAGGCAAGGCACAGAACAGGGATGAATGAGCCGTCACTCCTAATCCTGCAGCGTCCCCATTAGCGTGCAGAGACAGCCACCACAGAGCCTCCGTGGCACAATGCCCCGAGTGCCCTGAGACCTAGCACAAACGACTATACGGACATAGCCCTGGCAGACGTGGTTGGGGAAAAAGGACTAGTCCTCCCCAAGGCCCTCAACCAGAATCAGTCCCTTAGCCACTTTACAGGGAGGCCAAGGGGTGACCAAAGCCCTTGAGAGTCCACAAAGTGAGGTGGATTCTAATCCTTCTGCTGTTGCTGCCTGAATCTCTAAGTAGGCAGCGCTCCTCTCCCTCTACTTCCTCTCTCCTTCCCAGGCCTCCCGGGAAAGCTGCAGTGGGGAGGTAGCAACCGGGGGGGGGGGGGGGCACCATAATCTCACCCTGAGTATTACTGTCACCTCCTAATTTCGAGACATTGTTCCAAGAAGTTGGATGACTAAACAAGTCCTTACACGTGCAGACTAGTGCACTGCTTGAATTGCCAAGAAAAGTCTAGTACAAATAATAAAATAGCCCAAAAAAACTATGATTTGGAAAAGCACTTTAGGCTCACAATGGGAAATACATAGAGCTCTCCCAGTTCAATTCAGATTCTCAAATACCAAAACTGATAAATAAAATAGCCATGGATCCGTATTCATATTTTGCTGAAGCCAAGCAAGTATGCTATGCTGATCTGCACAACTGTGCACATGACATAATTTCTGGAGGGAAAGGCGGCAGGCAGCCAGCCATCTTGGAGTTACTAACAGGATGGACGAACCTCCTGACGGTTGCTTGTTATGCAACATTACACTTGGGAATAACAATAAACAGCATAAAAGCAACCAAACTCTACAGGTATTTTGGTGCAACCAATACACGCCGGCTTGCTCAGCTCACACTCCTGGCACGGTCCACAGCGAACCAGACAAGCTCCCTTCCCTCGTGGTGCTTAGGGCAAGAGGCCAGAAACAACAGAGATGTCCATCATGAATATATAATCCCAAGTAACGCTTGGTATTAGAAGAAAAATGAAACCGGATAAGAAGTGGTCAGAGGTTCCAGGAGGGCCCCCTCGAAGGAGGTGGTATGTGAAGAGAGAGGTGGAGGTGATAAGGGAGGCAGTCACATAGTGATCTGGGGAGGGAGCAAATCGGGCAGCAAGGACTTTATTTCAGCTCTGTACAAACTAATCATTCCAAAATATCTTTTCAGAGCTCAATTTCCCCACTTGCATCCACTTACGCTGATATCAACGCACATTTTGAGAGTATTCATATCACTGGCAATGGGATTATAAAGTAGGAAGCACTTAGAGAATGTAAGCTGGAAACATGTATCGGAAGCTGTAACAATTATCACAATTGTTTGGCTCAGTAATCCTATTTCTAAAAATGTGCAGTGAAGATGTATTCAGAAATGCGCACAAAAAAAAAAAAAAGAAACGTGCACAAAGATTTTTATGTGGGAACATCTATGGATCTCTACATCAGAGATATCTGCAACTTATAAAAGAAAGAGATTGGAAACGACCTCAAAGTCTAACAACAGAAAGAATGTGAAATGAATTACAATAAGTCTGCATGATGGACTATCAGCCAACAATTAAAAAGTAAGTTTTGTATGATATTTAATGACATGCAGAGATGCTTGTGAGAACTTTAAGGGGAAAGGCAGAATATAAAATTGTGTATGCAAATGATTCCAAACTTGAAGTCTATGATATATTTGCATATACATATAAGAAAGATTCTGGGGAAAATGTGCTAAAAGGTGATTCTCTCTGGGTTGGGGATTATAAGTGACCTATTCTCTTTTATTTCTCTAAAGATTCCCATTGTTCCACAAAGAGCATGACTTCCCTTTACAAGAAAAATTAACAATTAAAGAATTAAAAGGATACAACTTTATGCCATTAGCCTTTCTATATAAAAAGGAGGTACCTAAGAGCAGAAATGTATTATGTTTTCGGGAAAATTTCGGGTGTGATTTTAGTGTAGCGGGGAGGCACTGAGTTCTTCACCTTCATTCCTGTATTTTTCTCTTCCCATTTATGAGCATGGTTGCTTTTCCATCAACCTGGATACAGGACTGTATCATAATCACATATGCATCCTGAGGGTCTAGTGCAGTACCTGGTATATAGTAGGTGCTCAATAAATGCCAACTAAGGGGCGCCTGGGTGGCTCAGGCGTTAAGCGTCTGCCTGCGGCTCAGGTCATGATCCCAGGGTCCTGGGATCGAGCCCCGCATCGGGCTCCCTGCTCAGCGGGAAGCCTGCTTCTCCCTCTCCCACTCCCCCTGCTTGTGTTCCCTCTCTCGCTGTGTCTCTCTCTGTCAAATAAATAAAATCTTTAAAAAATAAATAAATAAATGACAACTAATATTGCTTTTTATTTAAATCAAAGCATACCCTATTCTTAAAGGAACACTGAAGTTGTTCTGAATTCTGATTCAATATTTAGGGCTTTCTCTTTGCAAAATCTTTGAGTGTTTAAAATAACAGTAAAGTGTAGTGCTGATTTGAACCTGTCCAAAGTCACTACAGTTGATCCATTTTGTCCCTCTTTTCCCTTACTTCACTCAAAGATATTAAATGAGCTACATGTTTTAGACTATCTAGTTTTCTAAGGGGGCCTGGGTGGCACAGTTGGTTAAGCGTCCGACTCTTGGTCTCAGTTCAGGTCATGATCTCAGAGTCATGAGATCGAGCTCCACATGGGGCTCTGTGCTCAACGCAGAATCTGCTTAAGACTCTCTCTCCCTCTGCCTCTCTCTCTGCCCCTCCTGCACACACACACTCTCTCTCAAATAAATGATTTTTTTTAAATTAAATTTTAAAAAAATATCTAGTTTTCTAGAGAATTCCTTTTTTTTAACAGTCTTTGGTCCTGCACTAGAAATTGTAAGCATATGCATACTAGTCATTATGATATTAAAAGCAAGTTTTAACAGATACTAAATGGTAAACATCTCTACATACGTGCTCTGATTATCTATGGACTGATACATCATTTGTCTTGGATTCAAATACAAAAGCAAATAGACATTTCTTTGAATAGTGCACTTTGCCCCAGAATAACTCATCCCCTATATACTCACTGTTCCAAACACCTTTTTTTTTTTCAGTTTGCCAAATCTGCCTCTGCTGAAAGTGTGCTTGCAATTACAGTAGGCTTCCTCCCACCCAGAGATAATATGTTTCTGCTAACCTGTGTCAGGAGGCCAAAATCCATGAACAGAGCATATGCCGTCCTGAACTCGTTAGATTTAACAGGTTGCTGACACTTGTGAAGTCTTTCCAGTAACAGAAACCAGGAGAGAGGAGGAGGGGAGAAAAAGCTGGAAGGCAATAGCGGCTTAAAAGGGTCTTGGCTAACATTCTCGACTTTTCTAATCCACAGTCATTCCAGAATGTGTCCCTATTACAACCAGAAAACAGCATTTTCTTTCTTTTTCTCAAGGTATAAAAGCTTAATATCAAAGGTTGACTACACAGATGCTTTGGGAAGTTTAACTACATATTTATACCCTTGTCAGGATTACTTATTAAAATACGTTATCTCCATAGGAAGGAGAGCATTAGGTATGGAAAAACATTACTTCAAAATGAACTATATCCAGTTATAAGTGGATAAATGTTGAACAGCTAACTCTCTGAAAAAAAAAAAAATCCTGCTTCATAGTACTTCTAATTTCTGTGATGTAAATACTCTCACCATGTCCAATCTTCAGCCACCAATGTGATGTCACTGAATGCCGAGCTGGGGGGAAAGGCTTAGGGTCAACTCCTGCAAGCCAGTATGAGCCACCCCCAGCACACTCTTGATTTCAGCTAAGAGCATCATGGAATTATACCAGAACTATAGCAATTGAGATCATCACAAGGAGGGTTATATTTATATCCTGCAACATGATAACAGAACATTTCTAACATTTCTAACACCTGGGTTCATTATACTTCCTATATAGTGACAGAAAAGTATCCTGAACCCTTCCCTTCTGCTCTCTCATCTCACCTCTTAAGGAATAGCATCAAAACCAGGAGTTTAACTTCCAGGTGAACCCTATTCCACACAGAACAAATTCAGATGTTGTCCTCTCTCCCACACATCCTGCCTAAGGAGATTCCGTCAGCTGGAGATTCAACTCTTTACTTGGGCTTCTTCTACTCCTAGTGAAAAATGCAAATACACCCCCCCACACTAGGTTCTTCTCATTTACTCACACCATAGTGTGAATGAAGCATCTGAGCCCTGGTTTCCAAGGCAGCTTAGAAGAGATGGAGCGAAGGAGTATCCTCTCTACTGCTCTATACTTCAGTGGGAATAACCATCACCAAGGAAAGGGAAAGGGTTTTTCAAATGACACTGCATTTCCCCTACTTGGCAATCTTGCTTAGGGCTAGCCGTGAAAGGCAGCCCCTAAACATAACCTGCTTTCGCTCATGGTGTTTGCACTACCTAGTACCCACCACCGGCCAGAATGTGCTCCTCCTGCCTGCCCAGGGTTACACAATGACCATCCACTGTTACTTCTAAGCCGGTGCTCGCCTCACCTGCAAGTCCCTTCCTCTGCGGGGGGCCCTGTACCACAGGTCTGAAGAACCCTAGCCCCATGGGTGCAGAGAGCTGTGAAATGCTTTCTATAGAATCTCTGGAGACTGGGAATATGCCGGTTTTGCTTTGGTATGCCCTTCATCTGGAATGAGCACCAAGAGTTCCCTTGGGAAGGCTTAGGGAAACTGTCTACCTGGCCCCAAAGGTCAGCCCATGACACAGCAGGCCATTCAGCCTCTCTCTAATTCACAGCAGAGTCGTGACTAGAGGTCTGAGGCTGACTTGTCCCAAGGGTGGCTCCAGAAAGGACGGTTCTCAAGCTTCCCAGACCCACCCTGGCCCCTCTTCTTCCCAAGGTTGGCTGCTCAGCTTCATCTTCAATTCTGGGAGCTGCCCTGCATCTTCCAATCAATTCCCTTTTGGCTTCAATTTAACAAGAGTCCGTTTCTGTTGCTTGCAGTGGAAGGGCTCTCATTGGCATAAACACATTTACAGATGACTTGCGAACAGATGAGGAAAACCAGAGTAAAGTCTTAATCTTCTGTGTTTTCCTACGGTTCTCCAAGAACACCTGAGTATCTTCTCCCAAGAGCAAGCCCTGGGATCAGTCTTTTTCTTTCCCCCTCTGCAGAGTCTCAGGACATTAGCTGGATCTCAGAGAAAGCAGATTTGCAAGAGGAAAATTACCCTCTGAGTACTTTGGGGGTTGAGAAGGACCTGCCTAGGTCTTAGTCTGTTCTTATGCTGAGAGTCTCTCCCTTCCCTGCTCTCTGGGGTCCGATTTAGGTAACTCAGCATGGGGCAAATGAGGATAAAAGACAGCACATTTTAACAGGATACAGACAGAGGGTTCTTTTATTCCCAAACAATGAATTGGCACAATGTTAGCCAAGGGGACCTCAAAGACCTTCCTAGGTGACATCTCAGAGTCAGTGCCTGAGTTTCAAAAGGGATCATGAGGAAGCCAATCAAAGGGAGGCTGGACAAAGAGCAACATGCAGGTTAGCACAATCCATCGGAACAATCCCCGCGTCCAAGTGCCAACAACCACGACGGTTTCCAGATTCAGCATTACAGCCGTAAAGCAGCAGTGGGGACAATTAAATCAGGCGCCCTGATGATAGAGAGAAAATCAGGGGGCTACATAATGTGTTTGTCTCAATTAGAAAAGGAAAGGACAGCCGTTTGACATCCCAGCTATTAGTGGTCATGACTATAGCATTTCAAAAAAAAAGAAGAAAAAAACTGTACTCAAAGGAGATTTACTTAATGACAGAATCAAAGAGCTAGGGGGAAAAAAAAAAAAACATCAAAAGAAAAATGGAGTCCTGCCCCCTGCAGCCAAGAACGGTTTGAAATTAAATCAGGGAGAAAGGCAGCAGGAAAAGTGAGTGGAGCAGGAGGTCCTGAGTCAGAAAAACCTGGGTTTAGACTCAAGTTCTGCAATGACTAGTGAGGTCGGCTGAGCAGGTTTCTCTGTCTCTCCGAGAACTCCTCTCACCCTTACCTGGGAAAGGAGACCACCACCTTGCAGATATATTTTCTGCAGGATATTATATATCTATATCAGAATCTATATTATTCTGCAGGATAAATGAGAGGGCATGTAAAAACAACTCACATATTATTCTCAATATGAAACAGCCAGTACTCCAGATGCATATACCGGATGTCGCAGGTGGGGATGAACCGTGGACCATACACACATCAATGTTCGGTAAACCAATCCCTTTGATATTATGTTAAAGAGACAGGTGGGAGGGGAGAAAAAAGGGTTGTAATTATTACCAAATGTGAGTAGGGGAGCATAAAAGAGGTGACCTGACCCCTGTCCCCCAGCATCAGTGACAGAAGGAAGTGTCGGGCAGGAAGCAGCATGTGAAAGCAGATCTCATGAACTCACAAGCAACTGAAAAAATCGATTCTCTTCCAGCCTCACATCTTGGGTGTTTTAGGTGTGAAACTACAGTAATCAATGTTGAGCTTTCAGCAGGTCTAAAAATAGCCCTTCACCTGCTGCTGCTTTTTCTCTTGGTTACAAAGGCTATTGTCTGTTTCAGCAGATGGAAACGAAGCTGCACAAAGCTGGTCACGGGGTCCAAAGGGAGCACAAAGAGGCAGTGGGCGAGGGTAGTATGTTAATGAGTGGGGTCGGGGCTGATGAGCTCAACTGGTAACACAAGATCTTTCTTCCCCCCACCCCCCCGCCGCATTTGTCAGAAGTCTGATCTGTCCACTCGCTGCCAGCATGCTAATTTGGACTTGCATCTCATTGGGCATGGCAGTGAGCGTTTCCATCAGGCTGAGTTTCCATTAGCTTCTGTGGTCTTTCCCATTATGCTCCGAAAAGGCAAGATTGCTTTTCATGTGTAACCCAGTCCCCAGATGCACTTAGATCCTGGGTCAGAGTTTTGCAGAAAAAATCATCAGCCATTTGGGCTTTGGGAGGCAGCGCCCTGTTGCAGACAGCTGCCACCCAGTCCTGCCCGAGATGCGGAGCCGGGGCTGAAGCATCTTCTACGAAGAGCAAAGAGCGGTGGGAAAGGCGTTAGCTCTCGGGGGCTCCCAGAGCCAGCCACGGAAGCCAATCCAGGCTTTTGTTTTCGTGGCGCTGAGAACCACTAGCCCCAGGCCAGCTAAAAGCTTACTGCTTCTCCTAAGCCACTTGCCGCAAAAATTAAAAAGTAAATATGTTCTCCACTCTACAGTCACTTTTCTCTGTGGATGGCCAGTATCTTCCTCACTGTGTGTTTTTTTTGCAAATATATGAATCGAGCCACAGCTAGATCTGGACAATGGTGATCATTGCCCCACCTTCAACAGCTCCCTGACAAACCCTTATATTTCTGCTCCTTTCCCGCTATACCTGGGCAGTTCAACTTGACAAGAGAAATATTTTTTTAAAGATTTTATTGATTTATTTGAGAGAGAAAGAGAGAGAACGAGTGGGGTGAAGGGCAGAGGGAGACGCAGACTTCCCGCTAAGCAGGGAGCCCGATGCAGGGTTTGATCCCAGGACCCCGGGATCATGACCTGAGCCGAAGGCAGATGCTTAACCAACTGAGCCACCCAAGTGCCCCAACAAGAAAATTAACTGAGGCTCATTTTACATTAAATTAGCCAGCAAGCCCCCCCAGCCCCGCCCCATCGCTAAGCAGGAAACAATGGAATAAGACCAGCTCCTGTTAAGCTTCCACAAATCCATCTAAGACTGTGATTTTTTTTCCCTTTTCATGCCACATCTTAACATTCAAAGTCACACACGTGCTTCATGATTAACCGAAGGAGAAGCACACAACACAGGAAAAATATGGAGGGGGGGTAGGACAGGCTAACTGTCGAAAATCTTGGTGTACACTTAGCCATCCTGCAAAATGCCAAAGAAAAATACAAAAGTCACAAGGAAGCTTTGGGTGTCTTAAATCCATATTTGGAGGGAGTTTAGGAAAAGGATGTGGGAGAGGTTTGGTCTTATTTCAATATGTGTTTATCAGAAAAGTAATAATGCCTAAGAAGAAAAGCAACAATTTTGGAAATCCCATCCCTAGGGCATATTCTGTCTGGTTTATTACCAATGGTTGTGGTGGTAGTCGAACCCTTGCCTGAGACAGTCATAAATCCCAACAACTGTCTGGCCCTTGAGTACTGCTAAGCTTACTCATCAGAGAAGTCTCAGATTTGGGATTGGAATAGAAGGTTCTAATCCCTACAAGACCAAGTAGTTCATAGCCATAAAAACTACCATCGAATTCACATATTTAACATCTTTGAGGTCAAATCAGAATGTCCTGGGAAGCCACTTGAAATTCAGCCTGATCAGTCGTTAAGTGTCTGCCTTCAGCTCAGGTCATGATCCCAGGGTCCTGGGATCGAGTCCTACGTCGGGCTCCTTGCCCGACGGGGAAGCCTCCTTCTCCCTCTCTCACTACCCCTGCTTGTGTTCCTGTTCTTGCTGTCTGTCTCTCTCTGTCAAATAAATAAATAAAATCTTTAAAAAAAAAAAAGAAAGAAAGAAAGAAATTCAGCCTGAACACATTACTGAGGTCACATTAACCAAAATGCCAACATGTCATTTTTCACAAGTGAAAAGTTTAATTCTGACCCAACTAGTAGTGCTGACTTTATGGTCTCAAACTCTACATGGGGAAAAAAAAAAAATAGCAGAAGCATCATTAAAATAGCATCTGGCAATTAACATTTTTCAGATATTGGTACTGAGATAAATCTAGGAGAATGAACAACTTACTGACCTAGTTTTTCAAACATTGCCCAGGGGCACCTGGGTGGTGCAGTCAGTTAAGCACCCAAATCTTGGTCTCGGCTCAGGTCATGATCTCAGGGTGGTGGGATTCAGCACTGCACTGGGCTCCGCGCCCAGCATGGAGTCCACTTGAGATTCTCTCTCCCTCTGCCCCTCCCCGTCGTGTGCACTCTCTCTCTCTCCCTCTCTCTCTCTCTCACACGTGTTCTCTCACAAATAAATAAATCTTCAAAAATAAAATAAAACAAAACGTTGCGCAAATCCCGGAAGCTTCCTCATCATGCTATGGCACTCATGAAATGTACGGTGGACCCATTCTCACCATCAAAACCCTCAAAGTTGCACAATATCTTCACTCAAACATATGAAGGCCCTGCACAATCAAGAATAATCAAGAAGAATGGAATCAAATATACAAATAAATAACAAAACTTTTCAGTTAAAAATTAATTTAAAAGGAAGCAAAAGAAATCAAAGGAGGAACTAGTAAAAATAGGAAAGAAAATATTAATAACTAGAACCAGAAAAAGCATCTTAAAAGAATGCAATGAGGGGAAGACAGGTATAGCCATTTAAACACCGTGAAATCCAGGGAAAGAAAAGAAACATCACACAGTCTTCACATGCCTAACATCCAGAGGTACGGAGGCAAATAGGGCAGAGAAGTTCTAAATGAATAAAACAAAGAATATATCATTCACAGCAAATAGCACATTTGGTGAGCATTTTTGTTCCTTCAAAAAAAAAAAAAAACTTGGTTTAATTTAGGGTACATAAAAAGGACTAAGAGGTGTACTGAATTGAAATGATGCCCATGCCTCCCCCGCCCCGCCAGAACCTATAAATTGTGACCTTATTTGGAAAACGGGGTGTTTGCAAATGTAATTAAATTAAGGATCTGGAGAGCAGATAATCTGGATTAAGGTGGCTCCGAAATCAAGTGACAAGTGCTGGGAAGGGAAGGGGAGAGGTGGAAGACCAGCACAGAGACACGCGAAGACCCGTGTGGAGGTGAAGGCATGCTGCCACAAAACCAAGGAACACCAAGGACCAGCAGACACTGGAAAAGGCAAAGGATCATCCCCTGGAGGGTTTGGAGGAAGAGTGACCTTGTCTACGCCTTGATTTCCAACTTCTGGCATTCAGAACTGTACGAGAATAAATTTCTATTGTTAAGTGACTTGTTACTGCAGCCCTCGAAAACTAATACAGGCTCCTTGGCCATTTAAAGAAGTCATTGTGGCAAGCCATCCTGTGTCCAGACTACTATGTACGGCCTGTGGTCTGGTGGCAAGCAGGTCTCCTCGTGGCTGGAAGCAGAAGCTTTTTGGATTAAAGAGACCTAGGCTGAATCCAGAGTCTGTCAGTTACTCGCTGTGTGACCTTGGACATGTTTCTTAACCTCTCTGTGCCTCAGTGTCATCTCTAGAAAGGGTGGAAAAAACTGTCCCTACCTCACAGTGTTGCTGGGAATAAATGAGATCATCATCAACCCCGTACAGGGGCATGGTGCAGGGGGACAATGGGGTGATTCATTCCCTACAACCCAGCATGGCCTGAGCTCCAACTCAATGCCAACCTCAGTGTGCTTGTTGGAGATTCAAGAATGAGTAAGAGAAAAGCTCACTGCTAATGACAGTGAAACCTTTGATCCTGTTCTTCTCGGTAAACTTCTTGTCAATAATTAAAACAACTCCAATGTCTTGATATCCACACTTCTATTTATAATACTTAAAATTATCAACCTCATCCTATCACACCTAAGTAGTTACTCATTAATTTTCACAGGAGGAGTATAATTTCAGCAAATGTGTTTTTGAGATATTTTGATGTCCCGCAGCTGTGAACTATAATGCAAATTATTTACTTTCTGAAAAACATGAAGGCAACAGTTTTTCAATTTCAACATTACATTACACAAGTAACAAAGAAAGTCATTATGGGGTGGCTGGGTGGCTCAGGTGGTTAAGCGACTGCCTTTGGCTCAGGTCATGATCCTGGAGTCCCGGGATCGAGTCCTGCATCAGGCTCTCTGCTCAGCAGGGAGTCTGCCTCTCCCTCTGACCCTCTCCCTCTCATTCTCTCTCTCTCAAATAAATAAATAAAATCTTTTAAAAAAAGAAAAGTCATTACAATCCCAAAGATACTTACCCCCATCATGTTTTATCATGCTTTGCTAAATAACAGTTATCATTTATTCAAATTTTGCTTAGCACCTACTACATGACAAGATAATAGTATGTAAGACCTAGAGAACTCATTATTTTTGGAAATATGACCTCTTTCAACCTAGCTCTGTGTCCAGACCCTCAAAGCAGCTTCTTCATCCCTGAGAGCTAGAATACCTGCCTGGTGTACAAAAACAGTCATACCCAGGCCACGGAGCACCTCTCCTGAATTCAGACAGGGGGAGAAACGAATTCAAGAGTGCACTGATGAGCTCAGGCTTGCTACTCCCTAATTGTGAGGCAGGCCTGCTCTATTAGAGTTCTCCAGAGAAAAAGAACCAATAGGATAGAGAGAGAGAGATGTAAGGGGAGCTTTATGATAGGAATTGGCTTATGCAGGTGTGAAGGCTGAGAGGTCCCTTGATCCGCCATCCACAAGCTGGAGAACCTGGGAGCCAGTGGTGTGATTCAGCCCGAGTCTGAAGGCCAGAGAACCTGAGAGCCAATAGTCTAAGTCTGAGTCCAAAGGCCCAGGACTGGAGAAGTAGGAAAGGGGGTGTGTGCAGTGGTATAAGTGCTGGTCTAAGTCAAAAGCCCAAGAACCTGGAGCACAGATGTCCTAGGGCAGGAGAGATGGCATGTCCCAACCCAAAGAGAGCAAATTCCCTCTTCCTGTCTTTTTGTTCTATTCAGGCCCTCAACAGATTAGATAATGCATGCCCACACTACCCAAAGCCATCTTCTTCCCTCGGTCTACTGATTCAAAGGCTAATCTCTTTGAAAAGCACCCTCTCGGACCTCCAGAAATGATGTTTTACCAGCTATCCGGGCAACCCTTAGCTGGGTCAAGTCGACACATAAAATTAACCATCACACATGCATTTCAAGAGAACTTCATGGGAATTGATAAAAAAAACTGGTTCTTATTGGCCTTAGAAACATTTCAAATTTTCCTCAGCCAATGATTTGGGGACAAAGATAGAAAAAGGGAAGCAGTGAATTAAGTTAGAATTAAACAGAAAACCACTGCAGTCAAACACAATCAGCTAATCAGTTGAAGTTCTAGAAAGACCTCTATACTTAAGGTTGGGGGAGGCATGTTCAGGTGACCTTAATTGCCTGGTACACCCAGCCTTCACAAGCACACAAGCTACAGATTTGAAGGTATCTGACTTTCTTCAAAAGATTTCCTTACTCTCGTTCTCTCACCGGACCCCAGGGCCTTAACATTTTATCCAGGTGTCTTCTGAAGAAGTTTTTATTTTGCCTGAAGCCAAAAGTACATCCAAATGACACTATCGGTCCCATTTACTCTGGTTGAGGATGCAAGTTGCCCAGGTGCCTTGGATTTGGGTTTAATGAACATGGCTTTCCTTCTGAAGAGCCTTCAGGAACACCTGACAAAGGCAGCATCTCTCTCTCCGAGAGACCCAAGCAGGACCTCTCCACAATAATATCCCGCCTGAACCCTGCAATGGTGCTTCCAGTGATTTGCACAAATTAAAAACGGGGACTTCCCATTCCATTCAGTCAGACTTTATTAAGTATTAACAATGCACCTGTTCTCTCAGGGCTTGGGGAGGCAATTTTATTTTCCAACTGCCCATCAGAAAGACCTTGGATAAATGTATTTTACTCCCTAATCTGAATGACAAGCCATTCAAAGAAGCAGTGCCCAGACACCACAAATCTAATCAGAAAGTACTTTGCCTTGATCCCCTCTTTTTCTAGATTCAGGAACCATTAGAAACATTCGGGCCGATTCCTAAGGCTATCCAGGTCGAAAAAAAGAAATGGACATAACTTTCGTAGTTCAAATTATACAACACATCATTAAAAATAAAATGATAACGGAAGGTTTAAAAAGTCAACCTTAAAAAAGAAAGAGAGAGGTTACAAAATTAGCCAGCTATCTATGGAAAGAAATGTGATACTTGTTTTTTTAACTTATCACTTCTCTTCATCTGAATTTTGCCCTGAAGGATATGGTGACCTATCTAGAACTGACACTCTCATTATCAGAATCCTGCAGCATCCAGAAATCACAGTCAATGATGGAGAAGAAAAGCCACCAGCTGCAGAGGCACCCTGCAGTTTCAAAGCAAAATGAGAGTGTGCCTCTTTGTCCTGAGACAAGGATGGGGTGTTCTTCCAAGGTCTCCGAAGCTAGATTTCAGTAAACATTTGAAACAGGGGGCTACGCAGAGGAACTAGATTTTTTTAAGCCATAAACTTTTTTTAAACAGTAAGTTGATACCTGTCGACATTCACTATAGTCACACCTATAAATGACTATAAATTTCAAAGATTCTGAAAAGCTCTGCTCACAGTTTACACTTGCAAAAAGGAGAGCTTCCCATTGAGCCACAAATCACACTCATGCGTGTTTGACATTTATACAGGACAGAAACATCCGACCTAATTTCACCTCGCTGTGATATAAATATTTCTCATTTGGAGTTTGGTCACAAGGTCTGAACTGGGCCTGGGCTGCCAAAACCCACGTGACCTTGAGCAACCCAGCACTTCTGTGAGTCTCTAGTTCTCTCCCTCCAAGATCTGGTCTCCATGAGCAGTTTTTAAACAGTATCTTAGAGAGTCCGGTGTAAGTTACAGTTCGTCTCCACATAAACACTGCTGTTTATGATCAATCTGATGATGTTCAAAAGCAGCCACAGATCTTAGATTAAAAATGACTGATGTAGGGGCGCCTGGGTGGCTCAGTTGGTTAAGCGTCTGCCTTGGGCTCAGGTCATGAGTCCAGTGTCCTGGGATCGAGCTCCGCTTTGCGTCAGGCTCCCTGCTCAGTGGGGAGTCTGCTTCTCCCTCTGCCCCTCCCTCCACTCATTCGTTCTCTCCTTCTCTCAAATAAATAAACAAAACCTTAAAAAAAAAAAAAAGAATGATATAAAAAATCTCTATAATCCTTCCAGAGTTAGAATTTTATTGTTGTGAAGTAGGGCAACCTGTATTATATATTACTGTCTCTGCTATCTATTACATATTATATATGTCACTATATTACATATTGTGTATACAATATAACATGTTATATACTGTTATATTAATGTAATTACTATACTCTGCTTGCATCTTTTTTTTTTAAAGATTTTATTTATTTTGAGAGAGAGAGAGAGAATGAGAGATAGAGAGCACGAGAGGGAAAAGGGTCAGAGGGAGAAGGAGACTCCCTGCCGGGCAGGGAGCCTGATGCGGGACTCGATCCCGGGACTCCAGGATCATGACCTGAGCCGAAGGCAGTCGCTGAACTAACTGAGCCACCCAGGCGCCCCTCTGCTTGCATCTTACTGTACTTATTATATACCTGTGCTTGCCCCTTAGGACTAGACACAGATAGACCTCAAAGAAAGGGCTATCCTCTGACCCATCTTTTAGTACAACAGACATTTTTAAGTGACTTATTTTAATGGACTATAAATGTGCTCCTTAAGTGACGAAGAATTTGATTTCTCTCATTTATCCATGCTTTTCTAAGCTTCTGTTCCCCAAGCCTGGTAGAGAATTGGTCCCATTACAGACATGGGTGGGCAGAAAAGGAAGTTAATGAAAATAATACCAGCAAGTCACCCTAATCTGTGGTGCACCTGTTGCCCGTGATTGGGATACTAAGGAATTCACACACGTAGCTGAAGCTATGCCCTAAGATGATGGGCAAAAAGTTAAAATGTGGTGATTCGTTCTATCCTCTACTCATTGGGAATGGGGATAGAGGGTGGTAAAATCTAATTGATTTTATCTATTATTTTATTATCTAATAGATTTATTATTGTATTAGCCTCGACCTAGGAAAACCCTATACCTATGTTCAGCAATTTCCAGAAACTCAATCCCAAAGAGAAAGATATGTCCTAAAACTGCCTATGCAGAGTTTGTTGAAGATTGCAGCCCATCTGGAGAAAGATGACAACATTAAGTAAAGATCATTTAAATTAAGAGAGAATGAATAACACACAAACCTGGAGATGCTGCTGGCAACCCTAGTTATTTTGTTTATTGCTTTTCTCCAACCCACAAGCTCTTCACCACTCCAGTCCTCTATCCCCTGCTCAGATGGAAGTTTCATCGGTGAAGGAATTTGTTTTAAGATTTTATTTATTTATTTATTTGAGGGAGAGAGTGAGAGAGTGAGCACGAGCTGGGGGAAGGGCAGAGGGAGAGAGAGAGAGAAGCAGACTCCCCGCTGAGCAGGAACCCAACATGGGGCTCGATCCCAGGACCCTGAGATCATGACTTGAGCCGAAGGCAGACACTGAACAGACTGACCAATTCAGGCGCCCCCAAGGAAGGAACTTTTATCTTTTTTGTTTGTTGATGAATCCTAAGCATGTAGAATATTGTCTTGCATCATAAGTATTTCTTGAAAGAATAAAACAAAGTCCTTTATTCATGCTAAAGACGTCATGGTGGTCATAAAGGCAGTTACGCGTAGTAGCTCATAAATATCCATACTATAGAGCGTCACCTAGATTTTATAACCAGAAACAAAATGGAAAACTGCCTCCCCAAATCTCCTGTATATCAGCCTAGAAAAAAAAACTGGTCCTTCTGTACAGGGTTCATTGCAGGAGGACAGGATGTGCTGAGGCTTTCCGTAGAGCCCAAGAACCATCACATATGAACCTTAAAGTTCCAAGATTGTGAACTAACAAAGCAGAAAATGAGACCTGATTTTAACTGGTGATGCAGAAGTAAGTTCCTTATGGACTTCCTCAAGAAAGATGACCCGGACCATGGTTCTCAGTCTGGCATAAAATATCAGAGAGACTAAAGCAAAGACTTTGTAAAAAAGACAATCATGAAAGAGAAGCAAATGTTAAGAAAACAAATATTGGATTTATAATGCAGTAGAAAGTCAAACCTACCCAAAGTGACCTTAAAATCAGAGCAATTAACATGAGAGCAGGAGTGCAAACCTGTTTCTTAATTAAATGTTTACAGGGGACATTCAGATGCCATCATGCCAGAGTGCCCCTTTGAGGAAAATGGAGGAAATGCCATCCCACTGCATGATTTATTGATGTTAGGATTCATGATGCAGAATCGAGACAGAAACGGAATTCCATGGCTGCGTCCTCATGATGTCAATACCAAAAGCTAGAAATAAGAAAACTCCAGCTGTTCTTGTCCATGACTCAAAAATTTTGCCTAACTGATTTTTTCATTCAATTAATATTTGGCTTAGCATCATGTGGTGATAGCCAAAGACTCGCAATCATCTATGGCACTAAGTTGAGTCATACCTGTGTCAGTTTTGCAGAAGTATGCTGTCCCTCAACGTGCTAGGTTGACAAAATCAGTGACGTCATCAGTTAGGAAAGAGCACAATGTGGTCAGAGGAACTAGGGCAGAACTTCCAGAGTCAGCCCAGCAAAGACATCCAAAGCCACTCCCTAGTGGAGATGCAGGCTCTACTTAGTTCACTGACTCTGTCATCCTGAGCAGCATTATCGAAGAGAGTACCCTTTTTGCCAGACAAAAGTAGACCCAAAGAGAATAATAAGTAACTCTAATGGGATACTCATGATCTGTCAGGCACTGTTCCAAGGGTTTTATACATAATAAATTACTAATGATGTTTCTCCCATTTTACAGATGACAAAATTGAAACAAAACAACTTGCTCAAGCTCACCCAGCTAGCGAGTGGCAGAGCCAAGACATGGAAGCAGGGGGTCTGGGTCCACGACATACATGGACTCTGGGGAATGAAGCAAACACCCATTTTCCCTCCTCTCCCACCTCAGGCTTCCAAGCTAAGGGAACCTCATAATCTAGCACCAGCCCAGCCTCCTGCAAAGCCAAGGATAATGCTAGATTTCTTTGACCCCAAAATAGACACATCAGACCGCTCAGGTCAACAGAGTTAAACCAAGCTCGTCTTCAAGCAATCAAGCTCTAAAACCTGCTAAGTAAGATGCAAAGTGAATAAGCCTGGGAAAT
Organism: Zalophus californianus; assembly: GCF_009762305.2. Taxonomy (NCBI): domain Eukaryota; kingdom Metazoa; phylum Chordata; class Mammalia; order Carnivora; family Otariidae; genus Zalophus; species Zalophus californianus. Next base: position 185,630,072 of record NC_045597.1, read on the forward strand.
CAAGTAGACTTGTCAGAGAGGGAGAACAATAAAGAAGAACAATGTACTGATAATTGAACTGAAATAATATAAGAAAACTAGGCTCTCTCTGTGGCTGACCCCCGTAACCTTGAACAGGTCAGATCTGCCTATTCTCAACCTTTGTTTATTAGCTTGTAGCTTGAGAGAGTTGGACCAGGAAATTGGTAAGATCCCTTCCAATTCTAGAACTCTGTGCTCCTTGCACGCTTCTGAGAAAGATTACACTGAGTCTCCCCAGTGCTTTGCCCCAAGTAGATGCTGGATCAATTGAACTGGATTGAAAGCAACCTTCAAATACTCTTTTTCCTATCAGAATTTTTAGCTTTGATCAAGGAAAACTGCAAAAAGAAAAACCCACAACAGTTTAATTCTTAGCTCTTTATTTGATCCACTAAAAAAGAAAGTGCAGTGGGAATGTAATAGATTTGGGTTTTGTAAGCGCAAGCTCCATCCCAATTAAAGCACCATTCTTTGCTGCAAGTCAATCAAAAAAGAATTTTTACATAATGCTAAAGGCAAACACTCTCAAATCATTCAAAAGTAAATTGTTTCCCAATACCTGATTCAATCCCATGACCTCTCTTGGCATTCACTTCCTGAATACATGACCAAAACAAAGTCAACATTTATCTAAACAACATGGTTTGCATGTTGCATTCTTGGGGAGAATTATAATTTGACATACTTGGACCCTGCACAGACAACCTAAATTAGTACAAAAATCAAGCATCCGTTTCTCAAAGAAATATTTCAACGTTCAGCCTCATTTTTATATAAAATTTTTAAAAGTAATACCAATAACATGAAACTTTGTATTATACAAAGCAGAAATGCCAACTGTTTACATCTTTCATTGTCATCTAGCATCTTCACTAAGACATCCAGCAGATTAAGCGGAAATGTGTCATAAGTCATCCACTGTAGAAAGGAATTAAGATTTAAGGGGTCACCTGGGTGGCTCAGGTGGTTAAGTGTCCAACTCTTGGTTTCGGCACAGGTCATGATCTTATGGGTCATGGGATCGAGCCCACTATCAGGCTCCGTGCTCAGTGGGAAGTTGGCTTGAAGATTCTCTCCCTCTGTCCCTCCCCCGACTTTCTCTCTCTCTCTCAATAAGTAAATAAATTAAAAAAAAAAAGATTTAAGGAGAGTGTTACACCTAGGGGATATAGTTTGGTTTTTAATTTCTCCTATGAGTTACAGGAGTGGAAAGATAAGTGTGCAACATTTCTTAGTGATACATGATGGTCAGCTTCCGTTTATTGCTACCTGAATTCCACAATGGATCCATCTTGTATTCCACATGCAGCGCAGGTGGTGATGGGGGTTGATAAGTGGGGCCTATCTGAAACACAACTTCAACTCTAAGGTAGTCTCCGAGAACAAATTAGCAAGAGATTCTACAAGAGTTCTGGGACTAGTTGAAGATATCTTTCTATTTTTGACCTTCTATACTCAAGATGAATCTGACATTCAAAAAACTCCTTGAAGTTAACTGGCATTGCACAAGTAACTGCTTCATTATCCTTGTTCACATTTCAGTCCTTGGCTTGCATTGATTTTGAGAGGATTTGTAAAATCTTGGGCATTTGTCTCTTTTTTCAACTGCAAAGATTTCTATTCAATACTGATTTACTCCAAATTGAACAGGGATTTCCTCCCAGTCTATACTTAAAGTATGCTTTGAACAAGGAACTTGCTCAACTTCAGCAGTCAAAGAAAAATTGCTAAAGTAAGTATAGTTTTCACTGAGGGCCATTCTGCCTCCACTGGTAGGAGGCAAACACGGCCCAAGGCATCAAGAATGGCAAGGCCAAGAACTGAAGCCAGTAGATGAGTCCTCTGGGTAAGGCCCCATTCTAGAAGCAATAGAAAAAACTGACCAAAGAGACCAGTTAGTTATGTTCATCCCCAATGCCCAGATGAGCAAACTCAAGCACAAAGAAAGTCAAATAATCAACTTTAAGAGGTGCCTGGGTGGCTCAGTCATTAAGCGTCTGTCTTCGGCTCAGGTCATGGTCCCAGGGTCCTGGGATCGAGCCCCGCATCGGGCTCCCCGCTCCGCGGGAAGCCTGCTTCTCCCTCTCCCACTCCCTCTGCTTGTGTTCCCTCTCTCGCTGTGTCTTTCTCTGTCAAATAAATAAATAAAATCTTTAAAAAAAATAAAATAAAATAATCAACTTTAAGCCGATGAATCCCAAAGTGCACGTTAAGACTATTTTACACTGCCTTCCTTCAAAACAAACGGGCATCCAAAGTGAAAACCAGGTATACTGCAAAGAATACAACACGCCTTCACCTGGGTAGAAGAAAAGAACTTTCAGAACACAATGGCCTGGGGCCAATACAATTCGATGAAGAGGCACTGGTCCCAGGTCAGAACACCTGGTTTCTTACTCTGCCTTACTAGCTTCTTGACAATGATTAATTCTTTCTCAATATAATAATGTATTGAATTATTTGGCTTTAATTTCTCTTTAAGCTCTAGCAATATGTAATTCTAAGTTTCTAAATAAATGAAAAAGAAAATTGGAGACTGTGCAAAAAGTAAAAAAAAATAAATTTTAAAAATTATATATATATATATATATATATATATATATATATATATATACATATATATATATTCCACTGAGCACACCTTAGAATTTTTTACCAGGAGAAGTAGTTCAACAACCTCCTTTTACTCAGATCACTCAAGCAGATTCCGTTCAGGCCCTTTAACTGGTGAAATAGCTCGTAGGTGCTAGTTTATCAGGTCACATGTTTTTGAGCACTATGAATGCCATGTAGTTTTCTTGCGGGAAATGTAATTGTTAAGCCTAATGTCCAGCTGGATCTGATTCTGAAAGTTTGTGAAAAGTAAGAAAGAGGCCATCACCAGATGCCCAAGGGGGAGATCCTAAGAAAAGTCATCAAGGTAAGAAAATGAATTCCAGACAGCAAATCTTGCCAGATTTAAGATACTAATTAAAGAAGGATCCAAAAGAAAAAAACGTTGTGCCAGGTGATTCCAAGAAAGCCAGTCGATGTTCCAAGGGTTGGTCACCAATGCCACTAACGTTCGAGCCAGATGACAGACCGAGCTGGCTGACCACACAGCCCCACAATCACAGAGGAAATGGGCAAGCAACCAAAAATAGGGATTTAAAACAGCCAATAACGCTAACATATTTTAGTGATCCTCTAAAACATTAGAAAATATAATAAAATATAATATTGGAGGGATATATAATCAGCATTGTAATTTTTTAAATATTTAAATATGTAATTATGCATTGACCTCAAACAGTTATAATACAATAGTACAGCAACAGCAAAGAATGCCAAAATGTCAGTGTTTCATATTTTAACCCTACACAGGGTTAGATGGAAACACTCTACCAAAGCAGCACCTAGCTGGATTCGAAGTCAGACTACAATGGGGCCTGATAGAAATTGCCGGCACCGTTAGCTCTAGGATCATCTTTGACATACAGTTGAATGAGAGTCAAAAATGCTCTGGGTCTTTCTATTTTTACATCGTAGCTCAGAGTTCTTTCCTTCTCCATTTCTGCAAGTTCTTTCCGCTTCATCTCTAGGTCTTTATCAAGCGTGCCTAAATTTCTGCAAGCTCCTATTAGCTGATCTTTCAGCTAATCTGATCCTTCTTATCTCAACGCCAATCACCACATGTCAGATAAATATTCTATATCACACTCTCATCTTATCCAGCCTCTATTCAAAAACCTAAATTTCTCAGAGCCCACCTAACCTAGTCCTAAATGGACTTGGTCTTCAAACCCAGGCTCTTAGACCCCACCCTATCCCATCTTAGCAGGGGGTTCCTAGCTCATTTCCTGTTACTCTCCATGATGACCGAACTGCTCATCTCATGACCACCTAATGTCGCACCTCCCTCTGTGGTTCATAATTTCCTTTAATCAGGTTGTATCCTCTTCCCCTCCCCCCCCCAAGCTCCCTCCCTAACTAATGGTGATCACAAATCACGAGCAATTGGGGAAATTCTAGAACAGATCATGGGTATCTCTCCCATTCCCATTTCCAAAAACAATTTGATATGGCACACCGTAAGAGTCATGATTACAGAAGAGCAAGCCCCTCAAAATATTTTATCAGTAACTTTAAGAGACAAATAATAAAAGGTAAAGAAGGGTGGGAATGATATTTTTAAAAACTAAACATAGTTTCTTCAACTGAGCACAAAAATTCTCTCTGAGCTTCATAGCAACCAAAGCATGAGGTGAAACATGATATATTAAGTAGTTTTTAACTGATTTTAATCATACAAATCCATCTGTAGAGATACAATTTCCCCAGCTCTGAACAAAAAGGAAATTTCCATGCATATCATTATATTAGACATTTAACATGATGGATAACATCCTCAACAAATGTTTTACACAGAGTACAAACCCATGTAGCCATTTCTTACCATGACCCTTGATAAAAACTGAGGGCATAGTATTCGCCTCATTCTATGAACACAGTTCTGTTGGGAACTAGAAAAATAACAGTGCAGGACAATGCTTCTGTGACTTGCTACAGGAATAGCTCCCTCTAATATCAGTCGTTCTGCCTGGAGCTATATGTCCGATGAGTCAAAATGGAGGCCACCAGCAGGCACCTGGAAGGAACTAACCTAATGCTACTCCTCTGAGGATAAAGCCAACAAAGGTCTGGTTTGGGCAGGAAAACATCAGAGTCGCCCTGACAGAGGGCCACCCGATATCCTTGGGGAGACATGCCTCAAAAAAAGCCTGAAGGTTAAACTAAGACCGTTTCTAAAATAGCCTGCATACTGTCAAAGGCTCAAGCAAGTACTCAGCTGCCCGTGACTTCCTTCTACATCAAAGGCATGGAAAATTTCAGCAGCCAGGGTCATTCAAACATCCACTCTGTCACACATGGCCTAGATTACGGCTCCTGTCCACTATCTCTTTTCATCAGCAGGACTGCAGCATCTGAAGGGCCCACCAGCATTCACTGGTGACAGAATGCCCTTTGGGGGAACTAACGAGTCGAAAGGATTGTACAGCACTGTCCATCTAGATGCAGAAGGGCATGTGCCCAAAATAGCGTTTGGGTTTGACCACTCTGCAAAGTGGCTCACCGAAAGATGGGTGGGGGCAGGGGAGAGGAACAACGTACAAGGCTGCAGAAGAGTTTCTAACAAACCATTGCCTTTGGGAATGCGGAGCATAGTATTTTAATAAAAACATCATTGGGAGCAAACTGACGTCTTTAATGACTATTATATAAATTGCCTAGGGTCAGGTGTAACTTGGGGTGCTGCTGATGTTCACTATGAGTACTTTTATTCTTTAAGTGGTTTTGGTTTTACGTTCCCAGAATTGGAGTGATGGTTGTACCATACATAGTGTGTGCCCCAGTGAGTGACAGTCATTTAAGAGCTGTCTGTCCCTTATGCTTGTCACTAACCCCCAGAACATTTTCTGACAAGGGCGTTGTCTGAGTGAAAGCTCAGAGAGTTCCATGTGACTCAACTCAACAACAAGACTCTATTAAGTTTATAATAAAAATAGAAAATAAAAATTTCATGTAATAAAGGCAGGAAGGAGAGAAAGAGGAAAAAAAGAAGGAAGGAGGGAAGTAGGTAGGTCTGGAAACCAGCAGAATGTGATCATTTTCTCTCCAACGGTCATAGTGACAACAAGCCCCAGCCTCCACTTGGGAAGGTGAACAGCCCACTTGTGCATCTGGCCATGAAGGAGCCCAGTGGAGACCACATGTCAGCAGCTATGTTCCTGGGGTTCGCGTGCTCAGAGAATTCATGCCACATGACAGCCAACAAAAGAGATGTGTTGTTGCCTTGAGAGCATTTAAGGCCCAAACACATGCCAGAGGGGGTCTCTCGCTTCATCCAGATGTGGCCCATTTTACAGAATTGAGCAGAGTTTGTAGCCATGCTCTCATGACCAGGTCCACCGCCATTCAGACATGAACACATAGCGGAGATGCTGCTGGTTCGGCCTCCTAATGAGAGGCCTTCCTGTAAGCTACACTGTGGGATGATGTATGCCCATGACACTCCCACATGACGCTCACCTCATCTGTCTTTACACTCGCCCAAGGAAAGACTGTGCCCACGGAGACTGTGTGCATCACTTGGTGTCTCCGTAAGTCAAGGAGCAGCTTCTAACATCTCCATCTGGAAAGGGTACGTATTCTCAAAACAAAACAAGAACACACCTGAAAAGTAACTGAGACATGAAAGGAAGAAATGGGGGAAAGGATCACTAAATTTTGCCAAAAGAAATGTCCATGAAACACAGGTGTAGAGTTCTTACTGAGTATGAGACACAGGCTATGCCATTTCAGGAACAGTTATGATCACCTCAAGCACACCAACGCTTATTCGGGCTGAAGAGGACTGCGTCTATATTTTCCCTTCAGATCAAAGCTTCTAAGCCAGATTCTGGTCAAGGAAGAGCCCCTGGAGACCCTACCGCATTCAGAAACTATTAAAGTTCCAAAATTGGCGTTGCAACAATCCTCACCAGGCTTCAGGAAATCAGGATTATTTATGGACGGCAAAGACTGAGGTCACTCAAAGAATCCAGGTCGGATGCACGAGCACGGGGCAGGGGTTAGCCGGCATGGAGAACGGCCACACAGAGTGCAAGCGGACTCCAGCTTGCTTCTACCAGGGAGGGCCCCTCACTAAGTCCCTACACGGCCAAAGGTAGTGAACCTCCTTGCCCCCATGAGAACACCTGTGTGCTGGGGATTCATGGTATCGGAGGCCACATGGGGCAATGCAGGAAAAGGAATCCCAGCCAAGCCTATTCATCATCTCTTGGAGCAGGTGACAAAGAGTCTGGGGAAGAAGCTGGCTTGCTCCCCTGGGAAAAGACATCTAGAGCATTCTAAACATCAGATGAGCTTGACTGGAGGAGCAAAACAGATTTTCCATGGGGTTCTCCAAGGACCTGGAACCCTATCAAGAGAAGCTACTGTTACTGTACAAGCTACTGATACCTAAATAAACAGTAGGTGACATCAATTCCCTGGTAAGTCAAGACTTTGTAGGAACCGCAAATACACTAAAGCACACACACACACCACACACACATACTTAAAAACGCACAAGTGGGATTGTGCCTAGCACCTCGCCATCCGAGAGAACTTTCTGTGATGATAGCAATATTCTATTCTGCACCATCCATGTGGCAGCCACCAGCCAATGTGGCTACTGAGTGCTTGAAATGTGGCTACTGTGACCGAGGGACTGGATTTTTTATTTTATTTTTTTGCAACTCATTCAATATTAATTTAAATAGCCATATGTGGCTGCTGGCTACAGTGTGAGACAGCACGTATCTGATCTCAACTCTGAAAACAAGGTATGGTAGAAAGACTGGCAAGATGTGTGGCTGCTTGTGGGGGACTTTTTTCTTCTGTTTGACACTTTTTCCTCTATCTCCAAATTTTTTTAAAGATTTTTTTAAATTTATTTGACAAAGAGACATAGCGAGAGAGGGAACACAAGCAGGGAGAGTGGGAGAGGGAGAAGCAGGCTTCCCGCTAAGCAGGGAGCAATGCGGGGCTCGATCCCAGGATCCCAGGATCATGACCTGAGCCGAAGGCAGATGCTTAACAACTGAGCCACCCAGGCGCCTCTCTCTACCTCCAAATTTTTTAATAATAAGCATGTGTTACTTTTATAATCAGAAAAACAAAATGTCTACTAACAATGTTAACAGAAGGATCAGACACACGACAGCATCCACAGTTCCTGTACCCAGCACCTGCCGTTCTAGTTGAGAGGGCCCTTGTGAAGTTGGGCCTTGCTCAAGCTGACCAATAACCAGTGCACGAAGAGGCCTCAGCTGCTGTCCAAACACCCATCACTCATCGATAGGCTGCAGGTGCAAATCCGCTCCAGTCATCCTGGCTTTCCTTTGAGTACTTGAACATGCCACGTAAGGCCACCCAAGCTAGTCCCTCCCTCTGTGAGCGATCTTTCCAAAGCTCCTCTCTCTGGCTCCTCAGAATTCACTTCTATCCAGTGTGGACAACCAGGCACCTTCTATGTCGTCATCTTCATGTAATTAACAATGCGCATGACACGTCCCACTCTCTGCTACGGTCTTGTTTATTCACGCATCACCCGTCTTCCCTGAACTAGAAGACAAGCTCCAAGAGAGCAGGAGTCTCATCTGTTTTGTTCACAGCCCTTTGTCCGCCACCAAGCGCAGCATCTGAAGTCCTCTGATGCTCCATTAAATACCCACTGAGGGCACCTGGGTGGCTCAGTTGGTTAAGCGACTGCCTTTGGCTCAGGTCATGATCCCGGAGTCTTGGGATCGAGTCCCACATCGGGCTCCCCCTTCTCTGTGGGGATCCTGCTTCTCCCTCTGCCTCTGTCTGCCACTCCCCCTGCTTGTGCTCACTCTGTCTCTCTCTCTCTCTCTCTCTCTCTCTCTCTGTCAAATAAATAAATATTTTTAAATAAATAAATAAATACCCACTGAATGACTGGCTGCAGTCTCCAGGCTTCATGGAAAACTCTGCTTTCTTTTAATGAAAAATTTTTTTAAGATTTTTATTCATTTATCTGAGACAGAGAGAGGGAGAAAGAGAGATCATGGGCAGGGAGAGCAGCAGAGGGGGAAGCAGGCTTCCCGCTGAGCAGGGAACCCGACATGGGGCTCATTCCTAGGACCCCAAGATCATGACCTGAGCTGACGTCAGACGCTTTAACCAACTGAGCCACCCACGCGCCCCCCGAGAACTCTATTTCTAAGGTTCCACAAGCAAAAAACAGATGTGCTCCGGGGTCAAGCTGCCAGGTTCACTCTGGGTGGATAATAACTGCCCTCTTCGCTACATCAGCATCCTCGTTGGCTATACGAAGGGGGGCAGCAGAGGGAGACCTCACAGAGCTGTGAGAATTCACATGAAATAACAGGTAAAGCCCTGAGTACAGTGCCTGTCACATAGAAATGCTACAAAAATATTAGTGGTTATTAGACTTTGAAGTTCTCTGGTTTGTGGAAGGAGAGTCCGACAAATGTGCAGAAATGTATCACTGAGATAAGAGGAAAGGAAATCCAAACTTCAACTAGCGGCTTCTTAGGCTACTCCTGTTATCTACTGCTACAGAGCAAACTACGCCAAACTTGGAGGCTTAAAGTCATGACAAGGTCAGTTTTGCCCACAAATCTATAATCTGCGTAGGGCTCAGCAGGAAGAGCTACTCTGCTCCACTTGGCACGAGCGCAGTGGTCAGCTGGGGCTGGAATCACACACAGGCTCGTGGGGTCCCCTGTCTGGCACTGCTGGGACAGGAAAATTCCAGTAACTGGGGCCAGGACAGCCGGCCCTTGGGCATCTCTGTCTGTGGGCTCTCTAGCATGGCAGCCTTGGAGGAGTCAAGTTGGCAGCTGAGGACTCTAAAGGGGCATAAGGAGAGAGAGAGAGAGAGAGAGAAACAGAGAGAGAGAGGGAGATTGAGAGAGAGGGGAAAGCTATACAATCTCTTCTAACCTCGCCTCAGAAGTCACATCATGACACTTCCAGTGTTCTCTTCACAGAAGCAATCACGAGGCTTGCACATGTTTAAGGGGAAGGGACATAAACTGAACCAGTGGCAAGTTTCTAGAAAAGTCAATGGGACAGGAAACATTGTTGCAGCCACTTTTTTCACTGTAGTTTTAAGATCTGCATTTCCCTGATGATGAGTGATGTTGAGCATGGTTTCATGTGTCTGTTGGCCATCTGGATGTCTTCTAGGGAGAAATGTCTATTCACGTCTTCTGCCCATTTTTTAATTGGATTATTCATTTTGGGGGTGTTGAGTTTTATAAGTTCTTTATATACCTCGGTGAAGGGGTGGGTTAAATAGGTGATGGGGATGAAGGAGTGCACCTTTCGTGACGAGCACCGGGTGATGTACGTTAGTATTGAATCACTATATTGTACACCTGAAACTAGTATTACACTGTATGCTAACTGACTGGAATTTAAATAAAAACTTTAAAAAAGGGACCGGTTGAATTAAAAAAAAAAAAACGAAAGAAAGAAAGTAGGAAAGAAAGAAAGACCTTTTCATGGGACTACCAACAATTTGCTAATTCTTCCTTCACCCAGCGGCCACATGCTTTGGGGGCTGTGCCATGCTGCCCTCGGGAGCAGGAGGGCCTTTTGGGGACCCCTGTCACTGACCACTCCCTGACTCAGAATGCCAGGCAGTGTCTAGCTGCACAACGCCGGAGACCAAGGCACCAAATGGCAGCTGCTCAAATCTGTCAACAACAGAAGAGACATATGCACACACTGACAGACCGTGCAGGTGCCGGCTCCATCCTCCCCCACCTGCCCTAAGCTGGGGGCTGGCACATGCCGGCTCATCCACCAGCCCCCTGGCCTCTGGCCATGAGGTGGGTTCAGCCAACAGGATGCATGAGTCAGGGACCACAGGGAGGGATCAGAGTAAGGAAAGTCATCTGTCGCCCTGGCGCCGCATTGCAAGTCACCTTAGGCTAGCCGCCTCCCTCCACCAAAGGTCTCCCTGCTTCCATCCCCTGACACAATGTGCTTGGTCTCTGGCTTCCAAGAGCGGCTCCAGCTCCTTGGTCCCCTCAGCAGTCAGAGCTGGGGCAACAGAAGAGCTGTTCTGGGGCAGTGCAACATCCCTTGCTGGCTTTCCTACACCTGCCCACTTCTGTGGGAACCAACTCAAATAGTTCCTTTATTAAACCCTTATCAAATGACACAAACTCGACAATGTCATCTGTTTCTGTATGCAACCTGGACTGGTCCAGAGCCCTTGCTCTCATGAACTAATAAGTGGCACAAATCCGTCTCCCACCTTCGTGCTTTCCTCTCCCGGAGGAGAGGTTTGCTCAGGTTATGCCTTAATCAGGTTGCCATTCATTCATCTATCCACAAATAACCATGAGCTCCCATAGTGACAGTACTAGCTAGATAATCCCCAGGGGACCCTGCTCTCACAGAGCTTACTGTCCACCTGCTCTATCAGATTTTATTTGGCCAACATTTGTCAAGAAACCAGAGGGCGTGTCTATTTCCAAAACACAGAGACCAAAGGTAAAGCAGATTGCAAATGATGACTTCTGTCTTCACTCCCCACCTTGAGGGTCCCAGGGCACCTGAAGGAAAGCTTTCTAAGAAATGAAGGACATTCACCAAGCCATCAGCATTAGTCATCTGCCCATAAACGTTCATCTTTTATATAAAAATCACATAGCTCTGGAAGGTGTCAATCCTGTTACATTGTTCAAAACACAGGCAGCCTATCAGAATTGTTGACACAGAGGTTGGCCTGCATGTTCATGTTCATGGTGATGGGGGAGGAGCTGCTAATAATCCTAAGTTTGAAAGTACACTGTAGGGTAAGGCACGTCCCGCACCATACAACATAAGCCACCAAAGCCACCTTCCTCTCATGAGGACAAGTCAAAAAGCCCATTGAAGGAGTCTTTGGGTTTCAGAGGGCCAATCCGAGGGGAAGTTCTGGGTTGCAGTAGCTGAGATCAGCATGAGCGGAAGCAGACCCGTTTCCTGCCTCCTTGTCATCGGTCCCCACTCTCTGCCACCCTCAGCACCCACAAACCACCAGGTGCTGCCGGCTCCGACCCTGGACCTGCATTCGCTTTGGCTCAGTTCAAAAACTCTGGACAGGAAGCTCATCCCAGCTGTCCGGTTTACACCTCATTACTGTCCAGAAGCCAGCCTGACTTACAGGTGAACAAAGCACAAAGGATGGACAAAGGGGGATCCCTGCGGACACAGGCTCCTGACCTCTCCCTGCTCAGCAGGTCCCTCTGGGCTAATCACGGGCAAGCCATCTTGTTATCTTATTAAGGGACAGCACTCAAGCCCTCCTTCAGCCACGCTGGCTCCCACTTCAAAGAGGAGGTGACCAACAGGTCCCTGTTCCGGCCACTGCTCTGACTGCCTCTCCTCTTTACCCTCTTATGGCATCAGTGGGGTGGGGGTTGCATGGCGGGACCCAGGAACCAGACCCAGCTCCTCCAGGCCCCAGGAGTTCCCAGGGCCTGCGCCCACCTGCAAGCGAGCGGGGGAAGGGGACACGTTGGTGAGCCGAAAACCGCAGGGACCAAGGGGAGCCAATTCAGCAGGCGTCCAAGCAGCAGGACTCCCAGGGCTCCCGGGACATCTCGCGAGAGTTACAAAGCGAAGGACGCGGCCGTGAACTGCCCACTTCCCACACGTGCAGGTACCATCCCAGAGACGGCCTCAGAACCAGCCGCCTGGACCCTTGAGAGAGCTGGCCACGCTGCGAGTGGCGGAGAGCTCTGGACCTGCGCTCCGAAGGCCTCGGGCCCCGGGCCCCAGCCCCAAGGCGAAAATGCACCTCCTGTGAGGTCCCAGCCCCGTCGCTCTCCTTTCTGAGCCACGGTCCTTTGTTGGGGGGGCGGGGATCCTTCCCCACTTCAGACAGCTGCCGTGAGGATGAAGTGCTTCTGAAACCGTGTCTGCCATGTAGGGGGTAAGTGACGGTTTAATCGGATTTATGGGCATGAAAACCGAGTCACATAGTTACATTGTGCAGGACGGTTTGATGCTAATGCTCTCGATCCTACACTCACGTGGCTAGGTCTGCTCCGACAAAGGACTGTTCTTTTTAGGACACCGTCCCTTCTCCGTTTTTAGCCACTTGAACAAAGTCCTCCTCCCCAAACAATAAAATTGGATGCGAGATGGTTTTGCATAGACCTACAGACATGTGTCCCCGGAGGAGAACTTCGGAGATGGTCCCCAAAGGATTCCTGAGTCATCTGTGTGTATGATTAATGAGGAACTAGGGGATGTCTGCAGACAAGGCCATCTGGGGCTGGGGCGGGAGGCAGGACTGGGTTTTTTTTTTTTTTTTTTTTTTTTTTGGCAGAAGTCACTGCAGGATGGACTTGAAATTCTCCTGCGGAAGTGTTGTCCCCTCCCTTTCATGAGTGATCACAGAGCTATGAACATGGGAAGGCAGGTGACACATTCCCCTCACCCCTGATATAGCCCCGGTTGCCATATTCATAATAATTTCCAGCCTTCAGGTGTACCTGCTCTTTGATTTAGGTGGGTGTACAGATGTGAGTCTCACTTCCGCTTTTCTCGAGCATGATGTCCACTGAAACCTCGATGCTGGCCCACTGAGTACACAGTGTGACCTAAAGAATTCCTGTTCTTCCCTCCTCCACTCCCCAGGATGCTCATGGCATTGGGGCTCCTTCTTCCTCATCTGCCTCTTGAAGGCCACCGTTACCACCTTCTCTTCCAAACTCACCATCTGATCTGTCCAATCTGGTCTGTGAAATGTCAGTCTCTGCATCGGTTGGTCATCTGCCCTCTGGGAGGATTTCTTGGCACCGCTTCCTGTCCCGGTCTCTTTCACATCAGAGGCATTTTGGTCTGGCTCACCCAGCCAAGAAGAGCTTCTGCCGCTGGTAGACAGGGACTCGCATCTCCACCCAACATAACACATCTCCCTCCTGTCTTCCTGAAATAATATAAACTAAATCCTTCTGGTATAAGAAATTCTGAGCTGCGGGGTGCCCATTCAAGTTCTACCATCATAACAGATTTCAAGGGCTTTTTCTTGTTTTTTGAAGGTTCCAGATCCCTCCCCTGACTCTCATTTTATACACAACACAGAAGATCAGAACTGAACAGACGAGGGAGTAAAGCCACGTTTTACCCCACTGCTCCAGGAAGCTAGACTTTGAAGAGCATGACCACTCTCTTCAGAAATATAGTAGATACGTGATGACAATGATTTTTTAAGTCTACGTTGGCTGTAATATTCAAACAAAAGGTTCTCTGGAGTCTGATGTTTCAAAGTATTGTTATCTTCAATACACAGGCAAAAGACAAAGATGTGCTCTTTTGCTTTCAGAAGCAACACCATCATCACATTCATGCTATCAGGATCCTAAAATTTGGGGAAGGATTAAAGTGATAACTAGGTATCCATGATCTCATCATGATTGTTCCCTGACAAATGAAAAAACTTTTTGTAACTGTGACTTTCATATTATGCAGGCTGGGGGAGACTTACCCTCATTTTCAATCTGAAGGTTAATTTAACTGATACCCATTGTCCCCCCTTTCCATCTGTAGTACACAGGAAAAGAGCTCATGGATCCTGCCAAAGTGTCAGCTGCATCCACATTTACTCTTCTTCTCAGGTCAATTTGAGAACTGAGTTTCAAACAGCCTCATAAGGAGCTTTGTGCACAAAATGGCATATGTCAAAACTCATGCATGTTGGGAGTCCCCATCCAAAACCACTCATGACAATGACCAGGTTTGAGGCCTGGGTCATCCAACACTATAACAACCATTCACTCCTCCCCAAGTATTTCCTTAAAACCCTTGTTAAATAGTCCTCCATTCTTCCCAACAGCTTTCCCAGGGACTCCTGGATTCCTTCCACCACATGATGGAAATACCCCAATAGTTCCTTGAGCCTTAATGTTACTATAACTGGGAAAAATGTTAGGGGTTGAATTCTGTCTCCCAAAAATAGTGTGTCAAATGCTAAGCCCCAGTACTTAAGAATGTGACCTTATTTGGAAATAGAGTCGTTACAGAGGTAATAGAGTTAATATGAAGTCACTAGAGTAGGCTCCAATCCAATCCAACTGGTATCCTCATAAAGGGGGGAAAAACACAGGACACAGAAAGAAACATGCACACAGGGAAGGCAATGTGAAAAGTCACAGGGATGATGCCACATGAAGGCAGAGGATTGTAGTAATGTATCAACAAGCCAAGGAATGCCAAAGGTTGCCCTGCAAACTACCAGAAGCTAGAGGAGAAGCCTGGAATTCGCCCAGACTGTCCTCATAAAGGAACCAATCCTGCCAACACCTTGATTTCTGACTTCTGGCTTCCAGAATGGTGAGACCATCGTTTCTATTATTTTAAGCCACATGATTTGTGGTACTTTGCTACAGCAGCCCTGGGAAACAGATGCAGACGATTTCTCATTTTGGTTTGTATTTGGTTCCTATATTTAAGAAGCAAACTATCGTTCACAACCTTGTGGTCAATCTATCCTTGAGCACCAGGGCAGGGTCGTGGGTGCATATTAGAATGTCCAGGACCTACCCCCAAAGATTCAGGTGGAATTGGTATGCGATTTTAGCAGCTCCATGGGATTCTGATGTGATTCTAACGTACCAGGTTGCAGGAGAAAACGTACACATCATGAATTCTTTGGGAACGTAACATTGAACCTGGACACCCCCGAGTCATTGTATGTTATAACTTTCCTCATAAAAATATTGCTCAATATAGAAATTAGCTGCATGTAGAGTGAATTTTAAAAGTATCCTGTGACCAAAGGAAATTTGGAGAAGTCAGGCAGATAAAACGGAAAAGATTTGGCAGCTGAGGGTGATACGTGTGGTGCAAAAACTAAACCATCATTCTTCAGCCATGAGACGTCAGATTCTCTCAACAGCCCTGACACAATCACATGCAGAGTTGGCAAATCTGAACCACTAACCCAGACCCCATTTCCTCTGGAATTCTGAGCCTCAGAATAAAAGTCTATCAACATATATCTGCACCTACAAGTAGTCTATCACACAAGTGCTCTGTATTGACATTGAGTGGGAAAGTCATAATAAAAGGGGGGGGTGTGATTGACAGGAAGATACCAACAGAAACAGTTAGAAGGACATTGAAAGTGCTTGATGGGAAAGGATCTGAAAATGCATCTATGTCTCTTGCAAGATGGATCCACAGAGCAGGAGACCACACTGCTTGCTCCCAAGTGGAGGTGAGGGTTTTCCAGGTTCCAGAGGGTTCCCTACAGAGTCTCAGGATTTCAGTCTGATACCACTCACATGACGTGAGAAACATTCTACCATATGTGAGAACCCCTCTTCGTTTATACTCGCCTGCCCACACTCCCCACAGCAGCCCCCCAGACACTGCTTATGTCACTGTCGGCAGTGAACACCTGCCTGAAGTTCATCCCTGAACAGAAATATCAGAGAAGGAAGGAGAGGGGGGAAAAAATCATGAACATATTTAAGGATCCAAATAACTTTTAACCATCGTTTCTCTCTACTATAGTCCAAGAATCAACCTTCACCTTTTGCCTAAACAGTAAGGTACATAAGAGGAGGAGGGGATGACTAGTTATAAAATTTGTACTCAATGGCATTTTAAAACACATATTTAATATGAAAATATCATTACAAAAGAACTGGATAGATTTCTGACTTCACTTGTGCAAACTCTAGCTTTGGAACATCTCTCTCTACTATCCTCTACCACCCCTTTTCTTGTTCAGCTTGAAAACAGAATACAATCATTTGCCATCAGTCCAAGGATAGTCTGACAGTTAAAAACAGCAGTCTCAACAGACGAAATAAGCACATCCTCAACAGTACCTTATTGTCCAGTTGCTCTTCTCCGCAGAAATGTCAAGATCTCCGAAAACCACTAATGCTTTATTCCATATGTCTAATGGTCCATTGGTGTTTGATAACAGTTTGCAACTCTGTCTCCCCATTTGCTTTTGACTTTTCTGCACTAGCTCGCCCACCTGTCACTCTCTTGCACGTGAGCCTCATTACATGGCACATAAACACGTTGGCCCCCGTCTCAACACCTTTCACTTGAGGCCAATTCCATCATTCTTTGCCCCCTCACATAAAAAACGGGGTGATTCACTTCCACGCCGGAGAGTCACGGTGTGCAGTTGTACATAACTATATGCGGTGAAAGCAATCTGACTCATTTGAGAAAAGGCTGCAAAAGTCTCCCCCAACTGCGAAGAATCAGAAGGCATCTGATTCAAACCTACACAATCATGAAGTAATGATTCTGATTCATTCACCAAATCCTAAAATAGTAGAAGAAGGGGGCACCCTCTACAACTCCCAAGTATAAGACAAAAAAAGAAAGTGCAATGCTCACAGAGCGTATAGTATAAAACTCATTCATCGCAAGATATGGTCCCAGGTATGTGACAGAAAGGGGTGTAGGAAGAGTCTGGACACATTACTATGCCACTGAGTCACAGAAAGCTTCTCTCTCAGGAAGACCTAATTCCTAAAACTGCATCAGGAAAGAAGGCTTCCTTCCCCCATGGCATATCCCTTGGGGTCTTCACTGGCCAATTCCTGTGTTGAGTGGACCAAGGATCTCATTATTACTGGTGATTCTTGTGTTCCTGCATAGCAGACTAGATGCACCTGCTAATCAGTAATAACCAGAGAAGAACCGAGTCCCGCAGGTGCCCGTGTAGTTGCCCATTCATCCTTTCTCAGAAGCCCAAGTATCACACAAGCGCAGGATCTGATGAACTGACAATGTGGTCCCGACAGTGGAATGCCAATGCCGGGCAGGAGCCGACAACTTCCCTACG
The DNA here is from genome assembly GCF_009762305.2 of Zalophus californianus. NCBI lineage: Eukaryota > Metazoa > Chordata > Mammalia > Carnivora > Otariidae > Zalophus > Zalophus californianus. Next base: position 185,647,485 of record NC_045597.1, read on the forward strand.
AAAGACAGACAAGCAAGCTCTACGTGCCCTTTGAAGCAACACCATGTATTAGTAGCTGCAAAATTAAAGAGTCAGAAAACTCATTTTTTTAAACTGACAACATTTACAATGAACTTTACATATAGCTTATCTTTCTCAGCAATATTGTTTCTGTTGAAAGTAATGGTCACATAAATTTTCTTTCCAGCAAGTGTCCAACTTGGGAAATGTGTAGAGAACAGAGAACAGTCCCAAAAGACATGCATATATTCAGCCAGTGAATATCCGTTTAACACCTCCCATGTGCTAGGGCACTGTGTTAGTAGGTAAGGACGTATTGATGAAGACTGCCTTCACAATGAGCCTGGCTTTGGCAGGGGGCAGGAGCGGAGAAGACAGGGAGTCATCAAGTAATTAAAGAAAATATTAAGCCACAATATAATAGGGTCCCCAAAGAAGAGATATATGTAGTGGTGTGCTGATAAAAGTTTGACAACCAGCTCTCTGGGAGGAAGGACCTCTGATTTGAAGCCTCTGTTAATTTCTGTGATATAAACATTCCCTAAACATTAGCTAATTTCAAGTTAGCAAAAAAAAAAAACAGGCTTGCAAAATTCCTGAAAATTTAACAATCAACTCTCACAGACTGACTGGCTCCAGAAAACCACTGATAATACTGTAAGAGGAAACTGACCTGGACAAGGATACAGAATGCCTGAGAAACAACAGACCACCCCCAGGTTCTAACACTAAGTCACAGACCCCAAACATCCCATCCTTGACACCATAATAGCAAAATAGTAGACTGGATGCACTTGGCAATTAGTAATGAACAGAGAACTCTTGACTCTGAGGTATATAGGGATAAAAGAATAGGTCAAGACCACTTTTTTTTTATTAGGTTAGCCACCATACAGTACATCATTAGTTTTTGATGTAGTGTTCCATGATTCATTGTTTGTGTATAACACCCAGTGCTCCATGCAGTACGTGCCCTCCTTAATACCCATCACCAGGCTAACCCATCCCCCCACCCCCCTCCCCTCTAGAACCCTCATTTGTTTCTTGGAGTTCATAGTCTCTCGTGGTTCGTATGCCCCTCCGATTTCCCCTACCTTCATTTTTCTCTTCCTTCTCCTAATGTCCTCCATGCTATTCCTTATGTTTCAAGGCCACTTTTTATCAACCATGGCATTATTCCCTTAAGTCACGTTCTAGAAAAAGGAGTCTGGTCCTCTCCTAGAGGAAAGAATCCATACTCACAAAATCAGGTACTCTATAGAACACATGATTTATAGTTTCCCTCAAATAGTAAATTCCTTCCTAGTAATCTGTCACACCAAAAATCATCATCAACATTTTGGGCCATTTTTAAAGTAAACCCTACATCCTTTACTATAGTTACCCAGCTCGGTTCCTAAGTCCTGGATAAGCCAGGCAACACCATCCAAGGGGAATGAGAAAGATTTAACCGGGTTTCTCTAGGAAGCATTATTCTTTCAAAATTTGTGAATCCTTACCCCAAGTCCTCATTCAAATTCAGTGGAGTTCATTAAGCAGGTTACAGAATAGTACACCTCCACTCAAAATCATGCATCAAGTAATATGTTTATAATTATGAAAACATAATTATATATTTTTAAGTTTAGTAAATGTCATCTCAAGAAATTAGAAACAGGCACGACAGATTGCCAGATGCTATGCAAATATTCCAGAGAAAACCATATTAAAGGGGAACAGAATCATTCAAAATGGAAGCAAGAAGAGGGGAGAGAGATGGCTCACTAGAAGGGAGGACAGCATTCCAAGAATTGCAAATCTAAAGGCCACGGCTGAAGGCTCCACTGCATTTAGAATCAAAATGACATTTCAACAGGTGAGAACATATTTCAAGTCTAGTTTATAAATTTATCCCACACTCTTTCCCCCAATGCCAGTATAAAATTCAGCAGACTTCAGAATGAAATTTCCTAAGAAATCTTATACGTAGAATTTTTTCATTAAAATTTGGGTAGTATTTATGCTGCTCTCAAGAACTTCAGCACAGGGGCGCCTGGGTGGCTCAGTCGTTAAGCGTCTGTCTTCAGCTCAGGTCATGATCCCAGGGTTCTGGGATCGGGCCCCGCATCGGGCTCCCAGCTCGGCGGGAAGCCTGCTTCTCCCTCTCCCACTCCCCCTGCTTGTGTTTCTGCTCTTGCTGTGTCTCTCTCTGTCAAATAAATAAATAAAAAATCTAAAAAAAAAAAAAAAAAAAACTTCAGCACAAAACTCAATATTTCCTAAATACTATAACTAAGGGCAACTTTCATTTGCCTGGTAAGTTTGCTTATCTAGTCAAATATTTCCCTGAGGTTATTTAAATACTCATGAAGATTCCACTAATCTTAATACTTCTTACTGATAATAATCAGCTGAACAAGTGGCATTTTTTTTTTGCAAGTGGCATTTTAAAAAGTGACACCTGTCGATCTTGAGTCCTCAAGTGTGGGCACCTAATCTCACAGCTGGTCCCCCGGAGACCCCCTGAGTGCCAACCTTCATCCCTCATGTGGTCCCATTTCCACTCCAACAAGATAAAAGAAACTGTCGTGAACCAGGAGAGAGCCTGCTCGCGGAAAGAAGGTGGCTCACAGAACAGCTACAGCAGATGACAAAAAACCAGTTCTCCTTGAAAAAGCTACAGGTAAACAATATCTCTGCTGTTGAAGAAGTGGATTATGTTAACAAACCAAGGAACAGGGATCCACTTCCACCACCCTAAAGTGCAGACATCCCTGGCAGCAAACCCTTTCACCATTCTGGGTCATGCCAAGACAAAGCAGCTGCCAGAAACCCCATGTCTTAAACCAGCTTGGTGCAGTGTGACTCGTTTAAGGAGACTGGCTGAAGCTCTGCCCACACCATCTGTGGATGGAAAAGCACCACGTGCTGCCAGGGAGGAGGATGATGATGTTCCAGATCTTGTGGAGAATTTTGATGAAGCTTCCAAGAACGGAGCAAACTGAACTGAGTCACCTTCTGAAGAAGACAGAACTTGAGGAAGTTACTGGGAGGTGCTATCTTATATTATGGCCGCTTTTTAAAATGTTGTACATGAGCTGCTAAAATGTAGGTCTCTAATATTTATAAGCCCAAGCCCCTTGGACACTGTCGCTCTTTTCGGTTTTTGCTTAGACACAATTCTTTCTTTGCAGCTAATTAAGCTGAAGAAGCCTGGGAATAAAGTTTGAAACAAGGTTAATAAAGTTCTTTGCCTAGTTAAAAAGAAAAAAATTTACACTTGTCACTTCATCTCAAAACCATGAAGCAGGATAGAGGATCGGGAAGGAAGGAGAGGGTGGATAATAACAGAATTCGACCACAAAGCAAGACCAAAGCAAGGTGGTTATCAATAAGGATGGGACAGTGACTATAAATGTTACTGCTTTTCGTAAGATTGAACCACAAAACTGAAAAGATGGGCAGCAATTTCCAGGCAGACTAGGGAAATAAATCTATTTTGTGAGGTGGCTAATTATTTAACATCTAAAGTGTAAGATGTAATAGCATGAAGTTTGACTCTTACCATAAGTAAACCAACACCAAAAAAAAAAAAAAAAAAAAAAATCCAGACCAATGACAAGAGCTCCATCAACTGAATACCTACCAGGTGCAAGGTGGTCCAGTTGGCACCTTTTATACATAATTTATTTAATCCCCACGCCACCCTACCAGATATATAGTTGCCCCCATTTTATGTTTGAGGAAACTGAGGCTCAGCAGTAATCTGCCTAAGATCATGCTCCTCGAAGGAATTCTGTAGTCTGAATTCCAAAGTGGGTATATTTAACCTCCGACATTTTGCTTCCTCCTTACTAGCGACCTTAGCCTTAATAGTTACCCAGCATTCGCCAAGAATTATCCAATCCATAAATTATCAATGTCAAAGAGCCTTCAAGGTAAAGAAGTCTACATTGTCCTCCATTTGCAAATGCACTGGGTTTAAAATGTTGTTAAATTGGTTGTTTAGAAATCAAAGCGCATTTTCCTGAGGAAAAAAGAAAAGGACAAGAAAGGAAAGGAAAATAATTGGGTCATCAGATCAGTGCAGAGAAGCCAAATTCTTGATGGTGATAATGATGATGACAACACCAACCCAGGCGTGCATGGACACTCACCTGGCCATGCACTTGCTAGGCTCCCTTTACAACCACACCGCCTATCTGCAGCCCTTCCCGTACAGACGTGACCAGCGGCTCTCAACCAGGGGCTTTCTGTAATGTGTAAGTGTGATTTTTAATTGCGTGCGTGCGTGCGTGCGTGTGTGTGTGTGTGTGTGTGTGTGTGTGTGTGTGTGTTGGGAGGGGGCCGGGGATATTTAATGCCCAGAGACTGGGAAGCTGAACTCTAATCATGCGTGGGATGGTTTGGGGAACTGTTTCTTTTGTGGCAGTGTCGAAGCACACCTCCACGTTCAAGCCCTCTCTTGAATCTGGACTGGAGCTCTGACCTACAGCCTTGACCTACAGCAAGTGGTGCAAGGGACACATTGCCCCTTCTGGGTTTAGGCTTTAGGAGGCTCTGGAGGTTTCTGGATTTTTCCACCCTGGGAGAAGCCAGCTGCCGTGCAAAAAGCCCAACCCACCTGGGACGGCCTGCGCTGTGGGAAGCTGCGTCTGGCCGCAGAGAGAAGTCACGTGGAGGACAAGCGAGGTCCTGGCCTGCGGCCCTGGCTGAGCTTCCAGCTGAAAGGCAGCAGCAATTTGCCTTTCACGCCAGCCACACTGCTCAGTCACAACGACCCAGCTGACGCCAGTGGCGCCTCTATGAGCCCTGCCTGGATCACAGATTCTCGAGCAAATAAATAAAATGATTGTTGATTTCAGCGACATTTGGGGGTCATTTGTTTCTCACCAATAGATAACCACAACAATAGTCAATGAGCCTCAGAACCCAACTGAGGCTCCATTGGGGGGGGTGGGGATGGAGGTAGGAAGAGAAAAGGGGTCTCTGTAAATGCTCCCAAAGCTCCCCAGTGTCCCTAGGAAGGAATAAAAAGAAATTGATCACACTATAGTAAGCGTACGCCATCTGGCCACATCCTGTGTCTCTCATAGTCTCTATTACAGAAATCTCCCCTACAAGGGGGATGCGATTGTTGCTCTATTTTATGGACGAGAAAACGGAGGCTCAGAGCACTAAGAAACCTGCCCACAGTTGCCCAGACAGGGACAAAGCCGCAGTGGGACCTGCCTGACTCACGCGTACTGCCCCGACCCAGTTTTCCTGGGCCACGATCTGTGGTTTAAACACACACACACATACACACACACACACACACACACACACAACCCCTATCAAATCTGGTCTTGGCAATTATGACCTACTTACTTCACCACAAATCAAAGCAGCATGGGCTATTTTCCAACTGAAACTAATTTAAAATAATTTACTTTTTGAAGAATTATAATGAGAATCCACAGTTAAAGATAATTTAGATGAAAGTTGTTCTCATGACCTAGTAAAAATAAAGAGATTGAGCATATGGTTTGGAATAAATGTGATTCTCTGGGATGCAATCAGGATAATCACTGAATTATTATAATCATTCTGGGGCACATTTTTATCTTTGTTGACTTTTTCCTATCCACCAGCACTGTGATTGTATAATAATAACACAACAAATTTAAAGGACTGTGGTCTTCAGTTGCTTAGCAACACACAGCTTTGAGGAGAATGAAGGATAAAGGGTCCACTGGCAAAACAATGCTGTTTGCAATTCAACAGTTACTCAAAAGTTTTAGAATGATTAAAATTGTTCTGTGTAAATGTAAGTATGCAAATGAAGGCTCCACAGTGTCAGCCACCACCTTTATTTCTATCACACCCTGAATTTGATGTTGGAGCCAATCACTGAATGGACTGATATGAATTTACCAATTTGAACAACACTGATGAGAACAGTATTTAACACGGCTATTTCAAAGGCAGAGTATCGTTGTTCCTTCCCTATCAGAGCCCTTGACGTTGTGGAGAAGATGAAATGAAATCAACACATGTGAATTACAAAGGACAGTGCCCACCTGTCATGCCCACCCAGCCTTAGCTGTCATCATCCTGGTCACCATCATCATCACCAAAGAGGAAAGGGTGAACTGGTTGTGCAGAGAATTTCCCAAATAACATACATTCCACCATGAACACTTTCCCATTCATTTCAGTGGTTGTAAATGTAAAAGTCAGGTTACATGTTCTCCTTTCATTCATTTGTGATTGATTTATTCAACCAAAAGCTCACTGAGCAACTCCAGACGCCACGCACTCTCCCCGGCACAGAGCGAACAACTGGGAACCTAGTGGACATGGCGACCGTCCTCGTGGGCTCTCTGGGGTGTGGAGAGATAGGAAACAAGCAAACAACCATGTAATTATAAGACATGACAAGAACTGGGAAGGAGGAAAGCAGGAGGCTAAGATCAGTATGAGGGGGTCAGAGGAGGACTTCTTCTGGAGGTGATAATTAATGGGTATCTGGAGGATGCAGGGGAGCCAGCCATGGGCAGAGCCAAGGGAAGAGGAGCTTTCCGGGGGAACTTCACATACAAAAGGGCTGAAGCCAGAAAGAGCCTTTCTTTTTTGGGTGGTGAGCCCCTCCTGGAAGGGGACACACAGGGTAGGCTGGGGTAATAGGGAGATTAGGAGACAGGGTGATGGATCTATGTCCTTACGGAATTACTAACTATTCCAAAAGTGCTGGGACCTCTAAAAGTCTCATTTTATCAGGAAAATGTCCCTACATTTTCTCTCTCTACAAAATGGAGGGCCTATTGGTGGGGATGCCACGGCTTATTATCCATCTGGCACAGCGACTGCCTTATACACCATCTCCACCCCACCCCATCTCATCGCCACCCAGTCGACCCAGGGGCCCTCCACCAGATTCTGAGCCTGCTTTTACCACTATTACCACACCCCTACCTGGGCACAGAGAGGTGGAGTCCTGGGATGCTGCAGCACAGCTTTGGAATGGTCCATGGAAGACTTAAGTCTGGGCCAGCTTGACCTGGCCTGGGAGCCAGGAGCAGGCAGAAATTCCAGAAATTCAAATAAACCAACAGAGGCAAACCCCAGGGACATTCTGCACTGGCACTTCATCCTCACCTTCGCCTGGCCCACCCTCAGTGTTTTTTCAGGAGCCACCAGACCCCCTTCTAACCCACCTACCAAGAAACCTGGGCTCTGGCCTGCGCTCTCTTGCCTCCCCACAAGCTGCAGATACCCACTCAGCCTGCTTCCCAGCACCCACTCCACCAGATGACAAATCCCTGGAAAGGGAGTGATGACTGTTGCTGGCCACATCCTCACAATCGTGGTCTAGATATAGACCTTCTGGATGTCCTCACCACCTTAATCCAAACAAGTGATTTTAATCATGGAAATCCCACTCATGCCAACATATTAGGGGGGAATATCTTTCATGGATTTTATCACCAGCTCCCTTTGAAACATAATAAAATGTAGATACACACTGCAAATAGAGCCAAAATTTTTAAATAATTTAAAGGCACAGGGTCCAGTTGTTTTTAATGCCACTCTGCCAAAAGACAGAGTCTATTTCCTTCCAATTTTATTTTATGCACTTTAACCTAATTGTGATCAAAGCACTGGTTCAGTTTATCTTTTTGGAGAGCGCAATGGGCCTGTGTCCTTTGCTTTTCCTGTAACATCATAAGCACAAAATTCTCTTTAAAGAGATCTTTTATAATGGCTACATAAAATTCTATCATAGAGCTATGCCATTACTTAAACATCTTCCTATTAACTTGATATTTAGGTGCTTTCCAATTTGGGGCTATCCTAAATAATGTGATGATGACTATCTCTGTTGAAAAAATTTTGTCCAAATTTCAACAACTTTTTAAGGACAAACTCCTAAAAAGAGCATTACAGGGTCAAAAATTTTAAGGTTCCTTCTTGATCCATACAGTCTAATTGCTTTCCAGAAAAGAAAACCAATTTTCACATCCAACATTGATATAAGTGCCCATTTCATGTGAAGGGGGTATATTTTTAATGCAACTTGAAATTATTTTAATTTGTCACAGTATTTTAATATCAGTAACTGCCAGGTTTAGTCATAAGGCTAAGAGAATAATTGCACATAATATTTGTATATCTGGCCCTGCTTTGGGCCACCACAACTTCCAGATGGATTCTTGGTCAACTTTATCTTAACTGTCATCATTTCTTTCCTTTCTTTCTGTCCTCTTAGTCTGGCTGGTAATGAAAATTGGCCAGCAGGGGCTTGGCAAGTTTTAGTTGTGATGTAGAATCTATGCCAATCTTCTGCCATGGTAAACTCACATCAGCAAACACATTGGCTGAAAGCCTTTCCTCTCTCATCAGACTTTCTTAAATAAGCTTTCCCTAACATATTTCACCAGAATAGTACAATCCGGGGATCGCAAGCTCTTCCCATATACCAAATGGACCTTCCTGGAAAAGGCTGATTCTCTGTCCACACGGACATGCTCGGGTCACCATGAAACCCAAACTTCTCAAATAATTACTGATATCTACACTGGAACTTAATCTAACTTACCCTGGACTTCTCTGAAGCAATCATCAAATGGGCTCATGGCATTCCTTCAACTTTGAATTTTTGTAGCCTTGGCAACACTGAACAAGCCAATCTCCTCCTGTTTAATTATGGAAATTTATGAAGAGGAAGAGAAGTTTCCCAGCATCAACTTGAAGACTGAGATGCAACAAAACGTGGGTTGTTGGATCAGCCAGACATATCCTCTAGGAACCATCTTTGGGTTCCTGGGATTCTATGTCTGTAGTTTGTGAGGGACGCCACTAGATGGTAGACTTGATTCTCTTTAGGACCTGGACCCCCTAGGCAGCATGGTGAATCCTTCATGAAATATCATATTTCTGAGACCATGACCTCTGACAGCACATGAGAGTATTTAATCCACAAGACTGGTTCCTGGGAGGGCGCCTGGGCGGCTCAGATGGTTAAGCGTCTGCCTTCGGCTCGGGTCATGATCCCAGGGTCCTGGGATCCGGTCCCGCATCAGGCTCCCCGCTCCTTGGGAGCCTGCTTCTCCCTCTGCCTCTCTCTCTCTCTCTCTCTGTCTGTCTGTCTCTCATGAGTAAATAAATAAAAAGTTTAAAAAAAAAAAAGTGGTTCCCGGGAGATATCAAAAAGCTTATGTCGGGGCGCCTGGGTGGCTCAGTTGGTTAAGCGACTGCCTTCGGCTCAGGTCATGATCCTGGAGTCCCGGGATCGAGCCCCGCATCGGGCTCCCTGCTCAGCGGGGAGTCTGCTTCTCCCTCGGACCCTCCCCCCTCTCATGTGCTCTCTCTCTGTCTCTCTCTCTCTCTCTCTCTCTCTCATTCTGTCTCAAATAAATAAATAAAAAATCTTTAAAAAAAAAAAACTCTTAAAAAAAAAAGCTTATGTCATCTGAGCACATAGTTAAAATAGATGCTAGAACCTAAGTTGAACATACACTTTTAACGTGTGTCACCTGTTGTCCTGCTCTTCTTCCCTGCATCGCCCCTCCCCTCCTTAGCCCTGGTGAAAGGTATCCTTTCCCACCACATAAAGAGTTAGTTGATCCCTTTCTTGCTTCAAACAAAGCCGCTGAGCAGGCAACTTTGGCAGAGAGCTCACACAACTTCTGATGATGCAAAAGTGTAGACATATTTCTCCTTTTGAAACCCATTTAAACATATGCAAAGTTTAAAACCATTTAAAAATGTGTTTCTTCACACAATTTATCTTAGCCTTAAAGTGTACTGAAGGAAAAGAAGCAAGATGGCAGCATTCACATCAGCACCCTAGAAAATACTGGAGGTGACCTGGCAGGATAGCAAGCCAGAAGAAAATACGCTGGACGCACTGAACACAAATTGGATGAAGAGGAAATGCCACCACCTACCAGTATGAAAACCCCTTGGTTCTTCCTGCATCCTAACAGCATATGCACACACACGCATACATACACCCTTTAAGTGAGGGTGCTGGGAGAGTGGGGAGGGGCAGACACCACCAACAGCCCTCTCTCCCTCCATGGTACAAACTTAAGAGCTCCTACCGTTGAAATGATCACAGCCTTCAAAGGGACCTCACAGAACCTGAAAGCCAATCTTCCATCGAGATGATGTAACTAAACCCCAGAAAAGTTAGGCAATTTGCCCAAGGTTCTGCTACAAGCCAATGACAGAATCTGGCCTCCAAACTCCCCATCTAGAACTCTTTCAAGCATAACACCCAAGACTTAAAAATTTGTTCTTCCATTCAAATGCAGGATTTGCATTTGAATGCATTATTGCATTAAATGCAATAACCCATGGCAAGTGTAATTTGAGTAATTATATTTGAAGGCTGCAATTATTCCCCTTAGTGGATCATTGCAGTCTCAGGATATTTACAGGTAAATCCTCCAAATGATCAAGCCCATGTTAAAATTTCTTTTCCATGCTAGATTATCAACTAAGTAGTCAACCATGCAGCCTACTAACTCCAGTAATTTCCCCAAAGAAACATATGTAAGACAAGAATGTGTCATGTTTATGAGTCATTTGTCAAATTCTACAGAAAATAATGCAAAAAGAGAAGTACCAGGCAAAACCCAACTGATCTGATTCAGGCAACATAAAAAATATCTTGCTTTCTCTCTAGCAACAAAAACTGAAATTTGGGACATAATAAAGCAATGGATCCAACAGTGAACATGAGGGAGATCGTTACAAGTCATATCGGTCCTCATACTTTGTTTGCACTATAATATCAGCCCTAATGACATATCTTAATTCACCAATCAGATGCCAGAACTGCTCTCATCAATGGGAATAGTGAACCACAAAGCACACATTCAGGATTTAGTCTGAGGACAACTGGCAGACACAAACAAAAGCCATCTTTACTAATCCATCCAGTGACCCCTGTGAAGGAAAATGAGCAAAAACAAGCTTCTTTTTTTGTTTCTCTTAAAGGGGCCCAGACTAAAGAACTGGGGGAAATGTATCCTTAGATGCCTTGTAGAAAATATATCAGATGTTTCTGCAAATATTTGAGTCCACTTTATATAGGCTTTTGCACAAAATGCACGGGGATATTTATAATAAAACAACAACAACAACAAAAGCTTTTGGGAAATTCTTCCCTGCAGAGATGGAAAAGTTCTGGTGGACAGAAAGGTGAAGACAAATGACGGGTCAAAGCATCCCCTGCGTTGCCGTCACCTTCCCAGCAACCAGAAGAGATGTGCTTTCTTAGAGGTGGAGCAGTGAGGCCCAGAGATGTTAAGTAACTTGCTTACGGCCACAGAACCAAGATCCAAATCCCTGAGTCCAATGAGTGAGGGGACTAGATGGGTAACATAGAATCCCATGGGCTGGATGAATGTGAGGGCAGGAAAATAACACAGAATCACCATTTAAATGTGGTAGTTGCCCACCAGAACCATGCTGCACTCTTCCAGTAAGGCTCACTTTTTCTTGGAGCAGACCAATATGAGTGAAAGAAACCAAACCACGCTTTCAACCAAGAAAACAGAGGAAAGGTGACATTCCAAATAACGTAAAAATGGGTCGTGTGACCTAGACGAATAAACTGGGCCGGAGGTCCTGGGCTGGCGCTGCCCATTAGAATCACCTGAGAGGGTTCTTTGTTAATATGCCACTCACACACCACCCCCAGAGATTCAGATGTAATCGGTCTGGGTCAGGGCCCAGGCCACTGCTCACCTGGACCTTACCTCATATATAGTCAGGGTTGAGAACCACCAATGGAGGGTGGCTGGCTCTTTTTCCCCTTTGCCTATAAAGCAAAATATGCCTTGGAGGTTTCTATTTCAGAGTCTCAAAGAATGATAGGACCTTTGCTCTTCTATAATCTGAGTAGCACTGGACAAATCATGTAACCTTCCTTGAGCCTGTTTTTCCATCTACCTAATAACCACAGTACACAGAGAATACACCTAATGCATCCTGGTTTGCCCAGTGCTGGGGCCTAGATGGGACCAGCATTTGATAAAATGTTTATTGGGTTTGTTTTTTTTAAGATTTATTTATTTATTTGAGAGAGAGAGAGAGAGTAGAGAAAGAGAAAGAGCACACGAACCAGGGGAGGGGCAGAGGGAGAGGGAGAAGCAGGCTCCCCGCTTAGCAGGACCCTATGATCATGACCTGAGCTGAAGGCAGACGCTTAACCAACTGAGCCACCCAGGCGCCCCAAAATGTTTATTGTTGAAGTGAGTGAACTGAGTAAATCCAATCTCCCCTCCAGCTCTGTCATTCCAGGACTACTCATTCATTCACTCAACGGACATTAATAGGAATTTATTACCCTCACACAGGCACTGTTCCAAGGGCTGGGATTATACCTGTGAGAAAATTAAGACCCCCACCCTCATTGAGAGCTCCAGCAAGAGGGAGACAGGCTATAAACAGTGGACCCAATGAAAGAGTAATCATAAAGTAAGTAGAAGATGACAATAATAGAGTTATACTTTGCCCAGGTATTCATGTTTGTTTGTGTGCCTGTTTGCAAATCTTGGAATGACTGTCTCATTTCTGACTGTAATTCTGCTTCTCACATTTGTTAAATCTCATAATGGGTCAAGTTTACTCTTAACAATGCCCATTTATTAAGAATGAATGGACGACACTAGATTTCATGTCAGTAAATTTTCATAAACTTTTTTTTTAAACATCAGTTTTAGACCTGTGTTTCTTGTGAAGTTAGCTCTGGTTATTCAGACCAACAGTACTGCTAAGAACAACTAAAAAGCTGGACAAACACTGTTTGAAGCACTCTGAAGATACTGGGGAGGTGAGGGTAAGGGATGGCTAGGCAAGGCTGTGAAAAATTACAGGGAAAGATCTAAAACAAGAAAGGAACCCAGCACTTGGGATGGCTTTTCCCTCCAGAAGTACCTGAATTTTCCAGAAAAGATTGTTAAAATGCTGAGAACTTGAGAAGAATGATGACAGTTACACTGAATTAAGGCAACAAAAACTAGAGTTCAGGGCCTGCTAAGGATGGTGAGCCTGATAAATCCCCCTCATTTAGGGTTAGGACACCAGTGGGTAACACCTTACCATTAAAAGTGAACCAGAGTTATAATGTGGTAGAAATAAACCCAATTATATCAGTAACTAAATACAGAACAACCAAATTTTCCTATTTAAGGACAAAGATCAGGTGTGCCTTAGCCAGTTAAGCCTCCAATTCTTGGTTTCAGCTCAGGTCATAATCTCGGGGTCATGATCTCAGGGTCTTGAGATTGAGCCCCATGTTGGGCTCTGCACTCAGCAGGGAATCTGTTTGGGATTCTCTTTCCCTCTCCCTCTGCCCCTCCCCCCCTAAAATAAATAAATAAATCTTTTCTAAAAAAGACAAAGACCATCAAACTACATTAAAAAAAAAAAAAAGCCCTGGGGTGCCTGGGTGACTCAGTCAATTAAGCCTCTACCTTTGGCTCAGGCAATGATCCCAGAGTCCCTGGGATCGAGCCCCACATTGGGCTCCTTGCTCAGTGGGGAGTCTGCTTCTTCCTCTGCCCCCGCCCTACTCATGCTCTCTCTCCCTCTCTCTCTCACTCTCTCTCTCAAATAAATAAATAAAATTCTTAAAAAATAAATAAATAAAAATTAAAAATAAATTAAAAAAAACAAAGCCCAACTATATGCTACTTACAAGATACCCACATTAAATGTAAGAATACAGAAAGACATAAAACTATTTTTAAAAAGATATATTATGCAAACACCAAAAGAAAGCTGATATGTCTGTGGTACACAGACATAGTAAACTTGAAGAAAAAAAAAAACATACTAGAGCTAAAAAGAAACATGTCAAATGATAAAAGGATAAAATTGAATGAAATATTGAATTCACTAGGAAAATATAATAATGAATTTGTGTATACCAAATACATAGCAAAATTTTACAGAACAAAATAACTATACAAATGCACAATCAAAATATTAAAATCAAATAGAATATGTTCTCAAATCATGGTGGAATTACATTAGAAATCAATTATATTAGAAAAATCTCATAATTCTTGAAAAATCTAAATAATCTATGGCAGAAGAATAATTACCAGATAAAACAAAGAAATTCATATTATGATAATGAAAATATATGTCAAAACATGTGTGATATAGCTGTAGCCAAGATTAGAAAAAGACATAGCCTTAAATGCATATATTATAAAAGAAGGCTTAAAAAATGAAGAAGTTAAGCATTCATTCGTGGAAATTAAAAAAAAAACCACACATCAATTAAGCCCAAGGAAAATTGAAAAAATAAAAAGTAAAGATAACAGAAATTAATAAAACAGGTTTAAAAAAGAGAATAAAATCTTGACAAAACTAATAAAATTAATAAACTGGCAAGACTATGAGAAACGAGAAAGCACAGATAACAAATAGCAACAACAGGAACGGAGCCATCACTACAGATCCTACAGATCAGGTCGTGATTCCATGGTTCTGGGATCAAGCCCCACATTGGGCCCCATGCTCAGCGGGAGGCCTGCTTCTCCCCTGCCTGCCATTCCCCCTGGTTGTGCTTGCTCTCTATCTCTCTGTCTCTCACTCTGTGTCAAATAAATAAATAAAATCTTTAAAAAAAAAAATCACAGGAGATTATGAATAATTTATGTCAATAAATTTGAATAAATTTGAAAATGTAGGTGATTTGGATAAATTACTAGAAAAATCCATCAATTTGATATTTATGTAGGCTTTATCTTAATTGATTTCAGGAATCAATAGGCACTTCAGTTGTTTCTAACTTTTGGCTATTATGAATAATGCTGCTATGAACATGGGTGTGCTCTTATCTGTTCCAGTTCCTTGCTTTCACTTCTTTTAGATATGTACTCAGAAGTAGAATTGCTGGATTACATAGTAACTTTCTGTTTAATTTTTCTGAGGAATTGCCATATCATTACCAGATATACCATTTTACATTCCCACCAGCAATGTACAGGGCTGTAATTTCTCCGACACTTGCTATTTTGGATTTCTTATAACTAAAATGTGAATTGGGATCTCACTGTGGTTTTGATTTGCACTTTTCCTAATGACTAGGGGTGTTGAGCACCTTTTCATGTGATTAGCCATTTGGATATCTTCTTTGGAGAAATGTCTATTTAAATCCTTTGCCCATTTTTTCATTTGGTTGTTTGCTTTTTTGTCATTGAGTTTTAGGAGTTCTTTATATATTCTGAATATCAGTCTCTTTTCAGATATATGATCTGCAAATATTTCTCCTATTCCATGGATTACCTTTTCACTTTGTTAATAGTATCCTTTGATGCACAAAGTTTTTAATTTTGATGAAGTCCAATTTACCTATTTTTTCTTTTGTTTTCTATGCTTTTGGTGTCCCATTTAAGAAATCGCTGCCAAATCCAATGTCATGAAATTTTTCTTCTATGTTTTCTTCCAAGAATTTTATAGTCTTAGCTCTTACATTTATGTCTTTGATTCAGTTTGAGTTAATTTTTCTGTATGGTATAAGGTAAGGGTCCAACTTCATTTTTTTTTACATATGGATATTCAGTTTTTCCAACACCATTCGTTAAACCAATGTACCTTTGAACTAATTCCTAGTGTCAATTTGTCCTGGGCTCAAAACATGAAATATATTAAAGATCAGTGCCATAGTGGGAGTTCCAGTGGACTAGATTTATAAAGAATATAAGCATGCCTAGTCAGTCTGATGGGCTTCCCCCTATGCTAAATCTCACAAAATGACTGAAAGCTGGGTAGTGGTAATCCTGCAAGTCTCCCAGTACACACACACACACACACATACATAATTGTCATTATTTGAACACAAAGGGTCACAAATCTAAGCTAGTTAAGAGACTGTGGCTAGCACCAAAGCAAAAGAAAAACTACAGCATGCTGGTGAAGAGCACAGACTGGGTTTATAGCCCAGCTTCTCCATTTACTGTGTGACTTTGGGCAAGTTACTTAACCTTTCTGTATTTCATTTTCATCTTCTGTAAAATTGGAGTAAGGTATGGAGATGACGTCAATAATAACAGTACTTACTTTCTTGTGTGGTTAAAAAAGATGACATAAATTGGTATACATAAAGTACTTAGAAGAGTGCCTGGCACACTCTAAATATTAGCTACGATTACTGTAATAATTTTAAGATTACTACACACATCTAGCAGACTGATTTCTCTTTCTTTAAAAAGTCAGCTTCTGGATTCTCCATAGTAACTCAAGACTATCAAAGCATGGGTCAAATTCCTCATTTTCTTGTAATAAACTTTTTTATTTTAAATAGTTTCATGTTTACAGAAAAGTTATAAAAATAGTAGAGAGGGTTCCCATATACTCTACACCTTGTTTCCCTTATTATTAACATCTTACATTAGTATGGCACATTTGTCACAATAATGAACCAATTTGACACATTATTATTGACTAAAGTCCATTCTTTATTCAAATTTCTTTAGTTTTTTCCTAATGTCCTTTTTCTGTTACAAGATCCCATATTACATGCAGCTATCATGGTTTCTCAGGTTCTTCTCAGCTGTGACAGTTCATTTCTCAGGGTTTCCTTGTTTTTAACGACTCTGACAGTTTTGAGGAGTACTGGTCAGGGATTTTGTAGACCGTCCCTCAGTTGGAATTTGTCTGCTGTCTTTCTCATAATTAGATGGGTTATGAGTTTGAGGAAGGAAAACCACAGGAGCAAAGTGCCAGTTTCCTCAGATCATGTCAAGGGTACATACTATTAATATGATTTATCCTTGTTTACACTGACCCTGATCCACTGGTTAAGGTAGTACTTATCTAGTTTCTCTACTGTAAGCTTGTCTTTTATTCCCCCTTTGCACAATGTATTCTTTGGAAGGATATCACCATGCACACTCCACAGTTAAGGAGTGGGAGTTAGGCTTCCCTCCTTGAAGAAACAGTATATCCATAAATTACTTGGGATTCTTCTACACAGGAGGATTGTCTATTCTCCCCCATTGTTAATTGATTGGTTGATCTGAAGTCTTCATTTCTAGTCAGCTGTGTGACTTTCTCTCCTACAAAACAAACTCTGTGTCCTAAAAAGTGGCCAAGCCAGAACCTTGGTCATCTGATTCCAAGTCTCATGTCTCCTACTGTATCAATCACTGAACAGATTCCAATCCCTGGAATAGTCACCTTCACTTTGGAGAATGTTAACTGATGAAGGAACTTCAGCTGATTATCACCTGTGATCCTTTTATCAATTTATACGTCTGTAAAATCAAGATGAAAATGCATATCAGATAAACAGTTCTGAACAGCTGAATGCCAGATACTAAGATACATATACGTTTTCTAAAACTGTGCCATTGTGTGTGCATGTGTGTGAGAGACAGAGACAGAGAGAGAAAGAGAAAAACAGATTATTGAGAGTCCTCCTAAAATGTATACTGGAATATTTTGCAACTACCTTAACCTGATACACTCGCCAATATAAGATATCACCAATGAAAATGAGAAAAACAGAGATCAATATAGGCAATGAAATTTATACACAGCCACCATAAGAAGTGCCCCACCAAGAAGTTCCAGTGAGATAGATCAATGGCTGCAAAGAGGCAGACAGAGGAATTCATTTTTGGTGAAATTCCATTCAAATATGAATAGCCACTGAGAGAAAGGCAGTAGGGTATAATGGGAAACCGTTGACTTCATTCCCAATAGCTATTTTCCCTCATTCTAAGAATAGTATCCCAATTGCCTTAAGAAAAGACCTCCTTCCAGTCTTGGTCCATGTGATTAACTGGGGCACATGACCCAGGCTTTTTGGCCAATCAGCAGATTCTAACCCCTTAGCCACAGTGATAGGTTTAGAGAGGCACACATGACCCAAGTCAGTCCAATGAGAGCTAATCTCGGGACTTTTCAGAGAAACTAAAGAATAGAGGCTTTCTGTTCCCTTAACGTTGTTGATAGTATGGATGGTGTGCACCTGGAGCTGCCAGGGGTCACTATCTGGAACCTGAGAATAAAGCCAATACAGAGGAAAGAGTACTAATTAATACAGACAGTGTGGAAAAACCTTGATCTGGCCTGGTCTTCAAACCTCTCTGGTCTTCATTTTTCCCATCCATAAGATGGGAAAATTAGACACCACTTAATCCCTCAAGTCCTTATAGGAGTGCTTAATGTATTTACATTTAAATAACTATACTTCTACTTAAAACCCCAAACAATTCATTGTATGTCTGGTCTGGGCTACAAACTTGGAAGCTTCTTGAGTGAAATCTGAAACCGGCCTCCATGCTCAGAGGGCAGGGAGAGACTGAAGAAAGAGGCAGCCTACTCCAGATGGTGGGTAGCAGGATTAATTTGCAAGGGAACTTACATACCAGTCTTGTCTTGGGTTACAGGCAGCAGAAAACTCCATTCAAAGAGCTTATGCAGGAAGGAAGTCTGTACATTCATACGGCTGAAAAGTAGACGCACTGCAGGGTCAGGGGGCTCAACTGATGTCACCTGGGCCATGAGTCCCTCCTCTTCTCAGTCCCACTTTCCTCTCTGTTGAGGGGACTGGACAGCCACAAGACAAGCAGATCACCACACCCACCCACCAAACCTTACAAGTTTATACAGAGGCTTTACTTGGGTTCAGTCACTGTCCGGGTGGTGTTGTGGACAACACCTTACTCTCTCAAGGCCGCATCCTTGAAAACGGTTCCCACTGTGGGAACGGTGGTCATGATAGAGACCCCAAGGATGGGGAGGGAATGGGGAGCCTCCGATTGCCGAGATTCAGCTTGTGAGTCAACCCTCAGTCCCGTCCTCTTGATTATCTCCTCCAAAACCATTTTAATCGTCGCTCAGAAATTGCCAGTGGAATAGCGAGTTCCCTAGATTGTTAGCCTTGCATTGATAAGCAAAGAAGGCCATCTCCTCCCCGCTCTCCGTTTTCTACAAAAAAAAAAGGACTTTTGTGTCAGGCTGTGAGTAGGACAGGCCTGGAAGACATGGGAACGGAGGGACTGGTGGTAAGGGACCAGATCTTAGGATTCAATTGTTTGATGAGCTTCTCTGGGTCACAAACTCTCCAGAGTTGCCAGAACTGCCAGCTCCCTGAAGGTGGCTTGTTTTTATTTGTTTTGTATTGGGGCAAGGGGGGGGGGGGGTCCTGAGCCTACAAAACATCCCCTTCCCACTCCTTTCTCAATTGCACTGCCAAAATCCCAGTCCCTGAGTACCTAAACCAGGTTCAGGTTGTAGGAATCCAGTTGCCTGGTGATGGCTGCTAAGCAACAAGGGATCACCAGGCCAGCTGCCCTGCTTTGGCTCATCATTGAATGTAGCGGATCCCTCCCCACAGCCCACTTGAACTCATTTACACTGAATTCATTCAAACTAGCAATATAAGTGCTCTATATAAACCCACATGAACTAGTTCCTTAACAAACACGTTAGCTCAGATGGTATTATAACCCACAATGACTATTGGTGAGGCTCTGTTTCTCCTTGTGACATCCTGAATGTGCCTGATGGGTGCCAGGGCCTAGGAGAGGGTATCTGAAGGTCACCCAACCAGATGTTAAAGCTCTTTCTCAAGTTCCAACCAGCCACGAATGACCCAAATGGCCCTACACAATATTTTCCAACTTTCTGGCCTCAGTTTCCTTCTCAGTGAAATGAGGCAATTGGACCAATGACATCTAGGGCCACCTATTCATTGTGGCTCAAGTGACCTGGCAAGCTATTTCTCCCAAAGAAGCTCAGCAGACAACAGGAACGAGAATGAGGCATGAATCACTGGATTGGAGGGGCAGTGCTCAGGCTGAGCAAAGAACAGAGCTCTCCACTGACAGGCCCTCCTGAGAGGGAGCCACAGGAGGCTGGGCTCTTCCACGGAATCACCACGGAGCTGGGCAAGCAGAGTATCACAGGGAATTAGGGCCACAAACCAGGCCAGGAATGAACATCTGGGCTGCTGTGTGCCCAGGCAGGGACAGTAACAAGAAGACATGAGTCTGGCCTGTGAGTAGAGGCTGCAAGTAACCATCTCAGGGAGGATCCTGGGGCTCAGGTAGTATAAGAAGATAACACAAATGGAAATCCATTTGGAAGTTCCTCAAAAAGTTAAAGAGAGAATTGCCATATGACCCAGCAATTCTATCCCTTGTAATATACCCCAAAGATTTGAAAACAGGTACTCAAACAATTACTCACATAGGCATCTTCATAGCAGCATCAGCCACACTAGCCAAAAGTCTAACCCAAATGTCTATCAACTGATGAATGGGTAAATAAGTGTCATTTGTATGGGGCGCCTGGGTGGCTCAGTCGGTTAAGCGTCTGCCTTCGGCTCAGGTCATGATCTCAGGGTCCTGGGATTGAGCCCCACATTAGGCTCCCAGCTCAGCGGGGAGTCTGCTTCTCCCTCTGCCTCTCCCTGCCCCGCTCCGCCCCTGCTCCGCTCTCTCTCTCTCTCTCTAATAAATGAATAAAATCTTAAAAAAAAAAAAAAAGGAAAAAAGAAATATCAAGAATAGGCAAATTCATAGAGACAGAATGCAGATTGGTGGTTGCCAGCCACTGGGGGGAGGGAAGAGTGGGGAACAACCATTTAATAAGTATAGCATTTCCTTTTGGGATGATAAAAATATTTTCGAACTAGACAGAGATGTTGATTGCACAACATTGTGGATGTACTAAATGCCACTGAATTGTGTACCTTAAAATGGTTACTTTTATATTATGTGAATTTACTTCAATAAAAATTTTTTTAAGATAACACAGATCCCATGGATATACTTGGGATGGTGTATAATTCAGGCCATCTGGGATTATGAGAAACTATGGCATATTTCAAGACTTTCTGTCTCTCTACTGTAATACACACAACATCCATTGATGTTCCTCTCTATGTGTTAAGTTTCTTCCCAATGCACGGTGGTCAGAGACCTAAGAATAGAATGCTAGAACCCTCCAGTAAGATGCGCTCCTTTCCAGGTTTCTGATTTGGAGTTTATGTCAAGAGGCAAGCACCCTTCATTTGGAGGACCCATGAAGGAAGCTGGTCTGTTGGTGAGCTCTGACAAGAATAAAGACTCTCCATTCTGGGAAAGGAGACCCATCTTTACTGAGGAGGCTGTTTTTAAGGGAATCACAAACATACACTAGTAGGAAAGTGGGCTCTCAACTTTCCCTAAATTCCCACAGGCTCTGCTTGAAAAAAACACTTCTAAGCATACAAAACATCTTTAAGGACCCTTGCAGGTAAGGGAAGCAAGGGAAACCTCACATAAAATCCAATTGTGATGTTTAAAAAGGGTCAGCATCATTTTTAGCACCATTTTTAACACTATTCAGGTCAAACATAATAACAATTGTTTCCTTAGGAAACAACAAAAAAAGAGTGCTTCCGTTTCAGTCAGTATAGCCCCCAAGCCCCACCTCACCCCCTGTCCTACCCTCCCTTTGTAAAAGACAAAAATAACAACATTAAATGTACTTCTCTCCAGCTGAGAGTTTATTTTAGGCCTCATAGAAATGCTAATATTAGTTCTCATTTCTCTGTATCTCTTATTATTTTCTCATTATGAGGCTTTTCTATAGAAAGAAAAGAATTCCCTTTTGCACAACCAAAAACACCAATGGCCGATTTTAAAGAGTGAAAATGAAGGTAAAGGATCATGAAAATCCCTGGTCAGGAGAAATGAAAATGTTCTCAGGGGGGAAATGTGAAAAACATGATATGGAGATTAAAGCAGAAGGGAAATTTGCATTTTGCTGAATATTAAGATGAGCCTTTTTCTGCCCAAGCCTAGATGAACAACACTTTTTGAAATCGGACCATTACACCATCAAGAACTTTTAAGAAATACTCTATTATCCAATAATGCCATTTAAATTAACTTGGTAATTTTAACAAAATACTAAGGAACCCATGCCAATTATTAAAGGAAAAATGTGCTGAGTAGTTCTTTAAAAAAAAAAGAAGAAGAAGGATCTTAATAAAATTGTTGCGGTGTTTCAGACTCAAAAAAAAAACTCAAGATAAATTACAAGTGTTTAAATATGATTTAGAAAATCCATGCCAACCCTCTTAAAATAAGCATAAACTGGGGCTATATTTAATTGTAGATCCTAAAAAGACAATAGGATCAGTCCTATCAATATAAATCTAGGCCAAAATGGAATTCTTCAAAAGCAAACTCCTGGCTCAAATCAGGTAACTCAAAATGTTGTAAAGCATAGTATTGGTATCAAACATTAGCGCTCTAATTAAAATTAATCAGCCACTCCATTGATGAGTTTAGCTAAATAAGAACCAAAAATTAGAAGCTTCTAAAGAGCAAAACACTGAGCGTCAGCAGAACCAAAAGAAAAATAATAAACAGGAAAAAAAATATTTAAACAGAAAGGACAAAAGGTTAATTTCCTTCAATAACAAAGAGCTATTGCAAATCAGTTTGGGGGAAAAAAGACAACCCAAAAGAAAATTAGGCAAAAATAAGAACAGGCAATTCATAAGAAATGTTCTGTCTCATTTGTAATTTTCATTTGTAATTTTTAAAATGCAAAGAGAACCAATGAGATGCCATATCTTATCAGTTAACACACAAAAAAAGAAAAATAGGAAAACCAGTAATGACAAAAATGTAGGTAAACAGGCATTCTCATATGCTGTTAGTAAATATGCAAAACTGTCCAACCTTTTCGGATGGCAATTTAGCAATATTAGAATATTTAATATATGTGTCTATATACACACATATGCGTCATTGTGTGTATAGCCTACTGCAACATAACTAAAATTATGGAAACAATGTACATCAGTAAAGACTAAAATATAGTCATACAACCATCAAAAAGGAGTACGATTCCACCATCAAAAAGGATGGGTGGGTGCCTGGGTGGCTCAGTTGGTTGAGCAACTGCCTTCAGCTCAGGTCATGATTCTGGAGTCCCGGTATCGAGTCCTGCGTCGGGCTCCCCGCTCAGTGGGGAGTCTGTTTCTCCCCCTGAACCTCCCCCCTCTCATGCTCTCTATCTCATTCTCTCTCTCAAATAAATAAATAAAATCTTAAAAAAAAAAAAATGGGTGGCTCAGTCCGTTAAGCGACTGCCTTCAGCTCAGGTCATGATCCTGGAGTCCCTGGATCGAGTCCCACATCGGGCTCCCTGCTCAACGGGGAGTCTGCTTCTCCCTCTGACCCTCCCCCCTCTCATGTGCTCTCTCTCTCTCTCTCTCTCTCTCTCATTCTCTCTCTCCCAAATAAATAAATAAAATCTTAAAAAAAATTGTTTAAAAAAAAAGGCTGAGTTTGCTTTCTGTTTTAAGACATAGTAAGATGTTCAAAATAGACGAAGAAAATGTTACAGAACAGTATGCACGGGATGCTTTTATTTTTATCTAAAATAGCTGCATGTATATTATGAGTATTTAGCTTCATATATGCTTATATGTACAGAGAGGAAAATGTAAAACTACACACCAAAATGTAAACAATGATTAGTGCAGAAGTATGAGATTAGTAGAAGGGGTGGAAAGAGGGTAAGAAAAGTTTACCACCGGGCTCTTTTCCCTACACGTTCACAGATTTTTTTTAATGCCCTAACATAGTTTGACGGTTGTTCTTAAAAGGGCCCATGAAGATGTAAAACTATGAGCTAAATTAATATTTTATATGCAAGTTAATAAAAATTTGCCTTATTTAATTGTTTTGCAATAATTTAAAGTGCCATTGATGTACTCTTCAGAAAATAATCTGGGAATTGGAGTAAGGATTAGTAAAGCCTTTGAGGTGAGGTTGCCAGATTTAGCAAATTAAAAATATAGACTCCGAGTTAAGTTTGATATCAGAAAAACAATGTGTAATATTTGGGGGTCAGGGAAAACAAATTTAAAAGACTCACACAACCTGATTTCAAGACTTACTATAAAACTACAGTAATCAAGACAATGTGGAATTGGCAAAAGGACAGATATATAAAGTCAATGGAATAGAACAGAGTCTAGAAGTAGACCCACATATTATGGTCAAATGACTTTTAACAAAATTGCCAAGATAATTCAGTGGAGATAGTCTTGTCAACGAATGTTTCGGGGAACTAACCAGATATCCATATGCCGAAAGTGAATAAAAATTACCTATACATTGCAACCACATACAAATATTACCTCAAAGTATATCAGAGACTCAAATGTAAACTTCAAACAATACAATTCTGGAAGTAAACAGGAGGAAATTTTCGTGACCTTAGATCAAACAAAGATTTCTTAGGACACAAAAAAGCACAAACCACCAAAAGAAAAAAAAATAATAAGTGAGACTTCAGCAATACTTAAAAACTGCCCTTTGAAAGACACTGTTAAGAAAATGAAAAGACAAGGGGCCTCTGGTGACTCAGTCGGTTGAGCATGTAACTCTTGGTTTCAGCTCAGGTCATGATCTCATGGGTCATGATCCCATGGGCTGGGAGATGGCCTCAGGCTAGGTGCCCAGGGGGAAGTCTCCTTGGGGATTCTCTCCCTCTGCCCTCCCCCTCATTCACACTCGCTCTCTCTCACTAAAATAAATAAATCTTAAAAAAAAAAAAGTAAGTAAGAAAATGAAAAGACAAGCCACAGATTAGGAGAAAATATTCGCCAGTCATATAACAAATCAAGGATTTGCCCCCAAAATACAGAAAGAACTCTCACAACTCATTTGAACAGACACTTCATCAAAGAAGACATATGCATTGCAACAAGTATATTTTTTTAAATGTTCAACATCATTAGTCATCAGGAAAATGCAAATTAAAACCACAATGTAATAACACTGCACACCTATTGAAGCAGCTAAAATCTAAATCACCCGCAAAACCACGAACTGATAAGGATGCAAGCGACTGAAACTCTCATTTGCTGCTGATGGGAATGCACAACGGTATCGCCACCGTGGAAAGCAGTTTGGCAGCTTCTGATAAAGTTGAACTTGCACTTACATGACCCAGCAATCCCACTCCTGAGTATTTACTCAAGGAAATGAAAATCATATGTCCACTTAAAGACCTCCACGTGAACGTTTCTGGCAGCTTTATGCACAATCACCAAAAAATGGAAACAATCCAAACGCCATCCAGTGGTGAGAGAAAACCTGCGGCATAGCCATACAATGGAAT
Organism: Zalophus californianus; assembly: GCF_009762305.2. NCBI lineage: Eukaryota > Metazoa > Chordata > Mammalia > Carnivora > Otariidae > Zalophus > Zalophus californianus. The sequence goes on from NC_045597.1 coordinate 185,672,619, forward strand.
ACTAGTCGGGAAGAGGAAAGAGACCAACTGGATACACACAACCACACGGATCAATCTCAAAAGCATTATGTTAAGTAGAAGCAGCACACAGGTTGTGTGATTTTTATCGGTATGATAGTATGGAAAAGGCAAAAGTATAAGGACAGAAATCAAACCAACAGTGGCCAAGGGCAGACGCCAGGGATCGAGCTTACTACAAAGTGGGGCGAGGAAATGTATGGGGGGTGATGAGCCGTTCCTTTTCTTGATTATGGTGGTAGTTACAACAACTGTACGGCAAAAGTCATAGAACTGAATGCTTAAAAAGGTGAATTTCACTGTATGTAAGTTATAAGTCAATGGAAAAAAAAATGTCTGGAAATCCTCTGTCTAAGGAACAATAGGGGAGGTCAGTTTGCAGTTAGAGGTTTTGGTTTTCTTTGCATGGTTCCTATATAAAGTCTTCCCTTTCTAAGGTAATATATTGAGGACATACTTAACACTTCGCTTCTTCTAATACATTCCATGTTGCCTAAAAATTAAGCATGTGATTTTTCCTTAAATAACGTATTCCAGAATTCTGACCTTGAACGTGGGAGACTGGCCATCCCCCTCCGTGGGCTGTCCTTCCACTGGGCAGATATCAGCCCATTTACTACAGACTCTGGCTCTGATTTCCCGTGAAAAACAGAACTAGGTCTTTTTCATCTCTTGTGATTACTTCCACCACAGAATGCCTTCCGTAAAGGAGTTTTAATTTGCCTCTGAAACCCAGGAGTCATTACGAATGTTTCCTTAAATTAACTACAAGCAGCAGATAAGTGCCAACACTGAAATTCTGAAGGATGTGCTGGCTTTCGGGAGCTGCTAGCCAAGATAGCAGACATGTTTCTCTTCTCAAAAGCCTTTTCTTTCAAATACACTGATTTCATTTCTCCAATCCTTGCTCTTTTTCAAAAGCCTTCTGCCTTTTTTCTCTCTTTAAGAAAGACCTTAACATTGTACAAACCCAAAGCATCCTTACAGAAACTAAAACTGCCTGACCTGGAAGCTCTAGCCCTTCTTCCTCTCCCAGTCCCCTCGGGCACTCACGTTCAAAGTCATAAGCATGGGACAGTGTGGGACAAGTACAGGACCATAATAATACAACACTGTACTCGAAGCCACAGTGCCAGGGCCCAGATCCCCCACTGTCACCGCGCCGTATGACACCCACCCCACCCCCAGGTAGGCTTCCTTAGACATGAACTGGACAATTGTGTCCACTTTTATAAAAATAATTTGTATGGTCAGAGGGCCCACTCTGTGCTGGGACTTCCCAAGCCACTCCCCTTAACCCTTACAACCACCCTGTTTATGAGTGAGGAATCAGGGTTAAGAAACCTAATAAGCTTGGCACTGGGCAGGGATTCTGAACCTCGAAATTCCCACTCCAAGCCCTGACAGCTAGCATTTCCTTTCCCTCCTGCCTCCCTGGAAACAGACTGTAACCACTGTGTCCAAACACATTCAACCAAGGCCTGATCGGCAATGAAAAGTTAGATTCTGTCTAGGACGACTTCTGAGATGAAAGCAGTTCGAAGACAAGGGCTCTGTTTATCTGTCCTTGGGTCTCCCACGGCTCTCAGCCCTGGAACCTGGTTCTGGACACCCCTCACGGAGAAGGGACCAGGAGGAAGAGAAAAGGGGGAGCAAAGGGGACCAGGCTTTACCTAAGTCGAATAAATGAAAACAGGTAAACTCTTTCCACCGACATTTACAGAAACATTCAGCGAGCTTCTTCCTTTGTCAAGGGCCCGATCAGTATCTTCAGCCTTGGGGGCCATACTGATCGGTCACAATGACTCAGCTTTGTCCCTGGAGCTCCAAAGCAGTCACAGATAATACTTAAATGCGTGGGTGTGGCCGTGGTCAATACAACCTTTTTGATGGGCATTGAAATTTCAATTTCCTATAATTTCACTCATCACAAAACATTATTCTCTTTTTTGATTTTTTTCCCCAACCATTTAAAAATGTTAAAACCTGGCACCTGAGTGGCTGGTTGATTGTGCTTGACTCTTGATTTTGGCTCCCGTCGCGATCTCAGGGTTGTGGGATTCTCTCTCTCCCTCGGCCCCTCTCCCACCCCTCACGCTCTCTCTAAATAAATTGAATAATTGGAGGAGGGAGGGAGAGACACGATGCAGGCTGTCCTTTGCCCACCAAGGTATTATGAAAATAAAGCTTTATTAGAAGGATTAAAAGCCAATGCTACTGCAAAGGATTTACTGAAAACCACGGTGCGCTGCCCAGAACAGACCTGGCACCAGGGAAGTTATTAAACGGGCTAAATCTGTCTTCCTGTGTCTTCCCTCTCCTAAACAGCGCCCCTCCCCATGTGCCTAGATCCCCCCATGGTGCCCAGTGCCCTCATGGTGCCCACAGCTGCACCCCACTGAAGCCAGCTGTGTATTCAACGATATTTATGGGGCACCTACTATGTGGGTCCCCTGCACTGGGTGCCTGTCTGCTGTCTGGGTGCCCGTCCCAGTCCTGGGTCCTGCTCTGCCCTCACTCACCCTGGAGAGCAGGGAGGAACGATGCAGAGACGCCCCTCCCCTTGAAGACAACTCTCTAAGACTCACATCATAAATGTTGACTGAAGATGGGTTAGTGTCCAAATAAAACAATGAATGATTCCATGAAAGCCTAGGCCATGAGCACATGCTCCATTCACATTGTTCTCTGTTCTTGGCCACCACTTGGTAAGTGGAGTACAGAGGAGGAACCAACAGAAGGGAATGCTGTAGCGGGGAGTCAGCCCCAGGATCCAAGTCTTCTAGCATCTGATCTGTCACAACCAAAGAAATGAATCTCTACTGGTGGAATTTTGGTCTCACTGGAAGTCAAGTAAGAAAGGATTTTTTTTTTTTTTTTTTTTTTTTTGGTCCAAGGGAAAGGGCTTTCTAGGCCCCCCACTTTTGTAAAGAAAGGTATAAAATAAATGATTCCTATTATAGGTGTGCACAGCAGCTACCTTTTTATTGCGTGTCTCCCAGGCTAGTCACTGAGCTAGATACATTTCCAAGCTACAATAGCCTGCAAGGCTGGCCTCAGGATCCCATTTTCACAGATGAGAAAACCAAACCACAGGACAATGAATTCCTTATCCAAAGCACTCAGAGCTGGATTCCAATGCACACTGGACTCTTCCCACACGTCCGGCTCCTTCGTGGAGACTTCAGGTCCACTTTGAGATGCAAACCTCTGCCATTTGAGGAGGCTGTGGGCCAGGAATGTCAGGCCCTTTGAAACTGGATGCTCTTCTGGCTTGAGAATGACCAAGAGCAGATGTGACTGATTTGTTTTCTCTGCCACATGCTAGCTCCGTGCTGGGCAGGCGGTGGGGGCTGCAGGGCCATGACGGGGGTCTAGCGGGGGCTTCTCAATCCTGGTCATACAGTAGAATTACCTGGACAGCATTTAAAGAAATCACCAGCGCCCAGGCCCCACCCCAGACCAGTTCAGTCAGAATCTGGGGACAAGGAGACAGCAGGACAGAGGCACTCATCTTTGTAAAAGCTCCCAGGTGATTCTTCTAAGCCGCCAGGGCTGGGCAGCAGTTGTAGGTGAGGGGGGTGTCAGGAACGGATAAATCTAAAGAAATTCCGTCCACAAAACTTTGCTGTGCTATTGGATTTTCTCTTTGGCGGACAAGATTCCGTAGTCCCTGCGGCTGGGTTAAGCAGCTCGGACCACAGCTGCCTACTTGAATCTCTAAGGAGATCTAAAAATACAACTCGGGCATTCTGCTTTCTGACTCAAATACCCTTCAGCTGCAGATAGGTTTTCTTTCTTGTTTGATGCTTGTGAAATGTGGACATAAACAAAACCATTTTGGATTGTACCCTGTCACATGAGACGCTTAAGCAAAGAAGCTAAAGACAGAATGCGTTTTTGTCAGGTGGCCAAGCTGAGAAAAGTGATGTTTCCTAAGAATGCACTAGATAAACAAAATAAGAAAATCACTTCAATTTAACAACACCAAGAAAAGCAACTGTTTCTTTTACTAAAATTGTTATAGGATTTTAACAAGCTTTTCTCATCATTTCAAAGGAAAATGAAGTCACTGGGAATTTTCTGAGAAATTTTTCGTTTATTTCAGAATAAAAGAGAACTACACATTTATCAAAATTTTAGTACAACAAATTGTTCCTTTTTTATACTTCTGTTGTAGCATAACTCATCCTAGTGGAGAGAAAAAGCTGAGTCTGTTCGTTGAAGACCATCTCAGACAGGAATAAAATGGCATAATCATATTCTACACGGAAAGTTTATAGTCCTTTTCTTGGTAGACCCTGTATTTGTGCAAGTTTTACTTTTTTAAAAAATGTTTTAAAACTCCCATGCTTCTTTCTACTTAGTGATAAAACTTTACTGTATTCCCATTTCTGAATTTCATCTTTTCTATGAAGAAAATAAGGCAAACCTATTTGTCCATTTTAGAGATATGAACACTGAGGTTCAAGGACGTTTAATCACTCTCCCAAGGTCACAAAAAGTTGACAGAAGAACCAGAGAAAGAAGCAGTCTCTTGACACTTCAGGGAATACTGGACGTTTTGCACACATCACCATGCGAGTTTGTGAGTAAATGTGTGCGTGAGTTTGTGTGTGTGTGTGTGTGTGTGAGCTTCTGTGTGCATATGTGTGCAAGAAGTCCACTGGACTGATGCTGTGCAAAGAACCAGAATTCTTTGTTGTTGTTTGTTAGCTAGCTTCCATCCAAAATGGATTCAATCAGGGGCGCCTGGGTGGCGCAGTCGGTTAAGCATCCGACCCTTGATTTCAGCTCAGGTCGTGATCTCAGGGTGGTGAGATGTGAGCCCTGCTTTGGGCTCCAGCACTCAGCGCAGAGTCTGCTTGAGAGTCTCTCCCCCTCTCCCTCTGCCCCTCCCCACCACTCTCTAAATAAATAAATAAATAAATAAATAAATAAATAAATAAATAAATAAATAAAATCTTTTTTAAAAATGGATTCATCAGAAGCAGAACCCTTGTTTCAAGTTAGCATGTTTAACCAGAAGAGAGGATTATAGAATCAGCTTAGTGAGTAAAATTAACTTACATAAAAAGTAGCTACACAAGCAGCCCCTTTTTGCTCCAAGTGCAGAAATTGACACATTTTCATTATAATCCCAAAGGATAAGATTCCTAGGGAACATGAGATGAAAAAAACAAACAGGTATCCGACAGCTTGAATATTTGGCAAAGGATTATTTCATTACCACAAGAAAGTTTTACAAGTAAAATAACACAAATTAAAATAATTTAAATAATCATTACTTTGGCCCGAGAGAAGGGAGGAAAAGAAAAAGTAGCTCAGCAGCTGCCGCCTCTGATACCTGCCCGATTTCCCAAACGAACCCGAAAGGCAAGAGCAGCCTCGATCTTTCTGAAGTTGGGAGTCTTTTTCAAACCCACCAGAAATATTTGCATTTCTTTTATTTAGTGCCCATTTGCTTGTCATCAAGGGAAAAAGAACTTCAGCTAGGACCCAGAATTCTAACCCTGAGGTGAAAGCCCTTCTTGGGGGGTGGCATAAGGAGAATTTGCTGTGTCTTTGTCATTCCTGCGGCCTTTTGCCCCAGCTAAGCAGAGCCGTTCAAGCTCCTTGTTTTAGAGCAAAACCAGACTCAGAAATCATTTCATCTCCTTTTTACTGATAACACTCAAAGAGGTTATAGCCCTTGCTTAAGGTCACACAGTGAATAAAGGCAGGGCCAGGGCTGGACTTGAAACTCTACAGCTCTGCATCAAACCAGCTACTGGGTTCAAATACCAGTTCTACCACTGATTGGTCGTGTGACCTTGGGCCAGTCATTTAACTTTTCTGCACTTCATCTATATAACAAGGACGGCTGCTGTACCCAGCTCATCAGACACTGTGAAGACTGGTGAATTATTTCGGTAAAGCCCCCAAAACAGTGCTGGTGCATGACAAGTGCTTGATCATCACCACCACCATCACCATCCTCACCACCATGAACACCACCGCCACCACCACCATCATCATCATTTCTCTGTAGGGTGGTTTCCATATACATTTTAGAATCCATTGAACCCTCGTGATTTATTCATGTTTAAGTATGATAGAGGACTTAAAAAATGTATTTTAAGTGTTGTATGATTTTCAGGGCAATCAAAATGTTAGATCTGAGATTAGTCATTCAGTCAAAATGAGTTTCAATTTCTACATTTGACAAAAGACAACACTTGTTCTAGCTACCTCGTACAATTAGGTAATGAGCATATGAAATGTGTACAATGGTGAAAAAAGAAAGGAAAGAGGTGGAATTTATGGAGGAACCACGGGTGCTCAGTGATTTACAACACTTAATTTAATCCTCCCCAAAACCCTATTGTGGATCTCCCACAGATAGGATGGTCAGCCACTCAAAATTTGGTTTGAATGTCAAGACTGAAAATGCCACACACACACCAGCAGGGGATGAACAGGTTTCTTGCTCACATAATGGGGCTCTCTGGGGAGATCAAGCAGCTCCCAAATAGATCCCCAGTGGCTTAAGACAGAAGGGAAAGTAACCGGCCAGGGTGCCTGGACAGGGCGCTGCAGGCGGGGGTGGAGCCAGTAGCGCATGGGCGGGGCTTACGGGGTTGGAACCCCACCCCAACACCCAGGCTTTCCGATCAGCTTGCCCGGATGTGGAGCAGAAGGCAAGAGGGAGAGGTAAGACTGAAAAGCTGTCAACGGTCACGCATCAAAAACCCAAATCAGACCCTGTATTACAAACCCTATGAGGTAGATCTCGTTCGCAAAGATGAGGAAACTGAGGCTCGGTCAGTTTAGATCACCTGTCAGAGCAGGTTTTAACTGTGGCAGCTCAACCTCAAAAAAGCACATCCTGCCTCCACACCACAGTTAGTTCCCAGAGCCTGTGAGTGCCTGTCACCGGGCGCCAACAGAAGTCGGTCAGCCGACCACAGGAAAGCGGAACACAGCCTAAATCCATTTTAATCCTAACGAGTGGCTTATGAGTTTCTTAATTTTCTCGAAAAAAAGAAAGAAAAGAGAAGAGGAGAAGAGAAGGAAGAGAAGAGAAGAGAAGAGAAGAGAAGAGAAGAGAAGAGAAGAGAAGAGAAGAGAAGAGAAGAGAAGAGAAGAGAAGAGAAGAAACAAAACTTCCGAGTTAGGTTCCATTGTTTCCATTGCTAACATTATTGTCTTTGCGATGGGGGGAGGGGTGACACTCTGTTTAAAGGCTTCTCTTCACGTCCAGGTAAAATTCCATTTCCAATGTACCCAGTGAGCATTAGGTTTTATTTCAGTAAGCACCCGTCTGCAATGGCCAACATCCATTCCCCTTATCTGTAACTGAGCATGTGTAAGGGTTTTTTTCCCCCTCTGTTTATCTTCTCTATTGAGATTGCCTTCTTCCCCCCCCCCACAGAAAACGAGAGTCTCTAGTACAACTGCAAGATCATACAAGATTAAAATGAAATTATCAGGATTCAATTTTTTAGGGGTTATAAGGCTCTGAATCATCTCAGTTAAGTTCTTCTGGGTAACCAAGCCAGATCGGGTTCCAAATTTGCTAAGCTTTCCTGTTAGAATTAGACTTATTTCAGCTTTCTCTCCAAGGAGGAGCTCAGAACACCCGGTATTGCTTCTCCTCAGGTGGGCAGCACTCCACAGCTAACACTGCTGGAATGGGAGCTAGACAAGAAACCACAACTATTTTGAACCAGTTGGTTCTGCAATATTTTGGTTTTAGTTTGTGAGTCTTTTCTGGATGAATTTCATTACATATCAAGCCTACTACTTAGGACAAAAAAAATATTTATGTTTCTCTGTTAGTCATCTAGGAAACACTACAGAGGTATTTCCCTTTCTGAAGATTCCTTATAATTTTTGAGTCTCACACACACACACACACACACACACACACACACACACACACACACAAATCTCAGAGTTGGGTTAAATTCCCAATGTCCAGCTTTTCTTTCCCTTTACTTAAACTGAAGTACACACTAACCTACCGTCTCCTGTCCATCCCTACTATACTCGGAATCTGAACCAACTATTTCTTTCCAGGATGGACTTCAGATATATAGAACAGCAGTTCGACAGAAGCATTCAGGGAACTCATTTCTTCAGGCAAAGTGATATACACCATCAATCAATGGGGGAAATTAGTAAGCAAGATTTTGTCCTAATGGTTAGAGAGCCTCCAACAGCAAATCCCCAAACGGTCATCATGCCCCAAATCCACCCGGATGGTCATATCACACACACTCATCATCATCATCATCATCCCCTTTGAGGAATTAAAAGGCTTATTGGAACCAGTTAACAAAGAAGGGCACAATAATGAAAAGACAGATTCAGGTTGGGAATTTGCTACTAAAGAAAACAAAATTCTAGGAAATAGCAAACATTCTGGCTGTCAAGGTCAAGCTTCTCAATCCCTTTTAGCTCTATTAAAAAATACATATTAAAGCTTATCTCATCTCATGTCATATGTGGCCTTTCTTCCCCTACAGAAAGAAGAGTCCATTTGGGCATTCTCTAAGTAACTCTTGGAGCATTTTATAAAATGTTTATGAAACAAACTCCTCCACTCCAAATGCATGAAAGAAAGCATCTGATCCCAGATATGTTTCACATTCACCTGGTTTAACTGAATAATTCCAGAGAAGTTCATTATTTGACCCTGCCCTGGAACAGAGACTTGGGAATTTTCTACCCGCACACACCCGACTCGCCTATTTGAAAATGTTGATGTTAATAGGTTTCACTGAGCTTTAGCATATATTTGTAATCCAGCCTCTTTTATTATGTTCTGCCAAATTCTCTTGTAAATCCCAAATCCACGCGCGGCCGCTGGCCATCTCCCATCCCTCGCGCCGCGCCACGCTTCCTCGAAGCTTCCCAGTGCCCTGCTCACGCCCTGAATGCCCGTCCCAAGCGTGCGCCTCGAGGAGCGGCCATCCCGGAGCGAGACACACCGAGCCCCACGCACAATGTCCCCTCGAACGTCTCTGACTGTTGCAACACCCCCTCCTAAGCCCAGAAAGGGCTGGTCGCAGGCCGCGAAAAGGCAGCTGCCCTCCCGGCCTCCAGCTGCCAGATCAGAGCCTTCAAGGCTGGAGGAAAGGAAAGAAAGTGTCCGACCACCGGGCACGGAGCCCGCCATCACCCGACTCCCATACCGCGCACCCTCGACACACGCAGGGGCCAGCGGGACTGGGAGCGGGGGCCGCTTGGACACTGAACACCTCGGCGGGGACGCTCGGAGCTGGCTCCCCTGAGCTGCCCCGGCGAGCACTGAGACCCCGCTCTAGCGGAGCGTGGCTTGGCCCGGGCCAGGAGGGGCGCGCCACTTGGGGGCCAATGGTCGTGCCAAGAGTAACGGGGTTAGGGTGGCTGCCAGGCCCTGGAGCGGCGCGCCCCGAGAGCCCCGGGCTGGCACGGCAGGAGAGCTGGGGTGGGTAGGGAAGAGGCACTTGCTAGGTCGGCCAGGGGTTCGCACCCACGCGGGCCAGAAGGTCAGATTCATCCCCTCCCCGAAGAAGGAGAAGCTGGTGTCAAGCTTGCTGGAGCCCCGCGCCGCGCAGCGCGCAGCGTCTGGCGGAGAGAAGCTGCTGGTCCCGGGCCGGCGCCCCGCCCCACGCCCGCCGGCTCCACTCACCTGGCAGTTGGCGCCGGAGACCCCGGCGGGGCAGGTGCAGCTGTAGTCGGGCTCGCCCGCAGGGGCCGGGGACTGCGGGCCGGGCGCGGGGCGCGGGCTGCACACGCCCCCGTTCCGGCAGGGCTGCGCGGCGCACGGCCCGGGCGCGGGCAGGGGCGCGGCGGGCACCGGGCTGGCCAGGCAGCCGCCGCGGGGCCCCGCGCCGAGCAGCAAGAGCAGCAGGGCCGACGTGGGCAGCAGCTGCGCACCGGGCGCCGGGACGCGGCGGGGCGGCATGGCCGACCGAGTGGGCGCGGGAGCGGGAGCCGGAGCTGGGGCGCGGCGGCGGCGGCGGCGGTGGCGGCGGGAGCGGCGGCGGCGGCGGCGAGGGCTGCTCCGCTGGGCCGGGCGCCTCCTGCAGCTGCTGGGATCCGCGGTTCCCGGGGCAACGGAGGGCGGGGCCTGAGGGGCGGGGCAAACGGGGGCGGGGCTCCGGGCGGGCGCGGGCGGGGGAGGAAAGGGGCGTGGGGACCCTTCCCCCGCGGAGAGTTGGGACGGGAGGAGCGCAAAGGTCGCCCCGGGCCCACAGGCCTGAGGGGTGCGGTCAGAGTCGCGGGTGTGTCCAAAAGAACCCCGAGGGGCAGCGGCGGCGGCGCGGGCCCGGCGGGGATCTAGGCGGTGCTCGGGAAGGAGAGGGGGTGAAGGGGTCAACGTCGGCGCTGGGAGGAGGGCGGGGCGGCCCCGGCTCGCAGCAGCGGCCCGCGGCCTCTTGGCGCAGAATCGGCGGGACCGCTGCGGGGCCCGGCCTTACCTCATTCCCCCGGCTACTCCTCCCCTTCCCACAGCGCTCCCCTGGCACACACAACCCGCCCCGCGCCGCCACCGAACCCCGGAGCCCCGACACCCGTTCCTCCGCGGGGCTTGCTGTTTCCCGGGCGTGGGCCCAGCCAGCCCCGGACCCTTGTCCTTGGTGCTGACCGAGGAGTCTCCTTTCTCTCGGGCTCTTTCCCGAGGGCGGAGCCGGCCGTGCTACTCAGAAACGTCTGACTGTGGCGTGTGAGAGCTGGAAGAGACCTCAGGATCAGTGTCCAACCCTGTCGTTGAGCCGACGAGGAAACTGAGGCCCAGACAGGCTGGACTGGAACCCAGTGGGTCACTTGACTCCCAGCCCAGAACAACTGTCAGTCTTCTGCAAGAGCAGTTCAGGAGCACAGGTTCACAAAGGCCCTGCCAGGATTTACTGTGGAGCTCTGTGTAAAAGGAACATCCACCGTGACCTACTTGGGGAAAGGGAACTCTTCTAAACGTCCCGGTTAGGCTGGCTCGTGCTTTGACAGCCAAGGAGGTCAATTTCCGTTGCATAAACGCAACCGGCTTTGTCTCCACCACCCGACCTTTCACAACCTCTAGGTATAGACTCCCAGGTACTTGTTACCTTCTTTTTAAGGTGGCCTCGTGAGAAAAGAAAACGTGACTCTCGTGGTTTGACAGTTGGGAAAATTTTTTTTTTTTTTTTTTTTTTTAGGGCTCACAAAAATAGTTTTGTAAAAGCTGGGCAAATAAGAAAGTAGAGAATCCACATGAACCCATGCATGGAGGTGCCCCAGATGAGCAACCAGGAGCTGCTAAAAGTGTCCAGTGAACATAGGCAAACTGAAGAGCCTCTCCCAGTCCTGCACAGGGAGGAACAAATGTCAGGCTTTTGTGCTTAGGAAGATGCCTAAAATTCATGTGGTCATTGCAAGAAATGGTTGAAACCCAGATGCAGCTGCATGCAGCAGGGGGAATTCAGACCTCCAAGTGGATCAAACAGTTACTACATATTCCCTCACACCCGCAGTCTTTTATATGAGACTTCTTTAAAAAAAAAAAAAAAAATCTTAATTTTATGCCACGCCAGCACCCTCTGCTGGTACTAGTCTCACCATTCAGATGTTTCTTCCACTTTCTGTGCCCCCGGATTATGTATTCTTTCCTGAAACTAACTTCTCTTACCTTAAATCCTGAAAAAAATGCACTGAAAAAGTGCTGCTCACTCCCTTCCGTCAACACACACACTCAAATGAAGTGTAAGGAAGTTTGTAAGCTAATTAAAAGTCACACCTTGGTTTCCTATACTTTTACCTAAGCAACCTCGTTGTGTGTGAATTTTGTATCACTTTGAAATATGGAAAAAAAAACTAACACTGGTTTTATTTTCTGGATGCTGATTCTTGAATTTTCCAGATAATGTTTAGCTTTTGTAAAAGTATTCTGTCTTTAAAAAGGTTATTATAGCAGAGACAATATAAGACCATTTCATTTTTCTCCAAACTAAAAAGAAAGACTAAATCTCCCAGCCCCCTTGCTGATAGGTGGAGCCATGTGATTGGTTTTGAACAATAGAACATAATGCTTTGCGCTCTGGCCCCAAAACATCCACACACCAAATACCATGTAAGTGTTTATTATTATTATTGCTGTTATCATTCTTGAAAAAGTGGGTCTTTTCTTTGGCTTTGAAGGCTGATTTGGTACTTGGTTGACAGTTTCCAACCATCTGCAAGACCCCCAAATACCAAACTACAGAGTCCAACTAATATATTACCTTGCCTTATTAACAGAAGTTATTGAAATACTGTTGGTTCTACATTTAAATACCAGCTAAAAAACCGAGTATCATTGGGTTCATATTATTCCAAACTTACAGAACATCAAGTCTTCACCCTAACCCATCTCATTTCCCTTCTTGATAGAGACCCTACATTAATAAGTTGAAGACAAAATATAAAAATAATGTGTCTTAATTTCAGTAAAGAATGTGATAGAATTCTCATGATCACCCTAGGGAGAAAGTAGACTTGAAACCATTGAACAAGTATAGTCTGAACATTCTAGTCAGTGGATCTCTACCAGGCTAGAGGAGGTTTTTAGGGAAATGCCATAGAATCTCAAAATTCGACAGTTAATACAATTCATTCCAGAATCAGGATGTCAAATTATCTCAACCAGTAAAAATGCTGAGCTAAAATAAGTGAAATAGAGTATTACGTCAATGGTGGTACATTTGGCCTTACCGCCATTTGCCAATATTTCTGTCTCTCCTTCTTTTAAAAACTTCTCTTTAGGACTATATTTTCCTGTCCCCTTGAAGTTAGGTGTGGTCATACGACTTGCCTTGATCAATGAAACATGAGGGGAAGTAGCATGTACCACTTACAGGTGCATGACTCATGTGACCAGGCTGATCAGCAAGACTCCAAGAGATGGAGGATCCTCCAGCCCGGTCCCTGCGGGAGGACAGTGTGGTGAAGCAATGGGAACCTGCAATAGGCATATGGTGTAAGACATAAATCGTTGTAGTTTTAAGCCACTGAGAATCAGCGATGTTAAATAACTCCAGGTCACACACTAGTAAGTCGCAAGGCAAGACTAATTATCCCCAATGAGCCATGTAGCAGGACCAGCTAGCTCGGATGGACTATTTCAGTGAGATAGAAGACTGGATATGTAATTGGGGATTCCAAGGTCTCTGGATCTAATGGAACAGAAAAATTTCAAGAAACAGTGTGGTCCATTTTTTTCATGGATCTACTCCAGAGTTATAACTCAACTGCATGATACTGTAGGATGTTATAAAAATGTTACAAACCAATGCAAATATAATTGTGTTTGTTTTTTGCATTTTGTCACAAGAGAAAAAATGCTCCCACACTAGCACCAGTTCATGGGCATTTGGGGAACTGCTGGCCTCAATGAGAGCAACACTCCTCTTCATGGGGAGGTTCTCATACCCTATGACCTCCAGAGCATCCTGTGGGAATGCTGGTATCAATGCATAGTGTGATGATCCATACACTTAGAATCTCATAGTCAGAACAAATTGCAGAGGTTACCTGGTATGATCTCCCAGGGTCAGAACTAAGATCCAAACTGGAACATGTACATGGTGTGATAAATCACCTTCAGCTTACCTGGAGCTCCACAGGTACTAACATATGCATCTATCAATGATTGAACACTCACCTTCTCCCCTAAAACACTTAAGTTTTCTGCAACCCTTGGCAGATGGATCCCTACCCCTCTCTCTGCACCAGAGTTGCCTGTAGACAGTGATGTCATTATTATTGCCTTTTCTCACTTTCAGTTACTCTTTAAAAATAAAGGGGCACAGGGTGCCTGGGTGGCTCAGTTGGTTAAGCGACTGCCTTCGGCTCAGGTCATGATCCTGGAGTCCCGGGATCAAGTCCTGCGTCGGGCTCCCTGCTCAGCAGGGAGTCCGCCTCTCCATCTGACCTTCTTCCCTCTCATGCTCTCTCTCTACCATCCTCTCTCTCAATAAATAAATAAAAATCTTTATAAAAAAATAAAAATAAAGGGGGACATTCCTGCCCCCCTGCAGAGGGTGGGCCTTGATGCTGGATTGAAGCTGGAGTCAGCTTGGAAAAAAGTCAGCCACACAACCTAGAGAGAAGGGACATTGTTACACTGCCTGACAATTTCCTGCCATGAGATCAGCACCAAACAACTTACCATGACCAGTTGCATCAGGAGCCATGATGATGTTGGGCAAATTACTCAGTCTTTTTCACCTTCAGATGCCACATAATATAGAGATAGAAATCCCTAAGTTGGAGAAGGTCCTCAAAGGAATGTGATGGCCGATTGACCTGCAAATTGGTTACCTGTGCAATTAGAGGCTCCTCACCCCCATCCTCACTCCCATCCTCACCCCATGTCCCGGGAATGTACATTCCATCCACTCTTCTTATAGCCAGAGCTATTCAAGGACATAGCCTTGAGAGAATAAGGTGCTGTTGAGACCATCTGGACTAAATATGTGACTGAACCCAGTTAAGGTCTCCATATAAACCCCTAAGATTCTGGTGGGCAGGTGTAGAGATCTACTCATATTGCTGAACGCCAAGACAAACCTCATATGTTAAGTTCTCTTGCTTATTAAAATTGCCTCACCAATCTGGAGTGACCTGCCTCTCTCTTCAGTTTCTCCTTGTCCTCCATGTATGGGATCCAGTTTCAGATTTCACCTGGTAAGCTCCCAAGGTTGTAAAACAAAACCCTGCTTGATAGAGATCTTGGGAAAACTAAATGGGCTGATACCATGTGGTAATGTGTGGAATATGTGCAAAACATACTTATATTTTTTTACGTATTATCTCATTTAATCCTAACCCCAGACCATAAGGCAGAAACCCAATTAAAAGAAGAAGACAAAATTAAGGTGCAATGAGGTCAAGTAAATGGTCTAAAGTCACCCAGTACACAAGTAGAGTGGCCAGAACTTGAGCATAGAGAGGAGTCTGGCTGATGAGTCTGTACTTTGAACCCCTTCTCTTCATCTGCTATGTGAATCTCCTATGGTGCAGAGTCTGACGTTTAGTAGATAGTGCACATTATATATATGTAATACATATATGATACATGCATCCTATCTAATGGATAGGTGATGTGGGTTTCATATCTGTGAAGTGTATCATCTATGTGTGTGATGTCTCATGTGTATGCTGAATATGTTGTATGTGTATAACATATGTTATCGTGTATACACATGAACGAATACATGGTATGATGCCCAGGGCCTAGTGGATTTTGGTTATTTTCAGGGGAGGCACTTGAAGGTTTTATTTATTTATTTATTTATTTATTTATTTATTTATTTATTTAATTTATTTACTGCTCACTTGCTTACTTTGTAAGGAGCATCACTATGACTTGCAGAATTACAGGATGTGAAAATGGGATGGGACTCTGAGGATCTTTTCTTAGGGAAGATGAGACATTGAAGAAGTTAATCACAACTCTCGGCTGGGCAGCAATAGAACCAGAAGGAGACCCCCATCCTCCGAAATCCACAGTTTATCTCTTTCCACTTTCCCACAGTGTCCTTTCTCCACTCCCAGTATTTCCTACCTAAAGGGCAATCAAATCAAAATGCAACGTAAAAACACAAATTCTAAGTCATAGGAGTTTTACGTGTCTTTGAAGAGTCTTCACAAAAATAAATATGATTGGCGTATGTTCTAGCCACAAGCACCGGAACGATTATCCTATTTCTTTAATTAGTAGTATCCTTTTTAAATTAGTTATGTAAGTGTTTTAACATTTTTATCCAGGTTATTTTACTCTGGATCGTCACGGAACAGTTCCTAAATGCTGTGTTTAAGATGGGTTCACATTTACTTACTTCCCCCAGACTTGCTCTGATTTGAATTAAACTACTGTCCTAGCAGCTGTTTAAAACAGTTCTAAATTCTTTTACAGCACCACTTAATATTGATTTTATCTAGGACAAGTTTAAATGAGAAGTCTTGAATAAAAAGACAGAAAGGAAGAATATCTTCCCTGCATAAATATTTCATAAAGCACTTGAACTACCACCAAATGGAAATCAGATATTTTCGCAGAGACTCCTGAGACCATGAGAATTATGTTAAACTTAATAGTTGCTTTTATTTCCAACATTTTGATATTATGAAGAATGTAGTATACTGGAATATAGGAGTGTTTTCAAATAGGAATCCACATCAACTGACTTAAAAATAAGGAGGTTCAATCCCACGCGTCTCTTTTGCTCTTGAATTCACACTGGGACCTTGGAAGAGAATAGCACAAAATAACTCTAGTCCTTGGATTTTCCAGTGGCAATGGAAATACTTGCATCGGCTTTTGCCAACATGAAAAATGTCTAGTTTTTATTTCCATATGGAAGATTTTTCCATTAATGGCTTAAACAAATTAGGATTTTATTCTCCCACATAAAAGAAGTCTGGAAGTTTTTGGTTCAGAGCTGATAAAAGTTCTGATGACTCACACAATTACCAGCAGAGAAACTTCCTGTCTGCAGTTTGGAATCTCCAAGATAAATTATCATCAATTCTGCCTATGATGGGACATATGTTGCTTTCTCCACTAGTATCTGTCCTTCTTTAGGTAATGGGACCCAGATTTTGCTTTGGAGGAACCAACTCTTAGCTCAACTTCCAGTGAAATTGACCCCAAGAAAACATAGGCAGAAAGTTTTTGATACCGATCTTGGCCATCACTTCTTGACATGACACCAAAAGCACAGGAAAAAAACAAATAAATAAACAGATGGAACTACATCAAACTGAAGAGCTTCTGCCCAGCAAAGGAAGCGATCAACAATGAAAAAGGAACTTAAGGAATGGGAGAAAATATTTGCAGGCCATATTATATCTGATAAAGAGTTAATATCCAAAATACAACTTGGTAACAAAAAAATAAAATAACCCAATTAAAAAATGGTGAAGGAACTGAATAGACAGTTCTCCAAAGAAGATATACATATAGCCAACAGATACATGAAATGGTGATCAATGTCACTAATCATCAGGAAAATGCAACTCAAAATACAATGAGATTAAGAAATAAAATGAATGAATGTGGGGGGTGGGGGGTGGGGGGAAGCAAACCATAAAACAAACTCCTAACTACAGAGAACAAACTGAGGGTTGCTGGAGGGGAGGTGCATGGGGAGAATGGGATAAATGGGTAATAAATCCCCATCAGGATTCAGGAGGGCACTTGTGATGAGCACGGGTTGTTGTACGTAAGTGATGCGCTAAATTCTACACCTGAAACTAATACTACACTGTATGTTAACTAACCGGAATCTAAATAAAACCTTAAACCTAAAAAAAAAAAAAAAAACCAAAAAACTACAATGAGATATCACACCACACCTGTTAGGATGTTTTGTTTTGTTTTGTTTTGTTTTTTAAAAACACCCAAGAAACAAAACAAAAAAATAAATAAAAGATAACAAGTGTTAGCAAGGATGTGGAGAAAAGGGAATCCTTGTGTACTATTGATGGGAATGCGAACTGGTGAACTGGTGCAGTCAGTTTGGAAAACGGTATGGATGTTCCTCCAAAAATGAAAGTAGAACTACCATACGATGCTGCAATCCCTTTTCTGGGTGTATATGCAAATTAATTGAAATCAAGATATTGAAGAGAAATTAGTGCTCCACTGCTCATTACAGCACCAGTCACAACAGCCAAGGTGGGGAAACAGACTACATGTCATCACTGAATGATGGATCAAGAAACTGTGGTATATACATACAATGGAGTATTATTCATTCTTTAAACGGAAGGAAATTTTGCCATTTTTGCAACAGTGTAGATGAAACTGAAGGACATTATACTCAGTGAAATAAGCCAGACACAGCAGGATAAATACCAGATGATATCATTTATATGAAGAATCTTAAATAGTCAAACTCATAGAAGCAGACAGTGGAATGGTGGTTGCCAGAGGCTGGGGGAAGGAGTATTTGTCAAAGAGTACGAAGTATCGTTACAAAAAATGAACAAGTCCTAGAGATTAACTGTACAGCCTAAGGCCTATACTTAATAATACTGTATTGTATACTTAAAATTTTGCTGAGAAAGTAGATGTTATGTTAAGTGTTCTTATCACATGCATACACACACACAAATAATAATAATAATAATAAAAACAGAGTGGGAGAAAACATTTGAAGGTGATAGATATGTTTATGGTATAGATTGTGGTGATGGTTTCAGAGATGTATACTTATCTCCAAACTCACCAAGTGGTATACATTAAATACATATGACTTTTTGGATGTCAATCATTTAAGTGGTTTAATAAGTAAATAGGAAACTAAGCCCACCCTCCAAGAGTGATCATGTGACCTAAGCCTAATTGTTCCCCTGGTGACAGAGATCAGTTCAGAGATGGGCATATGACCCTAGTCACATTCTTGTTGTTTTTATAAAGTAGATAAACCAATGACACCAAAACTCAACAAAGCTAGCAGACACATACAAAAAAAAAAAAAAATTGATGTAAAGACCCTTTAAAAATTAGCAAAATAATCCAGCAAATAATTTAAAAATTAATATATAATGACTTGTAGGATTTAGTCCCAGAATAACAACATGATTATCAGAAAATCTACTCACCTCTATTAACAAATTTAAGGAGGAAAAACCCTATGATCTTCTTCACAAATGTGAAAAAACATTTGATAAAATCCGACACACATTCTTGGTAAAACTCTTAATAAAGTGAGAAAAGATGGGTGCTTCCTTAACATGAAACACCATATCTATCTCACCCCAAGAGTTAGCATCGTGCTTAATGAAGGAACACTAGAAGCAATCTCATTAAAGTTGAAAACAAGACAATACTCCCCATCATCATTATCATTTTAATACTGTGCTTGAAGTATTAGCCCAAGCAAGTAGTCAAAAGGAAATGTATATATAAAATTGGAAAGAAGTGAAGTTATCATTATATGCAGACAATATGATTGCATACCTAGAGAAACCCACTAAAATTATATTACAAACAGTAAGAGAATTCCAAACGATGTCTGGGTACAAAATAAATATACAGACTCACAATGCTTCGCATCTACAAACAACGAGCAGTTAGTAGATATGGACATGAGGAATTCCCATTTACATTAGGAACAAAGAAGAAGAAACCTAGTGATAAACATAATAAGCATGTGAAATAGCTACTGAAGAAAACATTACAATATTATTGAAGGACACAAGACAAAATTGAGCAAATATAAAAGCACACTATGAACTTGGATATGAAGACTTAACACCAAAAAATATAAATGCCCCTAAGCTCATCCATAAATGTAACACAATGAATAAATTCACCAATGAGATTTTAGATGATGGAATTAGGCAAGCTGGTTCTAAAGTTCACATGGGCCGGGGTGTCTGAGTGGCTCAGTTGGCATTGGACTCTTGGTTTTGGCTCAGGTCATGATCTCAGGGTTGTGGGATCCAGTCCTGCATTGGGATCCATGCTCAGTGGGGAGTCTGCTTGAGATTCTCTCTCTCCCTCTTCCTCTGCCCTCCCCCCACCCTTACATGCTCACACATGCACACTCTCTCTCTAAAATAAAGTAAAATTAAATTAAATTAAATTAAAAAGTTCACATGGAAAATGAACAACCTAGGAGCCAAGAAACTTCTGAACAAGAAGGTAAAGAGGTACAACTATCTCTACTAGTATTCAAACTTAATACAAAACTTCGATAATTAAAAGAATGTGGTACATTAGATGGACAAAGTTATGGAACAGACTAGGGAGTCCAGAACAAAATATTTGTGAGAACTTAGTCTATGCTAAGAGCTGGACTCAATAAATTGTATTGAAACAACTGAGTCACCACAAGGAAAAAACAATAGCATTGAGTTATTATATGGATTGTTGAAGCTAGACTCACAACTTACACCTAAAGAAACTGGACCAGAAACTTAAATGTAACCCCAAAAATGAAGCCAAAAAAGAGAGAGAGAGAGAGAGAGAGAGAAACCAGGGCAGAATATTTTTATAATCTTGGAATATGACACACATCCAGAAGCCATTAAAAAAAATCAAAACATTTGTCAACATAAAATTACAAAATTTCACGGGGCAAAAATCACCATATGCAAAGTAAAACCTGAGAAAAACATTTGCAACTTTATCAAAATCAAAGGGCTGATTTCTATCCTTTAAAGCAACACCTCGCAAAATGTATCTGGGGACCAAAAAATAAAGGATATTGGCTCTTTTGGATATTAGCAGAATGGTTGTATAAATACTTACAAGTGATCATTTTTATTCTGCACAGCAGGTATGTGCATTTATAATTTTAATAGATATTGTCAGATTGCCCTCCTTATAGATTCTACCAATTCACATTCCCACCAGGAATGTGTAAGATTCCCTGATTTCCTCTTTTTTAAAAAAACATTTTATTTATTTATTTATTTATTTGAGAAAGAGAGCAGAGCGGGGCGGCGGAGGGAGAGAGAGAAGCGGACTCCCCGCTCAGCGCTGAGCAGGGAGCCGGTGGGGGTTAGGGGGAGGGGCTCCATCCCAGGACCCCCAGATCATGACCTGAGCCCATGGCAGACGCTTCACCGATGGTGTCACCCAGGTGCCCCCCCCATTTCCTCTTTATCACAAGGTTTTATCAAACTTTTTTTTTTAAGAAAGGCAGACTGCCACATGCAGGGCCTCATTTGGATGTGTCTGGAGTCTTGGAAGCTTGGCGACCCTACATTCTCCTTGTTTGGAGGTTCTAGCCGAGAAGCACAGCTACTCCTATCCCTTGACCCAAGAACGGGCCTCCTCTCTCGGGGAAGGTCGTCCTCTTCTACCCAGGGCTCAGCTTCCGCAGGGAGGCACCTGGAGCCCCGAGAGGACGCCAGGTAGCCAGCCAGATCAGCCCACCCCAACCCTGGTGATGGATGGGGTGACGGATGTCGCCGCCAGATGGCCCTCACATCCTCAAACTTTTTTATCTCTGAAAAATCTACTAGGTGAAAAAATATCTCAGTTATAGTTTTCAAGTATATTTCTCATCATGAGTCAAACTGAGCATTTTTCCATATACTCCAGAGACATTTGAATTTTCTTTTCTGTGAACTGATTGTTCTGAAAACCCAAGCCATCCACCTTCAGATGACAGCCCGGACCTGAGACAGAAACTATCCCCGCATGCACACGCATGCGTAGCCTACCCTCTACGGCATAGACTCTATATTAGCGGGACATCACTATTCAATTGTCTTCACTCCCATCACTTTACTATTCCAGGACACTCTTGCTCAGGCACATAACTTGATTATTCACGAGAGAAACGTTTTTTTTTAAAAAAGATCTTATTTATTCATTTGGAAGAGAGATGAGAGAGCACACACACAGAGGGAGAAGCAGGCTGCGCACTGAGCAGGGAGCCCAACTTGGGGCTCAGATCCCACGACCCCCGGATCAGGACTGAGCCGCGGGCAGACGCCTGACCCACTGAGCCCTGAGAGAAACCTTTTCTAAGACCCAACAACTCTTTTATACAAACTACCAGCTGTGTAAGCCCTAAGCCCCTTTGCCTCAAAATACTCGTCTGGCTGTTTCCACCAGTCCAAATCCTTGTACCCAATCCGCATCAAGCCCCTGCCTCGGAAGACCTGCCTGAAACCAGACTTCCAATTCCCCTGGGGATCCAGGTCTGCCTTTCCCCCTTGGACACATTGCCAAGGCTCTGAGGGGCAATCAATTCAGTCCGGAAGCTACTGCCCTTTGTTCTATTGTGTTACTAGTTTCTTATTGATTTGTAGGAGCTCAGTCAGGAAACTGAAAATAAAACTAACCCCAGTTGCTGCAACATACGCAGGAGGAAGCTTTCCAGAAAGCAGCAGGGTTGTGACCCACGGTGTGGAGCCTGAGGTTTTTTTTCCTCCTAGGAAGCTACGGAATGATACGATTGAATTAACATTATTACGTCACTGTGGTTCACTGGAACGGATGGACTGATAAGGAGCCTAGAGGAGAGAAGCGATGATGGGCGGCTTAAACTGGAGGGGGGAGGGGGTCGGGCAGGACCTGGGTAGTTCAGTCGATAAAGCCACCGACTCTTGGTTTTGGCTCAGGTCGTGATTTCAGTGTCCTGAAATCGAGGCTCCCACTGGGCTCAGCTCTCAGTGCAGAGTCTGCTTGTCCCTCTTTCTCTGCTCCTCTACTTGCTCACTCACTCTCTCATAAATAAATAAAAAGCTTTTAAAAATGGGAGGGGGTGATGCTGGAGATGGAGAGAAGCAGTCACATTTGGGGTGTATTGAGGGATAGAAGCAACAATGGATGCACTGGCCATGGGCTATGATGGAGAGAGGGGAGGGCGGTCAAAGCTGACCCCTAAATGTGCATCCTGAACAACTGGATGAATGCAATTGCAGTTTCCTGAGAAGGTGAGGAATGGGGGAGCGATGAATAGGGGGAAGGTGCATCTGTGGTGGAGGTAGATGAGTTGCTCTGGTAGCCAGTAGGCGGATGGCGGGACCACGTTCACAGGCAGGGGTGAGTGACAGGTGAGAAGGGTGAGCAAAATAGCGGGGTGAAGGGGGAGAGCAATTTGAGAGAGATGAAGTGATGCTAAAGACTGATTTATATTTCAAATTCTAGACACACAAAGTGATTGTTAGCTACTTTGAATGATTTTATCAGTAAAGATAAGTTTGACACCCAAAGTGTTATTTTAAACCCACAAAATCATTTGATTTGGTACATGTAGTACATTCCTATGAAACATTTCCAAAACTAGTGTCAGTGTTTGGGCTTGTGTCCTTGCATAGCCAGCCTTGTGCTCCTGCTGAAAAGACAGTGTGTCCCTTCACATACCTGTTATACATCTTTCTGGAGACACTAATGAATTAAGAGGATGCTGATTCCAAAGAGAAATCTAGAAAATGTTAGGCTTAACGGCTCTCCGAATGAAATCAGCCACCAGAAGCGTCAGTGCACAGTCTGTTTTTGCTGACAACGCACAAAAGCAGCAGCTTGATTTTATGGAAAATGACTAAAACAAGGGAAAGTGAAGGAGTGGGTAACAGGAAGGAGTTCTCCCCATGTCTCGAGCGTTGCAGCTCTCCTGGTCTGCCATGTCACCCTGCCCCATGATCCACTGAAGCATGGTCCACGTCACCGTCACATGTCATCACAGCCTCATGTGATCTTTTGTGCATCAGGGGGTCATGTGTAGCCCGAGCATCCCTCAAAGAATGGGCTGTGAATAGGAAAGGGCATCCGTGTATCTGAGCCATTCCGACTGCAATCATGTATGTCAACATTAAGCCAATCTATTTAGATGCAGATGTCACAGGCTGATGAAGACTACTCAGTGGCAAATGCTGCACCTGCTGCTGAGATGAGAGTTAATAGACACAAGGCAGACAACATTCCTATACGCATGACAGCTCATTAGGGGAGCACAGCACGTGCTCGGTCATTTTTCTGAATGTACAAATTAGCCCAAGGTGAGCCTGTCCCTCTTCTACTGGAAAATGCTTAACTGAACGCTCAGACTCTGCCCGCTTTTCCTCCCCGGCATGATAAAGCTATCAGGGCTTTGTATCATTGTCCTGGTTATCAACTGTGATGAATTGTAGAAATAAAAGATTTAGGAATGCTCACCACACAATCCAGGGACCACAGGATATTTTTTTTTAATTCCAGAAAGAATAATAGATTTTTTTGGATGCTGACTCATGCTTACATTCTGGGAAGAAATCTCAAAGGACCATGGATGGAACCAAATGCTTTGGAACTTCGGAGTCTGAGTGGGGCTTGGAAGTAGGGGAGGGGATACAGAGCCAGAAGCTAAAGGTGAACCAACAGGCAGCATCCAGGGACAAACAGTCCCACCAAGGGTCAGCTCAAAGGGAATGGGCAGGAGGCAGAGTCCAGGTGCAGGGAGTGGACGGGAACCAGGGATGCCACATGAGACAAGACAAAGCACTTCTAAGCAGGCTGTTCATTGCTCAGGTCTAGCTCACTTCTGAATGTTCAAAAATCTGCACAGTATTTTGATTCTGTCTAGTAGAGTAATGCACAGAAAGGACAAATGGTAGCCCTGGTCTAGACTTGGGCCTTTGCTGGGCGGTAAAATGTGTGGGTTTTTTTAATTTTAAATATATTTTAAAATATACAATGTAACATATCTGATGGCCATGCCAAAAGTCCAAGATCTCCTTGAGAATAGAGAATGTATAGAAAACGCACTTCTAAATATTGACCTTTCTCAGTAAAGAAAAGAAATTAACAATAAGTTTACCATAGGCATCCTGAATTTATGGAAATAAGAATTCGATCATTTCTAGCAAGCACAGTCAATAACATATATATTTGCTAAAAATAAAAATCCCAACCGTAAGGCACAGTCTTGAAAAATAAGAGGAATCTTCAAAAAAATAAATGTTTAAATATATATATTTCAAAACATGAAAAGATGCTCGTGTTTTCGCTGATTAGTCATCAGAAAAATGCTAATTAGAACCAAAATAAATAATATTATACGTCTGCTAGAGTGACTAAAGTTAAAAAGACTGACAATGACCAGTGTTGAAAAGGACACAGACCGGTGGGGATTTGCAGACAGACTGGTGGGAATATAAATGGATACAGCACTTCTGACAACCCTTTGATGGTATCTACTCATGTCAAACACAAACATACCCTCTAACTTGGCAATGTCGCTCCAAGGTTTTACTCACATCCAGCAGAAAAGTGGGTCAAAAGCACCAAAAGACATGTACTAAAATGTTCATGACAATCTTATTAGTAATAGCCCAAACTGGAAACAACCCAATGTCCATCAACAGGTGAATAGATAAACGAATTATGGTGTATTCATATACTGGAATATGATACGTAATAAAAATGAACAAAATACAACTCCGTGCAATGACACTGTGGAATGTCACAAAATATTGAAAAAAAATTAATGTATAATGTTAGAAATCAGGATAAGGGGGATTTCTGGGAGGAGGAAGTAGCTGACAACAGGAAAAGCCAATACCAGCATTGTAGCATGATTGTAGCCTGCTAGTGTGGTCCCAACTTTAATGGGGATCCTGGTTACACGGGTGTATGAAAATCCATGGAGCTATATCCCCTTATGATTTGTGCACTTCTCTGTGTGTTTGTTTTACTTTAAAAGAGAAGGGTTTATTTATTTATTTGAGAGAGAGAAAGAGAGAAGAAAGCATGGGGAGGAGAGGCAGAGGGAGAGAGTCTTAAGCGGACTCTGAGCTGAGCACAGAGTCCAACACAGGGCTTGATCTCATGACCCTGAGATCACGACCTGAGTCAAAACCAACAGCCGGGTGCTCCTCCAGCTGCACCACCCAGGTGCAGCCATTTGTTTTACTTTAATAATAATTTTTAAGTTTAAAGAAGTAGGAGAAAATCCATAAAGGGTGATTTCAGGAGCCTGTAGGAAAGCCCCAGTGGCCCCCGCACCCCACCCAATTCTGCCTTCTTTGTCAAACTGAGTCCTCAAATCCAACCACTAGATTTATTCCTCTAACCTGTTTTTATAGGCCAGCATATGTGCGTTCAAAAAATATTTGTGGGGGCCTATTATGGACCAGGCACTGTCCTGGAATAGAGAGATGAATAAGACAGGTTGGTGAATTCGCCCAGAATTTGCAGCCTAGGGAAGCAGGATAGCTTTCTAATCCCACACTCTACTGAACACTCCACACACATCTTATTGAATTCACATATTCTCATTTAATTCCCCTAATAACTCAATCCATGAGTCAGTGGCTGAGCTCATAATCAAACCCTGTTTAGATGAACTTAGAGCAAAGTCTTCCCTGTACACCAGGTTTGGCCATGTGTCATGTTTACCATGGTAACACATGCTGACCCACAGCAGACATCACTAATCCATCAGAAAAAACTTCTCTCCCTGATTTCGACGGAGCCTCCTAGTTCTTCCCTTACGGCACCTTTGGCAACCATGATAGCACATTAAGGATCAACCCATGGGGTACCATATCACTGGGCCTCTTGAATCACAGCTGCTACCTTCGGAAACCTTTGTCCATTTGAAAACAACCCTGGGAAGAGTTGTAAGCTGTTATCAGTCATCTGCCTGTGGCTGTGAATGGGAATTTAAGAGTAAATTTGGAGTCAGGAGCAGGTCAGGAAGTACACGATCAATGCAGGTCTAGAGCTTTAATGAAAAAACAGTTAAGGCCCTGCGGGAAACTTGCATATACCACTCTTTTGCCTCTAGTAAACCCAGCTTTGGTGATAAAAGGTAAGCTGATAGGGACACCTGGGTGGCTCAGTTGGTTGAGTGTCCAACTCTTGGTTTCAGCTCAGTTCATGATCTTAGGGTCCTGGGATCAAGCCCCACATTGGGCTTGGTGCTCATCAGGGAATCTGCTTCTCCCTCTCCCTCTGCCCCTCCCCATGCAGTCTAAATGCCAAGCAAGCAGAAGGAGGGAAACAGTAAAGCTTGGAATGGAAATAATAGTCTCTGTGTGTTATCTCTGAGAAAGCAAGCCCATGAGAGGAGACAACCGTCTTCATAGGCCATGTGTCAGGGCATTGATAGCTGATCTCTGAGTCAAGACTGTGGGGTGTCAATTTTCCACAGAGTATCATTGTGAAAGCACTCGGGCAAGTGATGGGACAGACGGGTAATGTGAGATAAAGGCCTACACTGTGCATTCCGTGTTCCCAGAGGCCAGGGTCCAGAGCCCATGATTTGATAGCTCTACGAGGGTCACACCTCAGATTGCCCTGCCTGTCTTCTCCCCCACTCTGACCCTCAGCCACTTTCCCTTTTGGCCATCGTGAGAGATGCTTCCCATCCTCTGCAAGACTGTCGAGCAAACGGCTGAGTCAGCAGAGTCAAGGAGACAAGACCCTTGAACAAGGAAAACCCTGGTTCTGCAGGGGGGGACAGCAGAAGTTGGCAAGGAATCCACAGAGCACATGTTGCAGATAAGAGGGAGGACTCTGGATGAGAAGAAGGGAGAGGCGAGTGGCTTAGAGCTTTTCTACCTAAAACCTCCCTCCTCCTCCTAAGAAAGCAGTGTTTGCTAGTTCCTTGGGGAATAGCTTAAGAGATTTCTGTGAAATTACTGATAATAAACTCAGGCAAAAACGGGAGAGGGAGGGGTGCCTGGGTGGCTCAGTCGGTTAAGCATCTGCCTTCGGCTCAGGTAGTGATCCTGGAGTCCCAGAATTGAGTCCAGCATCGGGATCCCTGCTCAGTGGGGAGTCTGCCTCTCCCTCTCCATCTGCCCCTCCCCTAGCTCATGCTCTCTCTCTTGCTCTCTCTCAAATAAATAAAAAATTTTTTTTAAAAAATGGGAGAGAGAAAGACTCATTTTCTATAAACCACCCTTTTTTCCAATGGTAAAAAAAAAAATAAAAATAAAAGCAAAGACTTCTATTAAATGTTTTTGTTACTGGCTTCAAAAAATCAGCTATGGAAAATAAATACAAAAATGCTTTTCCAGCAAAAGTTATTATGAGAAAGGGAAAAATCTTTTACTAATTAGAGCTTTTAAAGAATGGACTGAAAAGCAGGAGGGGTCAATGGGTGGAGAGCAGGGTCTTGGTTGAGGACACGGGGAAACAGATTTCCCATTGGGTGGGAGAGGTGGGGGTTAGCTCAAGCACCCCCCAAAACCTGAGCTTTCCAGGCACCCAGGTGTAGGAAAATCCAGCTTAAAGTCTTGGCTTATCTTCAGCTCTGCCACTGACCCGCTACATGATCAAGTCTCCAGACCTTTCTTGACCTCTTTCTTCAACTGAAACACAAGAAATCTGGACCAGATTATTGTTAAGACCTCTGCTGGCTCCAACTGGTAGAATTCAGACAAAGCTACCAACAGAGGTCCGCTCCATACACTTCAGCATCCATTTAACAATTACGGTGGGCCAATGCTGAGACATCTGCCTTCCCCTCGGTCATAGAAATATTTGGAAAGAGCAGATAAACCAGGATAAAACAAAAGTCTACATGGAAACGCTCAAGCATACGTTCAAAACTGACATCACCCCAAAAGGGAATAAGACCCAGCCAGCCAGTCCGTGACACCAACCAGAACCTGGAAAGGTCACCAAACCCTTTAACAGAAAACCTTCTTTTTTTTTTTTTTTTTTTTTTTGAGCTATGAGTGATTCACTGCATATTTTGGCACCTGCACCTGGAGAAAAGAAATGCCTCTGAATATTTAAGTATGCTTCTAAAATATTAAGCAGCTCCCACTGGCAGTGGAATTGATCTTTCTATTTATCCAGTGTCATTGTCTCTCTCCCCCTCTACTCAGCTCCCAAGAACACAAGGTCAGTGTCCCTTCCACAGAAGGAGGGTCACAGGCCACAGCCCCCTCCCCCTTGCCCGCAGCGCGCAGTGGCTGGTGAGCTCCCCAGGCCATGAGGCCTGAGGCCCAGGGCTTCCGGTTCCACGTGGCCACGGACGGAGGGACTGGGTCAGTGGCCCTGCCCTCTGCTGTAAACTCTAAACATTAATTTCCTTTTCTCAATTTTCGATAAATCCCTAATGAATCTATCCCCCCCCCTTTTGTTTGGTAGGAAAAGCTGTTCATTTGCAAACTTTGATGACGCTAAGTGTTTTGATTTGGGTTTTTTTAAGTCAAATAACAGAAGAGCCTCGGTGGCTCTGATGGCGCACGTGGCTTGGGTGGAGGCGTCTGTCACTTTGTCTTCTGTGGCTGTGAATGGATTTAGTTTCCCTTTTTGTTCTCTTAACACACACGAGCACACGCATGCACACAGTAGAGGGGCGCCTGGGTGGCTCAGGCAGTTAAGCAGCGGACTCTTGATTTCGGCTCAGGTCATGATCTCAGGGTCCTCGGATTGAGCCCCGCGTCAGGTCTACGCTCAGCGGGGAATCTGCTTGAGAGTCTCTCTCTCCCTTTCCTTCTGCCCCTCCATCTCTCGCTCTCTCTCAAATAAATAAATCTTAAAAAAAAAGAGAGGGGCGCCTGGGTGGCTCAGTTGGTTAAGCGACTGCCTTCGGCTCAGGTCATGATCCTGGAGTCCCAGGATCGAGTCCCGCATCAGGCTCCCTGCTCGGCAGGGAGTCTGCTTCTCCCTCTGACCCTCTTCCCTCTCGTGCTCTCTATCTCTCATTCTCTCTCTCTCAAATAAATAAATAAAATCTTTAAAAAAAAAAAAAAAAAAAAAAAGAGAGAGAGAGAGAGAAAAGCACAGAGCACAACTGCTTTTCACCTCAGGCTGTCCGATGCCACTTACTGGCTTGGGGGCCTGGACAAAGTAAGTCTTCAAACCTCAGTCTTCTTATCTATGAAATAGGAACAAAAAAGTCAGCCTTGCAGGTGTGTGTTGTAACCAAATGCCATCAGACAAGTTAAGGGCTCTGCCAAGGCTGACTCGGGGCCATCCGCGTTCCCCGACCTCGTCACTGATTGGTGCTGGTGGCCGTGTGGTTTAGTGACTCAAGCTCTCCTCCCTGGAGTCAGGCCTGGGTTTAGTTCCTGGGCAGCCACTGAGTTTAGGACGGAACCAGGTATGTGGAAGGCGCTCAGGTAATCTAACTGTTAACTATGGTCACTGCCAAAAGCAAGATGTGGCACAATCCTTTTTCGTAGGTGATTTAATGTTTATAAAATGAAAGGAAATTGAGACGTAGGCAGACAACCCACCTACATCAGCTATTTTTAGTTCTAAGTAGAAGTGGCCCCAATAAATGAATAGCATCCTTTCTTTACGTGAACTCTCCTCTACATTGAGAAATACTGTCAACTGCATTGAAACAAGGAGCTTAGTCAGAATCTCTTCCCATTGTTAAAATGCAAGAGGATGTAATTGTATTTGTCATATTATTTCTCACACTCATAAAGGTGGGTGTACTATCACTAGCTAGCCATGACCTTGGATGAAAACAGGCATTAAAATGAAAGCTCAGGATGCAGAGAGCCGATTTATGCAAATAATATTTGAAAAGAAGAACAGCAGGATTTGCTGAGTACTTGTAAGAGGCCACATGCTTCAAGGTGTTACCTTGTTTAATCCTTGCGACCTTAGCAGAGAGGCTCTATTACTATCCTATTTTGCAGAGGAGACAGCTGAGGCTCTGTAAGGTTAACTAATACGCATGAAGTCCGTACTTAGAAGGAATTGGGATCCACTATCCACTCCGACCTCTCCTACTCTAAGGTCGGCTCTCTCCTGTTGCTGTGTCCCTGCCGTGAAAGTACAAGTCACAAGCCCAAAGCCAAGTGCTCATCCATCTTCAGTTAGAGACTGTAAGTCTTTGTAAATTTGGAGAGACTTGGATTTTGTTTTTCCAGGTAATCGATAGGGCAATACTTTGCCTCATTTAATTATATAACTTCTCTCTCTTCTTTTCCCTAATTTCATTTATAGCAAATTTCATACATTTTTGAGACTGATTCTTTTCTTGTTTTTTTTTTTAAAGATTTTATTTATTTATTTGACAGAGAGAGAGACAGCGAGAGAGGGAACACAAGCAGGGGGAGTGGGAGAGGGAGAAGCAGGCTTCCTGCGGAGCAGGGAGCCCGATGCGGGGCTCGATCCCAGGACCCTGGGATCATGACCTGAGCCGAAGGCAGACACGTAAAGACTGAGCCACCCAGGTGCCCTTGACTCTTTTCTTAATAGAAATCATTTTGCTCCCTTTTCCAACAGGAGACAGTCATAAAACTAAGTGGATGCCAGTCCTTTTAATTTTGCTCCTAGAAATTAATCTAAGGATTACAATGGAAACATCAGATGATGTCTTGGGGCCTTTGCAATAGACACAGACAGAAATTTTCATTTAGAATCTACTTTCCAGATGAATAGAAAAATGAAAGAAGGCAAAAGAAAAAATATAAACAGCCCACAAACATTTGAAAAAAATACTCTGTCTTCTGCAATGCTAACAAAGACACAAATGGGAAAGTTTTTGTTTTCATTTTTGTTTTTTTGTTGTTGATGTCGGCCGGTCTTGGAGAGAAGGCTTGTGAAAAGGCGCTCACACACCCGCCTGGATGTCCTTCACATAATCTTATGGGTTTATTTTTTTTTTTTTTTGGTTTGATTACCTGAATATTCTTTTTTTTTATTTTTTTATTGTTATGTTAATCATCATATATTACATCATTAGTTTTGGATGTAGTGTTCCATGATTCATTGTTTGTGCATAACACCCACTGCTCCATGCAGAATGTGCCCTCTTTAATACCCATCACCAGGCTAACCCGTCCCCCTACCCTCCTCCCCTCTAGAACCCTCAGTTTGTTTTTCAGAGTCCATCGTCTCTCATGGTTCATCTCCCCCTCTGACTTACTCCCCTTCATTCTTCCCCTCCTGCTATCTTCTTCTTTTTCTTTTTTCTTAACATATGTTGCATTATTTGTTTCAGAAGTACAGATCTGTGATTCAACAGTCTTGCACAGCTCACAGCGCTCACCATAGCACATACCCTCCCCAATGTCTATCACCCAGCCACCCCATCCCTCCCACCCCCCAGCACTCCAGCAACACTCAGTTTGTTTCCTGAGATTAAGAATTCCTCATATCAGTGAGGTCATATGATACATGTCTTTCTCTGACTTATTTCACTCAGCATAACACCCTCCAGTCCCATCCACGTCATTGCAAATGGCAAGATCTCATTCCTTTTGATGGCTGCATAATATTCCATTGTGTATATATACCACTTCTTCTTTATCCATTCATCTGTCGATGGACATCTTGGCTCTTTCCACAGTTTGGCTATTGTGGACATTGCTGCTATAAACATTGGGGTGCACATACCCCTTCGGATCCCTACATTTGTACCTTTGGGGTAAATACCCAGTAGTGCAATTGCTGGATCGTAGGGTAGCTCTATTTTCAACTGTTTGAGGAACCTCCATACTGTTTTCCAGAGTGGTTGCACCAGCTTGCATTCCCACCAACAGTGTAGGAGGGTTCCCCTTTCTCCACATCCCTGCCAACATCTGTCGTTTCCTGACTTGTTAATTTTAGCCATTCTGACTGGTGTGAGGTGGTATCTCATTGAGGTTTTGATTTGGATTTCCCTGATGCCGAGCGATGTGGAGCACTTTTTCATGTGTCTGTTGGCCATTTGGATGTCTTCTTTGGAGAAATGTCTGTTCATGTCTTCTGCCCATTTCTTGATTGGATTATTTGTTCTTTGGGTGTTGAGTTTGATAAGTTCTTTACAGATCTTGGATACTAGCCCTTTATCTGATATGACATTTGCAAATATTTTCTCCCATTCTGTCGGTTGTATTTTGGTTTTGTGGACTGTTTCTTTTGCTGTGCAAAAGATTTTTATCTTGATGAAATCCCAATAGTTCATTTTTGCTCTTGCTTCCCTTGCCTTTGGCGATGTTTCTAGGAAGAAGTTGCTGCAGCTGAGGTCAAAGAGGTTGCTGCCTGTGTTCTCCTTTAGGATTTTGATGGACTCCTGTCTCACGCTTAGGTCTTTCAACCATTTGGAGTCTATTTTTGTGTGTGGTGTAAGGAAATGGTCCAGTTTCATTCTTCTGCATGTGGCTGTCCAATTTTCCCAACACCATTTGTTGAAGAGACTGTCTTTTTTCCATTGGACATTCTTTCCTGCTTTGTCAAAGATGAGTTGACCATAGAGTTGAGGGTCCATTTCTGGGCCCTCGATTCTGTTCCATTGATCTATGTGCCTCTTTTTGTGCCAGTACCATACTGTCTTGATAATCACAGCTTTGTAATAGAGCTGGAAGTCCGGAATTGTGATGCCGCCAGCTTTGCTTTTCTTTTTCAACATTCCTCTGGCTATTCGGGGTCTCTTCTGGTTCCATACAAATTTTAGGATTATTTGTTCCATTTCTTTGAAAAAAGTGGATGGTATTTTGATGGGGATTGCATTGAATGTGTAGATTGCTCTAGGTAGCATTGACATCTTCCCAATGTTGGTTCTCCCAATCCATGAGCATGGAAAGTTTTTCCATTTCTTTGTGTCTTCTTCAATTTCTTTCATGAGTATTTTATAGTTTTCTGAGTACATATCCTTTGCCTCTTTGGTTAAATTTATTCCTAGGTATCTTATGGTTTTGGGTGCAATTGTAAATGGGATCAACTCCTTGATTTGTCTCTCTTCTGTCTTGTTGTTGGTGTATAGGAATGCCACTGATTTCTGTGCATTGATTTTATATCCCGCTACTTTACTGAATTCCTGTATGAGTTCTAGCAGTTTTGGGGTGGAGTCTTTTGGGTTTTCCACATACAGTATCATATCATCTGCAAAGAGTGAGGGTTTGACTTCCTCTTTGCTGATTTGGATGCCTTTGATTTCTTTTTGTTGTCTGATTGCTGTGGCTAGGACTTCTAATACTATGTTGAATAGCAGTGGTGATAGTGGACATCCCTGCCGCGTTCCTGACCTTAGGGGAAAAGCTCTCAGCTTTTCCCCATTGAGAATGATATTCGCTGTAGGTTTTTCATAGATGGCTTTTATGATATTGAGGTATGTACCCTCTATCCCTATACTCTGAAGAGTTTTGATCAAGAAAGGATGCTGTACTTTGTCAAATGCTTTTTCTGCATCTATTGAGAGGATCCTGTGATTCTTGTTCTTTCTTTTGTTAATGTATTGTATCACGTTAATTGATTTGCGGATGTTGAACCATCCTTGCAGCCCAGGGATAAATCCCACTTGGTCGTGGTGAATAATCCTTTTAATGTACTGTTGGATCCTATTGGCTAGTATTTTGGTGAGAATTTTTGCATGCATGTTCATCAAGGATATGGGTCTGTAATTCTCCTTTTTGATGGGGTCTTTGTCTGGTTTTGGGATCAAGGTAATGGTGGCCTCCTAAAATGAGTTTGGAAGTTTTCCTTCCATTTCTATTTTTTGGAACAGTTTCAGGAGAATAGGTATTAAGTCTTCTTTAAATGTCTGATAGAATTCCCCTGGGAAGCCATCTGGCCCTGGGCTTTTGTTTGTTGGGAGATTTTTGATGACTGCTTCAATTTCCTGGTTATAGGTCTCTTCAGGTTTTCTATTTTTTCCTGGTTCAATTTTGGTAGTTGATACATCTCTAGGAATGCACCCATTTCTTCCAGGTTATCTAATTTGCTGGCATAGAGTTGCTCATAATATGTTCTGATAATTGTTTATATTTCTTTGGTGTTGGTTGGGATCTCTCCTCTTTCATTCATGATTTTGTTGATTTGGGTCATTTTTCTTTTTGATAAGTCTGGCCAGGGGTTTATCAATCTTGTTAATTCTTTCAAAGAACCAGCTCCTAGTTTCGTTGATCTGTTCTACTGTTCTTTTGGTTTCTATTTCATTGATTTCTGCTCTGACCTTTATTATTTCTCTTCTCCTGCTGGGTTTAGCTTTATTTGCTGTTCTTTCTCCAGCTCCTTTAGGTATAGGGTTAGGTTGTGTATTTGAGACCTTTCTTGTTTCTTGAGAAAGGCTTATATTGCTATATACTTTCCTCTCAGGACTGCCTTTGCTGTATCCCAAAGATTTTGAACCGTTGTGTTTTCATTTTCATTGGTTTCCATGAATTTTTTTAATTCTTCTTCAATTTCCTGGTTGACCCATTCATTCTTTAGTAGGATGCTTTTTAGCCTCCATGTATTTGAGTTCTTTCCGACTTTCCTCTTGTGATTGAGTTCTAGTTTCAAAGCATTGTGGTCTGAAAATATGCAGGGAATAATCCCAATCTTTTGGTACTGGTTGAGACCTGATTTGTGACCTAGGATGTGATCACTTCTGGAGAACGTTCCATGGGCACTAGAGAAGAATGTGTATTCTGTTGCTTTGGGATGGAATGTTCTGAATATGTCTGTGAAGTCCATTTGGTCCAGTGTGTCATTTAAAGTCTTTATTTCCTTGTTGAGCTTTTGCTTAGATGATCTGTCCATTTCAGCCAGGGGGGGTGTTAAAGTCCCCCACTATTATTGTATTGTTGTCAATGTGTTTCTTCGCTTTTGTTATTAATTGCCTTATATAATTGGCTGCTCCCATGTTCGGGGCATAGATATTTACAATTGTTAGATCTTCTTGTTGGATAGACCCTTTAAGTAGGATATAGTGTCCTTCCTCATCTCTTATTACAGTCTTTGTTTTAAAATCTAATTTGTCTGATATAAGGATTGCCACCCCAGCTTTCTTTTGGTGTCCATTAGCATGGTAAATGGTTTTCCAGCCCCTCACTTTCCATCTGGGGGTGTCTTTGGGTCTAAAATGAGTCTCTTGCAGACAGCATATTGATGGGTCTAGTTTTTTAATCCAATCTGATAGCCTGTGTCTTTTGATTGGGGCATTGAGCCCATTTACATTCAGGGTAACTATTAAAAGGTATGAATTTAGTGCCATTGTATTGCCGGTAAGGTGACTGTTACTGTGTATTGTCTGTGTTCCTTTCTGATCTATGCTGCTTTTAGGCGCTCTCTTTGCTTAGAGGACCCCTTTCAAGATTTCTTGGAGGGCTGGTTTCGTGTTTGCAAATTCCTTTAGTTTTTGTTTGTTCTGGAAGCTTTTTATCTCTCCTTCTATTTTCAATGACAGCCTAGCTGGATATAGTATTCTTGGCTGCATATTTTTCTTGTTTAGTGCTCTGAAGATATCTTGCCAGTCCTTTCTGGCCTGCCAGGTCTCTGTGGATAGGTCTGTTGCCAATCTAATATTTCTACCATTGTAGGTTACATATCTCTTCTCCCAAGCTGCTTTCAGGATTTTCTCTTTGTCTCTGAGACTCGTAAGTTTTACTATTAGATGTCGGGGTGTTGACCTATTTTTATTGATTTTGAGAGGGGTTCTCTGTGCCTCCTGGATTTTGATGCCTGTTTCCTTCCTCACATTAGGGAAGTTCTCTGCTATTATTTGCTCCAATATACCTTCTGCCCCTCTCTCTCTTTCTTCTTCTTCTGGGATCCCAATTATTCTAATGTTGTTTCATCTTATCGTATTGCTTATCTCTCGAATTCTGCCCTCCTGATCCTGTAGTTGTTTATCTGTCTTTTTCTCAGCCTCTTTATTTTCCATCATTTGGTCTTCTATATCACTGATTCTCTCTTCTGCCTCATTTATCCTAGCTGTTAGTGCCCCCATTTTTGATTGCACCTCATCAGTGGCCTTTTTGATTTCGATTTGGTTAAATTTTAGTTCTTTTATTTCTCCAGAAAGGGTTTCTCTAATAAGTTCCATACTTTTTTCAAGCCCAGCTAGTATCTTTAAAGTCATGATTCTGAACTCTAGGTCCGACATCGTACTAATGTCCCTATTGAGTAGGTCCCTGGCTGACGGTACTACCTCTTGTTCTTTTTGCTGAGGTGATTTTTTTCGTCTTGTCATTTTGTCCAGAGGAGAATAGATGAATGAGAGAACAAAATGCTAACAGGTTAACAACGTCCCCAGCAAATATACTCTATACAAATCAGAAAAGACCTGAAACCAGGGGAAAAGAAAGGGAAAGAAAGAAAAAAGAAAGAGAAAATAAAAAGAAAAAAAAGATAAAAACAAAAACAGAACAATACAAAAAAAGCAGAATATGATCAAATATGATCAGGCTAGTGCATAGATCAGTGCCACACACTAGATTTTGGGCATATTTTGGTCTGTTAGAAAAAAGTGCCTCCTAAAATTTTAAAGGAAGAAAGACATATATGTACAAAATAAAGGTTGATACAATGAAGGGATGGAAGATGACTGTAAAGATGAAAATTATAAAAGATTTTGTAAAAGGAAATGATAAGTTTTTGAAAAAAGAAAGAAGATTTAAAAAAAAGAAAAGAAAAAAGGGAGAGAATGTGATCAGGCAGGATGCTAGAACAAAGCCATACACTAGTGATTTAGGGTATATTTTGATCTGTTAGAAGAAACTGTATCTCAAAATTTTAAAGAGAGAACAACTTAGAGATATATGCCAAAAATAAGGGTAACTACTATGAAGGGATAAAATATGACTCTAAAAATGAAAAATAAATTAAAAAAAAAAGGGATTGATAAGATGTTGGTTGAAAAAGGGAGAAAGAAAAATTTAAAAAAAAACACTTAAAGAAATTAACTTTGATGATCTAATGAATCATGGTAAAAAAAAAAGCCATGAATTCTATGTGCAGTATTCCCCTAGCGCTGGAGTTCTCCTGTTCTCCTTGATCGGTAAACTTGGTCTTGGCTTGCTGGCTGTTCGTGCTGATCTTCTGGGGGAGGGGCCTGTTGCCATGGTTCCCAAATGTCTTT
Organism: Zalophus californianus; assembly: GCF_009762305.2. NCBI lineage: Eukaryota > Metazoa > Chordata > Mammalia > Carnivora > Otariidae > Zalophus > Zalophus californianus. Next base: position 185,709,812 of record NC_045597.1, read on the forward strand.
GCCGGAGGCGGAATTGCCCCGCCCTTGTCGGTCCAGGCTAAGCAAGCTGCTCGGGTTTGCTCTCAGGAGATTTTGTTCCCTGCAAGCTCTTGGTACAGCTTTGGAGGACCAGGGTGAAAATGGTGGCCTCCCATTCTCCACCCAGAGGAGCTGAGAACTCGGAGCCCCGCTCCTCAGTGCGCCCCCAGAGAAAAGCAGTCACTCCCGTGTCCCCGGTCTCCGGCCGCACTCCGTGCTCACCCGGCCTGTGACCGAGCGTTTCTATCTCTGGCACCCGACCCCGTGTGGAGTCTCCAAACCCAGCAGATCCCTGCGGTGCGTTCCCGCGCCGCTCCTCCCGGGGGAGGAAGGGGAGTCTCCTTGGCTCTGCTGCTTGTTGGGTCCCTGCTGGAGGAGCAGTGGCCCGACTGGGCCGCGGATCACAGTTTATGGCCACCCCGAGCTGAGAGCCCGCGCCTCGGCTCCGTCTCTGCAGCCGGCTTCCCCACTCCGATCCCTGGGAGCTCAGCCGCACTCAGGCACCCCCGGTCTTTCTGTGACCCCGAGGGTCCTGAGACCACACTGTCCTGCGAGGATTCCACCCCCCGCTTAGCCACTGGAGCGGCGTCCCTCAGCGGAGCCGACTTCTAAAAGTTCCTGTTTTGTGCTCCGCGGCTCTAGCACTTGCCAGAAGCGGCCGACGGAGGCCCCTCCCCCGCCGTCTATCCTCCCGAATATCGCCTCGGATTCACTTCGCACGTCCTACCTTCCAGTAAGTGGTCGCTTCTCTGTTCAGAGAGTTGTTGCTACTCTCCTCTTCGATCTCCTGTTGAGTTCGTAGGTGTTCAGAATGGTTTGATCCCTATTCAGCTAAATTCCTGAGACCAGACGAAATCTAGGTCTCCTACTCCTCCGCCATCTTGCTCCGCCCCCAATCTTATGGGTTTTTGGGTTTTTTTGTTTTTTTTAAGATTTTATTTATTTATTTGAGAGAGAGAGACAGAGAGCAAGAGCTGAGGGGGAGACAGGTGCAGAGGGAGAAGCAGGCTCACTGCTGAGTGCAGAGCCCAACACGGGGCTCAATCCCAGGACCCTGACATCATGACCTGAGCCGAAGGCAGACATTTCCCTGACTGAGCCACCCAGGTGCCCCCATCACACAACCTCATGTGTAAGACAATGTGGCAAACCCTAGCAAAAACCTGACAATGTCACACCCTCTTCTCAGTCTACTCTTCAGGCTGCAAGAAACAAATCCACGTCCAAACAGCTTAGTAAAAACAAGAAATAGAAATCATAGGTTCTCTGAATGGAAAGCCCTCTAGACTTTGGGCACAGCAGGATCCCGGCAAACAATTTCACCAGGATCTGTTCTCTTTCCATTTCTCAGTCCTGCTTTCTTCTGTCTGGTTTGATTCTCAGCACTTCTCAAGTGGTGGCAAGACGGTCCCGGCATCTCAAAGTTTGTATCCTACTGGCCACAGGTCCGGCGGGAAGAGAGCTTCTCTTGCCTAGCAGTTGTAATAAAAGTAAGGTATTGAGTTCCTCGACCTCTGATGGTCTGTCCTCGGTCACACGCACACCCTAGAGCTAATCCTGGTGACACAGGAAATGCAATATTCTGATTTGCTTGGCTAGAATCAGATGCTCACACTTGGAGCTGGACTGGAAAACCGCTTGGACTGAGAGTAAGGGTAGATTGTTCTTGAAAGAAAATTGGGACAATACAACAGATAAACACAAACAAAATAATCCTAAAGCAAGAGAAACCAAGGTCTACCATATCCATTCACCCAACAATTCCTCTTGTAAGGAGATGATTAAGGAAATGTGCAGTGTTAATTACAAAGTAATAAACCTGTGGGTTTACAATACTACAATACAGAAAAACCTGATTAAACTAAATGACCGATAATAGTGTGTTAAATAAATCAGGATACAGTATTAAAATGCAATATTAAAAGAGTTTAGGAGACTATTTAATGCCATGGATCAGTGGTGTTAACCGGTAAGTACTGCACCTTATATACCTTACCTCATTTTAGACTTTAAAAAGTCTTGGGATGTGGGTACGAGTTATTTGCCCATTTGCAGAAGAGGAAATTATTAATGAGGTACATCTGGTACTTCCAGCAACCACCCTCCCATGGATGGGCCTGAGTCACTCCTGTGCATCAAACTGTTCCAGCCTGGACCCCAGACCGACTTCAGAATCTCCAGCTCTCCATTTCCATTTTGCCACTGGGTGATTTGGAAACATAATTATCATGTTCAAGGCTGCCTAGCCAGGAATGGGGTAGCCACTGGGATTCTGGTCCATTTGTGTCCAGATGTCACTGCCTGCCTGCCCTCTTACATGTTACTACAGTTCATATTTTTTAGAAATTCATAAAACAGGGGCACCTGGGTGGCTTAGTCGGTTAGGCATCTGTCTTTGGCTCAGGTCATAATCTCGAGGTCCTGGGATCGAGCCCCACGTCAGGCTCCCTGCTCAGCGGGGAGTCTGCTTCTCCCTCTCCTCCTACCCCTCCCCCACTTGTGCTCTCTCTCTCAAATTATGAATAAAATCTTAAAAAAAGAGAAATTCATAAAACAGTACATCTGTATGTCTACATTTTTATTTTTATATTTATTTATTTATTCTTTTAAGATTTTATTTATTTATTTGACAGAGACAGACACAGTGAGAGAGGGAACGCAAGCAGGGGGAGTGGCAGAGGGAGAAGCAAGGCTTCCACTGAGCAGGGAGCCCGATGCAGGGCTCGATCCCAGGACCCTGGGATCATGACCTGAGCCGAAGGCAGACACTTAACAACTGAGCCACCCAGGTGCCCCTACATTTTTATTTTTAAAAAGTATCTATAGAAAATAGAATTGAGGGGCACCTAGGTGGTGCAGTTGGTTAAGTGGCCGACTCTTGGTTTGGCCTCAGGTTGTGATCTCATGGGTCAGGATCTCATGGTTGTGGGATAGAGCCCCACATTGGGCTCCACACTCAGTGCAGAGTCTGCTTGAGACTCTCTCCGTCTGCCCCTCCTACTTGTGCTCTAAATCAACCAACCAAACAATCAATCAATCTTTAAAGAAAAAGAAAATAGAATTGAAAAGTTACGCATATATTAGTAACTGAAATAAAAGTTTCACAAAACAATACTTACCCCTACTACCTGTGATGTATTCTACACTCCATTTCAATTATTCTTTCTATACAAAGGCTATCTCTAGCTGCTGCTCTTTTGGATTTTAAATGTTTTTCTTTTTGCTTTTTTAAAATATTTTCTACAGCAAACCCATTTTGTAATAAAACAAAGTAAAAACACAAAACAAAAACCAAAATTTAAAAATCATTTTCTTTCCTTTCAAGTAGTACTAAGTAGGGCTCAAACAAGTTTGGTCAAGGCGCGGGGAAACATGCTGGAAAGGATCAGTTTCCTAACTTCTTGCTCCAGGGTTCGAGGTATATTGGAATCTAAAATAAATGCCCTCATTTCTTGCTCATATCTCTGGGGTTAGCCAGGCTCCAAGATGGGCCCCTGTGATCCCCACCTCATGGTGTTTGCATCCTTGTAGAGTGCCCTCCCACACTGTATCAGGGTTGTCTCTGTGACCAATAGTATGTAACAGAAGTGAGGGAGTGGCACATCAGACATCAGGTTATAAAAGACTGTGGCTTCTGTTTTGGGTGAAAGACACATACAGCAAGGAACTGTGGTCTGCAGCCAATAGTCAATGAAGAACTGGGGCCTCCTGCCAATAGCCAAGTGAATAATGCAGAAGCCTAGGGAACAATTGCAATAACTACAGGCCCAGCACACTCATGAGAGATTCTGACCCAAAACCACCCAGTTAAGCTCCTAGATTCATGACCACTGGATGTGTAAGGCAACACATATTTGTTGTTTTAAGTAGGTCAATTTTGAGATAATTTGTTACACAGCAATAGCTAACTAATACACCCTCCCAATGAATGGTCACTGGGATTCCCTGTGGTGGCCGGGCAACCCCCAATTAGGAGAGAGAAGAGAAGGAACCGGGATTGTTCTGTTGTTGTTGACAAGTAGGGAGAAATTTGACTGGAAGCCCAGGGAGCAGGAAGGAGTAGGAAAATACAGAACGAAAGTTTTATGGCAAACTCAGGCTACAAAACAAGCAGCTGTGCTCAAGGCGAGGCGTGTGATACCTGGAAGCGAAAACTCACCTCTGCAGCCGCCATCCTACTCATCCCTTCCTTGCTGTGTGCAGCCAAGAAAAGCAACTCATCCCCCAAGTGGAATACAAAATTAAGTTGAATTCATTAGATCGCTCCCTTGTCCTGGCAAAGTGAAAAAAAAAAAAACCACAATTAGAGGACTTTTCTGTGGTTTCCATGGAAAGCTGACAACCAGGCACTAGAGGAAGGTGATTCTGTTACCAAATCCAGCAAAATGGACCATCATCTCCTCCACTGGTGGAGACTTAGTCTGGGCTGTGTGTCCTGGTGGCTTCGTGGGGACCCATTAGCATTTAATCCTCATCATTTCCTGCTCTTTCTCCCAGTTTGCCAGCTGGTCAAGTCTTTACTTCCTGTTGCTGTAGCGTACAACCGTTCTTATAAACATATAAGAACTCATACTTATGTAAAGGGTTTGCTCCAAATCATTGAGGCTTGGGCCACTGACGTACAAAAGCCAAGCTCTTGGTATTCAAAAAAATAAAAATAAAAAACAGACATAAGTGCACACACACACACACATTGCCAAAAAGCCTGGTGTTTTATTTTTGTTTTGTTTGAGAAGTGATGGGTGGCAATGAGAAGCTATAATTAGAAGACTGCTACCTGTGATAAATGCTCTACTCAGAAATCTGAAAGCCAGCAATTCTCTTTACTTCCTGCACTGCCTTCCTACTCAAGACTAAGTGCACGTGGAAAGCTCTTACGAGTGCTGAATGGCAGTGAAGGAATGGGAGCCAGAAAGCAGGGATGGACGGAGGGGGAGGGCAAACCTTACTTTAATATTCCTGCATTATATCCTGGGAGAGCCCTGGCACCCCTTTCTTTGGGATGGGGGTCTTAATCACCAGGGCACTGCCCCTATCCCTTCCCACAACCTCTGTGAACTATAATCTTCTCAGCTGGGAATGAAGAGGGTTCAGGAAAGGTCCCTGGAGGATCTGTTGTATAGACTATAAATCTCACTCTATTGCATAAGTATGTGATCTTGGGTGAAATGTATCAACTCAATCATTTTTTAAATAGAAGTTGGTTTGCTGTTCCAATGACCCACCCAACTCCAAGAATCTGCACCAATGGTAATAATTATTAACATCCCAGTCTTACCTCATCTCACTCCCTAACTTGACTAATAGTAACTGAACAAACCAACAGAAACACTAAGGTGGGCTTAAGTACAGGACAACAAGATGGTCTTAAAAATCCAAGGCATAGAATCAAACTAATATTTATTCCCGGAGTCATTTTAATACCTGGTTACATGACCGAAAGCAGGTCAGAGTATTTCCAAAATAGACCTCCACTTCTTCTTTGGCAAATTAAAATTACACAGCAAATAGTCATATAATTTTGCTCAACTCAATTAGAAGAGGACCTATGTACACTCTTAAATCAACTGAGTTGATCTGAAAAAGACAGTCCATGGACTGTGATAGATGTTAGAAGTTCAGAGCAGGAAAGGGATTTAGAGTTCATTTCATCTGCTCCCGTAATTGATAAGAAAATACTCAGTGAAAGTTACAGGACTTATCCGAAGTCAAATTCAAAAAAGAACCGAGCTCTCAAAATTCAAAGCCCAGCCATCATTCTAAAATACCATGGCAGTTAAACAGAAATGTTCATAAGTTTTAGAAAGAGTGGGAAGGGATTAAAAGTTGAAATTCCACAGTATTTTTTGAATATTTACAAAACTCTGAATTGAAGCAAACAGCAACTTTTAGTTTAAAAAAACTTTATCATCACGAAACGCTATTACAGAAGTTAGAACCAGCCCCTATAAATGTATTGGCAACTATAAGAAATCACTGTGTGTTGACTTTCCCTCTCTCCTGGGCTGTCTGTACTAAGAAATACATTACAATTCTCTCCTTGTCATCTTCAAATTGTTTTTTAAAAATGAATTTTGCTTTCGAAATGGAGTTTTTGTCTTCCCCTAGCATATCTATTCTGGTGAGAGAAACATTAAGATCTTTTTTCATTCATTAGTTTTAACAATGCTTTCTTAATTAACCAACACTGATGTTCCTAATCATTCCTACCTAGCTCATCCTCCTTGGTCATGAATCTAAGTTCCCTTCTTGAACAATCTCTGATTTTGTTTGTTTAGTCTATACTGGCCCAAGTGAACTATTTACCATAAAAATACAACTGGACTGTGCCAACAGCACATTTGGCAGAGAATACGGTATTGCCTGTGGTGATGGACGCGGTCATTGCTGCTCTTGGTGGTAGTGCGTGGTGACACGAAGAGGTAGTTTTTCTGAGTGGGTGTAATTCTGACTGTTGATCACCCTAACTCTTCTTTGGATTGATTGGTTGGTTGATTGATTTGAGAGAGAGACAGAGAGACAGGGATAGCAAGACAGCACACGAGTGGGGAGGAGAGGGAGAAGCAGACTCCCCGCGGAGCAGGGAGCCCGATGTGGGGCTCGATCCCAGGACCCTGGGATCATGACCTGAGCCGAAGGCAGATGCTTAACCGACTGAGCCACCCAGGCACCGCTCTTCTTTGGCTTCTTACAAATGCACATAGTTCAGCAACTTAACTGTATATATAATTGTTTTGGTTCCATTTTACTTTCTACTTGGACCTTAAAGTCCCTGAAGTCAAAGAGCAAACACAGATTAGGCAAACTAACTGGCAAAGAGGAAACAATGCAAATGTAGAACTCCTCTTTCCTTCAGTGACTACTTGCATGCCAGCCACCGAGCCAGCCACCGGAGATGGGAAGAGTGGAGGTATGGCATCTCCTGTGGATGGTAAAGCAGGAGCACGGCACACATCACACGACAGTGTTTGTAGTACACTTCAGTGACCACGGGAGCCTAGTGGAATCTCCCTGTGAAGAGAAAACAATGGTTTAAATAAAAGCCTGTACGCCTATCTACCTATCATCTCTCTACCCATCCATCTATCATCTGTCCCTTTAAGTTCATTTGCTTTGTGGTGAACGTCAAAGTGATCAGTGATTGAAGAGTTTCCCGTCCCACTCCCACCCATCGCCATGGCTATGGTGAGATGGGTAAGAAAAATGGTACGCTGGAAAGACCATCAAAGTCCCAAATTTTTACTTCTGTTTGCCAAAACACCATTTAATGTTTGGGGAGGAAATGGATTTCATCTTCTCTCCATCCATCTGGAATGTTATGCATCGGGACAATGGGAGCAAATGAATCTATTACAGCACCAAATTGTCCATGGAGGAAAGCAAGCTTGTTTTGCCCATCCCACTAGCCCATAACGCAGAGACCAACTTGTTTTGAGTAAGTAGTTCTAGTTGAAAACACTGGCGTGGATATTTACTTATCATCCTCCAACATCAGTTGCAACTACTGAACTTTTCTCAACGAATTTAGTGAAGGCCGTTTTTAATTTGGGAAAGGGACAATTGTAATGACACTTCCAGAATTCTCTTAAGGTTAGTTGTATTTTAAAGAAAAAGGAGGAAACCTTCTTTCCAGGAATGTGAAAATTCTCATTTAAGGTGAATGTCAGAACAGTAAGGAAGGTGATGTCCTCCCAAGAACGCAAGAGGGGGAAGAGATATGTAGCGTGTGTGCAGAAAGGGGGAGGACACAATTGTGGCTTTTTCTGACCAAATAATTTCTTTCCTCTTCGGATCCCTGTCTTATGCCTGCTTGGAAGTTCCACAAAGTTTTGATTTGTTAGTTACTACAATTAACCACTGAACATAAAATCTGAATGTTTCCCCAAAGCCGCCACACATGGTCACCGTTTCTCAGCTGGGAGAACCAGACCCCATTATTTGGGATCTCTGAAAGCGTGAGAGGGCATTCTGACTTGTGACAATGACTGGACAGCTACTGACATTTGGAGCCAGGGGCCAGGCTGAGCGCTCTGCAGTAGCCCCTCCCCTAGGGAGAGTCTTGCCAACCCAAACGCCTACCGTAATGTCGTTGTCTTTGTCAAGAAGCTTTGGAAGACAATTCAAAGAATCATACCCAAGACTGTGAGCCTATTAACATTAAAACAGGCCTTGGATGACTCAACTGAGTGGACCCCTGCTGAGACTAGGGTGCGGTTCCGGGTCCTGACTCTCCCCTGGAGGGGGGTTAGGGCTCTTTCTGGTCCCAGCATTGTTCTCATCAAGCCCTTTACACAGCTCTGTGCAAGGTATCGTGACGCCAGCAGCTGTGCGTGGATTCTAAGAGCTGTATGTTCTGTTCCACAGTGGTGTCAGGACTTGCTTTGGGAGTCAGAACTGGCTGGAAGAACTAGTCTGAACAAAAGGCCCAAATTCCTTTATTAGGACGTGAACACCCAACGGAGTGCATTGAGCCTTCATCACGGTTAATCTTAGACAATTGTTTCAAAGCTTCCTTGAGGCAACCACCCATGGAACATTAAACTCCGTAAACACCGAGCTCTCCCTTCAGCAACCTCGACTGTTTTCAGCCCACATAGTCCTTGGTATGAATTTTTTTTGATAAGATAAAAATTCTTAATATAGTGTCCTAATGAAGGTTTCGATGTAGGATAGCACCTATTCCAGAAACGGAATTCCCAGGGAGAGAGCCACCATCCAGGTAAGCCTGGGTCTTGAAGCCACAATAGGGTATTTGAGATACCAACACCTTCCATGTCTATCAAGGTCATCTGGGGTCCCAAGGCAAATTCTTGGGGACCAAATACACATTTGGGGGATTGGGGGGGCCTGCCCCCACCCCTGCAGTACCCGGCAGAGGCAACCTCTCTGGGCTCCAGCCCTGTCTTTGGTCCTCCGCCCAGGAAGTGGGGGTGGAGGGAACACAGACCAGATGGCGGGGAGGTTCCTATCCTGGCTGAGGACGAGAAAAAAATGTTGAGGCTTCAAGGAAGCATGCAAGTTGTGAGAATTGCACCCCCCGCCACACACACACAAAAGCACCGGTCTCAAGTGGGTCTGAAGGGACATTGTGTGCTTCCTAAGACTTAAGACTTCTATTTAAGCCATTAACCTACCAACATCAGTCCATGGAGTTACAGCAACCAAAAATGTGATGCTACCAGACGACGTTCTTTGCCCCCACCAGATTCTGTGACAACTCGACATTGGTTACAAACTTTACCTACGTGCCAGTCTCGTGATAAGCTTGGACTCAGGGGCACTTTTCATCTGTGATTTAAAGTCATTTGATAGACCAAGAGATTCATCAAGGGAAAAATGGGGCTTTATCCTTAGGCAGGTAAACCAAGACAACAGAGAAGAATGTAGGTGTGTGTGCGTATACAGGTGTCACAGGTGTGCTGTGTATCAGTACCTCGTATGTCTATCCTTCACTCACTTGTTCTCTGGAGAATAGCAGCCCCAACCCCCCAATTCAGTCACCGCTCTTAAAAAACATATCCAGCTCCTTTGCTATCCTAAATCAACCCTATTTTTCGGTTTCAGTGAAAGAGACTGATCCGGACATTTGTCAAGGGCGGGGCAGCCGGTCATGAAAGCTGAAAACTGACTCCATGACGTTCCAACCAGGAGGCTCTATTGTCTGTGCACATTGTCAGGAATCTCCCGATCCCAAAGGCACCGCTTCCCCACCGCACAAGAGTATCTGACAGTGTGAAATCTCACCACCAACGAGCAAGCATTAGGGTCAGGTTTCTGAATATATCCGTCTTTCTCCACTCTCTGCCTCCAAAGAAGGCTAAGATTACTGTGTTACTTACCACAACAGGAAGCTTGCCAAAAGCCACCCATACCAGCACACCACTTCTCAGAAGAACCCTCTGGTTGTGCATAATTTAATAAAACTGACCATGTAGGATAATGCTGTTTATTAAAAATATATTCAGGGAGAAGGAAGTCAGTGCATTTATGCAATTTTACATACACATCTGTAGTTTGAGGTTCCATTATTCCAACAGTTCATATAAATCACTGTTTCAGAGAAGAGAAAAAAATGCTTTACACAGGAGATCAGCAATCGGTTATAGGTTTGGTAATATGAGTAGGCTTGTTGTAAAAATAAAACCACCTCTTCCATTAGTAAAGAATGTCTCCTTTATGCAGGACAAGTCTTCAGAGTTAAGAACTTTTCTTGCATTAACTTGAAGTTCTTGGAAAACAGCCAATCCTCCGTTTTCTATAAATATAAATGCTATATTTTGTCTGGATTTTTCTTTTGAGGTAACAGAGGAAGCATTTTCAGTGATTTGTCACTAGGTTATCCTTTACTGGGCATGTCAACTACTGCAACGTCAAACCTAAGACTCATACAAAAGCATTTCTGAGAATTAGAAATACAGAGCATGACATTTCCAAACAACGAACGTTCTCATTACAGTAGGGAAAATAAAATGGGTCAAAAAACCAAAGCCTCAGATAAAGAAAAGTAAATCTTTGCTAATGGAGAAGGAACAATGGCACCCGGAATCCCACACGAGGATTTGGCTTCTGAGTGCATGGTCATGTCTTTCCCCTGCAAGTCTCCTTTCTCAGTTATAGCTTTCCTGGAGTATCAGGGACATTCCCATTTCCTGAGTTCCTAAGCACTGACAGGAATCAGGAGCATAGCCTCAACAGCTGACGAACCAACCAGAGGGAAGACACACTTAGAATTTGCTGGCGAGATAATCCTTACTGTCTTAAGTCAAGAGTTGGATCTACTTTCTGGGATGTGGACCCTGGGGCCTCTCCCTCAGCCTTAGGGCCTTTCTGCCCAGGACGCCCCAGGGCTGTAACTCCACAGACGAGGAAGTGACTGGTCACAGTCAGCCAGCTGCCCCACCCCCTCTCATGCCCTGTCCCCGAGTCACGACGACTGCCAAAGGCAGGTAAGAGGGGCTTTAGGAATACTACCTTCTTCATAGAATGCTTAAGTCAAAGAAAGTTCTCGGTCACTACAAATGCAGGAACCAGAGCCGAAGCACAGGAAGAGAGAAGTCTGTATCCTCACAATGAGTAGCTGTGTGAAAGTTTTCTGCTGGGTTGGGCTAAGGCATCTAGAACTCTCTCCATGTCTGATCCTAATTAGACTACCTAGAACTCACGACGATTCACTTTTTGGAGGGGCTGGGATGAGGGGATTTCATTTAATTACCTCTTCCTTCCTTCTCCTAAAGTGAAATAGTTAAAAATATGTTCTCATATACAAAGCAGATCAGATCAGTTAACCGTCTAAATGACACCACCACACAGTTGGTGTTGGCTGTGACTAACATCTGACTCCATCTCGGAAAAAATTAAAGGAGATCAAAATCTGTCACTACCCAATCGTCTAGGTGTACAAAGCATACCGAGAAATCAGTGCTTGCTGGCAGGATTACTAAGCAAATAAATTTAAGGCAAAACTGGAGTAGTAGCAAATGAAGTATATACTTTCTTCCCTACATTGCAAGATTAAGGCCTCTGCCAAGAGAGATTGCTTTAGAATGGGAAGAGTCTTCCTGCCCCTAATTAACAAGGGATCCCACACATGAAGGAGGAAGCTAAAGACTTGACAAGCATTTAAACAGGTGAACTACTGACTTGGAAACAACCAACCTCCAGAGGTTGATTGAAAACCATCCAATGTATTGGTTGATGTGGAAAATCAACGAGGCCAAATATGCCAAGGGCCACATTATGGATAAAATGTCAGATACAGATATTTTAGTAGGAAACATTGCTTTGTTTATACAGGTCTAAATTTTAACAACAGAATCCTTAGGAAAAATGAACAAAATGCTATGTTCACACAATAATCTTTGTGCTTAGTTTGCAAAAAGGTATCAGAACAGTTCCAACAAATCGGCTCATTCATAACACAAACTTCACTTGATCGCACTGCTCGGCTCCTAGGCTGTCAATGTCGGAACTGCAGAAAGACAACTCCCTTCTTGGGTGTCACGGTGAAGCTGCTCCAGCTTGCCAGAGCCCCCCTGAGCTCCAGCGACAGCTCCATCACACTTAACGGAGGACACCGCCCAAATTCTTGGTGAGGAGGGGGATGCTCCGTATAAGGCCATATAAGTGTAAAAATGAAAAGGTCATCGGAATAAAACAAGCCACTGAAGTTTCTCTTCAGTGGAGGGATGGGCAACAAAGGGGTTTCTACACCAATTAAATAATACTTTGAAACAGTCTGTGAAACAAAAGAGAATTGATTTTCTCAAAGTTCAATAAAAAACAAGGAGCTCATCTCTCATTCTCAAAAAGATGAATTATGGAAATTCTCTCAAATTTATGCAACAGGCTTAATTTTGAACCTTAGGAAGGAAGGAATCTCCTCCCATTTTCTTTCCACGTTTTATGTTCTTCAAGGTGCTATTATAAATTCTTTGAATAGCGAAATCAGCCATGATGCAAATCATGGAGACGTGACGATTTGCTTGCACTGAAATACATCTACACGATGGAAAATTATGCATACAGCACAGAACTAAAAACAAAAAGGTGAAGCAAACTTTATTTATTTTCAGGTAAAAACATTAACCTGATGGATTCTTGCATATCTGAGAAATCAGCACATGAAACAACTGGACAGAGCATTGCTTACAGGTGCCTTTATCGGTGCCGAGACAAAGGCTGAACTGTTTGTCCCAAGTTAGCACTGGGGGCAGGGGAAGGGGAGTGTGGAAGGAAGAAGACTCTGAACAAAAACTGAGAACAAGGACAAGGGAGAAAAAAATTCTTTTACTCCAACGGAATGAAAACTGCGAATTTTGGTTAAAATGTTACATCAATTCAAAATGCTCTGGTCTTAGGATAATAAATCCCGGCTAGCCTGAGGTGCAGACTTTGTAACCTACACAGAAGGAATGAGCGAGCTTTCCCAGCCTCGGTCGAGAGGCTGCTGTGGTCGCCAGAATCACCGGGTAAAAAGTCCTAGGGTGTCACTGGGAAAAGGCCAGCAATGCCCTACAGCTGGATTCAAACTAAGCTATGAGAAAAGTCTACCTAGCTACAAAGGCTGAGTTATACTGACAATATATTTCCGTTCAATGCGTTTTAAATTATTTCTTAATGTGAGAGAGAACATGGCACAACAGAAGCCCATGGCTAACGAGAATGGAACCAGCGCGAGTGCTGTATACAAAAGAACCGTGTGGACTGCAGACAGTACAGGACTCAGGGAGGGCAATGGAAGGGGGTTGGTAGTGGAAAGCACAGAGCTCTAACCTACTAGACCATATTTGTCAAATACACGTGAGCTTGAATTTCTGTACTTATGTACAAGAGTTGTCTTTGGAGGAAACAAAACTGCAGACTTAGCTCGATGGATACACACAGCCCAGAATTAAACTGCACAGCGACATTTATTGTTTCAGCCTGGAAAAACATCCCTTTTTTTAAATTTCACACAGCAAAGCAAGTTAAAAACTTCACTCATCAAATAAATGATAATTTAAACAAGAACTTGCTAAAGAAACCTCATCACAACAACGTTTTAGGGCCTGATCACTTTTAAGTCCATGGGGCCATTAATGAATATCAACCAAGTGTCTCTTGTATAATCTGCAAGCCGTTTTTCCTACAACAAGAAGGCGTAACATGTTTCCTTGACTCAGGTGATACATTTAGAAAAGAAATCATGATTTTTTTCTTTTGCTGTAACAGGCAGACGCTGCATTTCTCGTTGTGATCAGGAAAGATGGAACGACTGCTGCCCTTCTCTGGCTGCAATCAACAGTTTCTCACGCATTATCTCAATGCTCGAGTAGTCCGGCAACTTAAGATAGTTCACGCACGTCATGACAGAGGGCAAGAAGTCATCGGGGTTTTCTGTTGATTCGAACGTCTTCCGGACAATTGTCAAAGGTGGATTCAAACTCCGGAAGCCTGATGAAAGGGGAAGGAAAAAAGACCAAGGAATTTAATAAGTTTGCAGGGTGCATACGGCCAACTCAGAGGAGAACATTTTCTTAGCCGGGAGAAGAATCCGTCTGGAATCCCAGACATACCCTTCTGCTACTCCTACCAGAAAACATTGCGCTGCCTTGCTGTGCAGGGTTAGCACACACACAAGGTGCTCTTTCTTGCTTGGCAATTAAATCTACACATTCGATACACGTTTAGTGTATGGTGCCTAGTATCTGCTTTATTTACCATAAAAAGCCCTCGCATAATATGGAGGCAAACAGTTCCTTAGGCTTTCTGAGTTTTAAAACAGAGTACCAATTCAACTCCTGTTAGGACTGACTCACTGCTGGGAAAGTAGACTTTACAGTGCATTCTCATCTAAGAGTTTGTAATGTTCAAATGGCCTGAGGATCTGAATTTTATCTAGAAAAGCAGCATTATATGCTCATTAACAATCCTACTTCAATGTGTTTAAGACAGTCCCTATGAATTTCCCTGCTGGTGATGCCTCATATACATTGCAAAACAAGGTAAAAACTTAGAAGCATTATGATATTAGGATAACTAAGAGGCACTATAAGTACAGAATATCCTGCTGTTGGTACTGAAGTATCGCCTGTCTGTCGGACACACACACATACGCACAGAGCAAAGGCATACCCACCTCCAACAGGCAATCTTGGGCTACCTGTCACAAACTGGAGAAATAACCTCTGCTGCTCATTATCAAAACTACTGAGAATCTCAAACAAGAACTTCACAGCCCGACTACAACAGAAATAAATAACCACAATTATTTCATCATATTAAAATACAGTTTTGACTCACCCCACAATGCAGACTCTCACAATTAGCTACACACTGTAGAAATTTAACTATGAATATCTATGAATTCACATTACAGTGCAGTCTGAAATCAAACTGGTTTCTGTTGTCACAGCTGGAATTCAAATGTTGTAACAAGTAAGACTTGTCAGGAATTGTACAGATGTCTCCGTTTTACTACACAGAAAAATGGGTAATGGGGTGAGACCTGTGTTCTCCCCTCTCCCTGTTCATTTTTGCAGAAGTGCTTGAAAAAGAAATCTTTGGGTCCTAAGGTCTTAACAGAAATGAGGCCAAAATATCAGAGTCCCTCCTTTAAAATAGGTAGACAAATTTAGGGCGCCTAGGTGGCTCCGTTGGTGAAGCGTCTGCCTTCGGCTCAGGTCATGATCTCAGGGTCCTGGGATCGAGAACCCTCATGAGGATCCCTGCTCTGCAGGGATCCTGCTTCTCCCCCTGCCCCTCTCCCCGCTCGTGCCTATGCTCTAATAAGTTAAAAAAAAAAAAAAAGTTTAAAAAATTAAAAATATAATAAAATAGGTAGACAAATTTGAAAAGGTTTATAATGTGTATATATACACACATACACACGCCACCAAATTCTTGACCGTAAGACGAAAAACCAGAGGACCCCACTACTTACCTGTCATGAGTATAACCATGATCTGGCCTGCAGCATTCCATCAGCGTCTTTGCATCCCAAGTGTCTGCTTTACTGCCGCACAAGAGCTGATCCAGCTGTGTGTTTACACAACAGTAACAAATTACTACAGACACAGCTGCATAACTCAGTGAAAATTCACAAGACATGTTGTTTTGCAGTATGCCAATATAATAAAGGTCTACATGTGCCAAATCGAAGTATCATTTTCAGCATCACAAAGTTCTGCCTAGGACCTATTTTTATACAATGTGCTCTTCTACTGTATTTATAAAATCCATCTCCTCTTCAACTGCATTAACAGGTACCCTGCCCATTTGCAGGGATTGGGTCCTAGAGAAACCTTTTTATCGCCAACAAAACATACCTGAGACAAACCCTTGGTTTAAGTTTTCCTAACTCTTCTCGTCCCTTTAGAGGCTTTCACTTGATAACCTACTTCTAACCAGGGACAGTTCATAAATCCTCTGTTCCCTAGAAACACAAGGGTATACAGTAACGGAAGCCAAGACCCAGACTACTGAGCTGGAGAGAGAAGTGGGAGAAGCAAGTGGAACAGAGATCCAACAAATGGGCAGCTTGCTCACTTTGTAAAGCGAGGCAGAGGGTTGCCAGATGGTGGCTGGGGTGGCACGGGGACCAAGCGAGCCATCACAGGGGGGACATTAGAAAGCAAAGAAGTGCTCGTGTCTCCTTGGAAAATCTAACATCAGTTTCAAATTAAACCATCTTTTCTCTGGTTAACTGTCCATCTGCGGAATGACTTCGTACCTTGAGAAAATCCAATTCAGGGCATATAAAATTTAGTATCTACTATATGTCACCCACTGTCAGGTACTTTATGCATCCTGTTCAGTAAGACAGAGGTTATCGCAATTTACGGATGAGGCAGGCAGATCACATACGATGACCTAGATAGGGTCACACGGTTAAGTGGTGGGGACCAGAATTCAATTCCAGGAGCAACACCTGCTGCTTTCAATTCCAGGCAACACTCAGAGCCTCAAAGTGTCAGATACACTACCTGCTTCAGTAAGTAGCAAATCAGAGTGGACATAAAAATCATAATGGGGATTACAATGCCAAGTCATTCAAAGATAGCTGGATTCAGCCAGTAATAGCGGTATATTCTAAAGTTTCCACTCCAACAATAAACAAAAGGGATTCCAAACTGTCGCTCCTTTCTATGCCATCTCATCACTAGCGAGTGGTTTTTCAGACTCTTGTTGCACTTAAGAAGGCTGGAAAACTGCACATACGCTCATGTCCCCCTTCTCAAAGGTATCTGCAACACTTCCTTAAAACTTCAAGGACTGACTCCAATCATAAAGCAATGTCTCACCTAATCCAGGAAGTTTAGATTAAAAAAAGAAAAAGTGCACCCTCCTCTGTGTCACTTTCACTACTGTGGACCCAGGGCCCTCCTGGCCAACCACAGTCCCACAGACACCCGCGTCCCATTCCCCCCGCCCCGGGCAGCACCCAGGATCAGGTGACAACGAGGCTATGTGCTCACCATTCACACACAGACGCCACTCCCTAATAGTTAAGTTATATTTAGTATTTATGTAATATAAAGTGTTACATTTATATTATATCATACTTTGTATTTAATACTCTTCTTTGTTCAGGAAATGATCTTTCCCAAACCTCCCACAACCCCCCGCCCCCGTGTTTGTTGTCTGCAACAATCTCTAACTAGACGGCAGAGAGACAGCCCACTAGGACAACTACAGATACACATGGAGTGGAGCAGCAATGTGCAGTTCCTTCTTTTAGACATAAGCTACTCACTTCTTCCGGGTAGAAGTACTGAAGATGACTAAGTGGGAAGACGGATTCAAATCCATCTCTGAAGGAATCAAATTGCCTGGAAACGCCTTCGTTTAGTGCCCAGAATATAACCAGCTGCAAAAAAAAAAAAAAAAAAGGTCTTTTAGAAAACATGACAAGATTTCATTTCTCTTTCCTATTCAGTATGTGGCAAAGTACAGTGAAACATCCTTCCTGATCACTTAAAGGAACAACAAAAAAGAAAAAACAAAACACAAGTTATTAAGTCTCTAAAATACCTCTCAGAAAACTGCATAAAAGATCACTCACGTCAACTTCTACCTGGGGCCTGGCCAATAAGAAAATGTAAAACAACAACAAACAAACAAACAAACCAAACAAACCATGAGCATTTATATTTAGTGTATTTTTAAAATTCATTTATGTAAAATCCCAACGGCACAGAATAGTACCTTACCAGATGAGAAGCAGATTAGAGTTTCCCAAGACGACAGAATGTTAAGAAGTAAAGCTAACGTTTCAAGATTCACAATTACCAACTGTTAAGTGTTTTGAATTTTTAATGTGAAAATTTTAGATCTAAACCCTGAATAAGTTCTTAGAAGCCAATCCCTCTGCAGTGCACCTTCACTTGAGAAAGGCCAACTGTGGAAATGCAGTCACGTGAAATTGAAAAGTAACAGAAAGCACCTGTTATCGGTCCAACATTATCTAGACATCAGTGACTTTGGCTAACCCACTGGATTCAAGAAGTACAGGACATATTCAGATAGAAATGGAAACAAAAACACAAGCATTATTACAAATTATTTTCAGAGAACCTTAATCTGGATGTTAACTCATCATTTACCAGTAGGGTAAAATGTCAGCTTTCTCAAAGTGAGGAAAAGAAGCAGGTAGTATGAGCAGCCAGTTCTCTGAATATTAAAGGGAGTGGGTATCAGTCACAGAACTGCTGGTGACACTAAATTAATACCTGAAGACCTCTGCTATCTACTCTCTTTCTCTACCAGATGAAGAAACCAGAGCCAACATTTTTCAGAGGTTCTATCTAAAATCCCACTGTAGGTTGCTGGAAAACCCAAGTCTGGGTGTAGATGATATTCTATCTTGAGCCCAATGCTCTTCCCACTTAGGTCAGAAATAAACCAAAAGAAAACTTTTCAAAAAGTAGTAATAAAGATCTATATAGGTTATAACTTAAAATAGAATTGCTTTTCAATACAAAATAGTTTTCCCTTAATTTAGCAAATATAGTCAAGAACCATGAATTACCTGAAAGTCTTTGCTACCCCCATAAACTTGTGTGTAAATTCTATCAAGTTAGCTACTTTGATAGAAAGACAAAATGCAATTTAGCAAGAACACAAGTGATGGCTCCTTTTCACTGATTTCTTTTAAATGAAGACAATGTGATGTTATCAGTATTCAAGCTTGAAGAGAGCAAGTAAATCTGAGGTCATTATGAGGCCTCCTGAACTATCAGCCACATTCTCTCAAGTGCAGACGGAAGCTAAGGCCTGAAGAAATGGATGCGACGAAGTGATCCTGGGTGCCAAGGGTCTCAGCTGGGTGGGAGAGACAGCTTCCCTGGACAGGTGCTCCCCCTCTCCCCCCAGAACAGGGCCAACAGGAAGCCCCGTGGCCCCGCACTGGCCTTCTCCCCGAAGGACGCCGCAATTACGTACTCTTAGATACTCCTCTAAATTGTGGATGGTGACTGGTATATCCTTTCCTCCTTTTTTCAGTTCGATGTTGGGAAACCCTGGCAGAGTGAAATCCAATCCTAGATCTTCAACTGAGCAGCCATTCATAGTCAGGGTTTCTAATGCATATTGTAGACTCTCTTTGGTCTAAAGAGGGGGGGGATGAGAGATGTCAAGCACAGTCATTCAGTTGGTTCTGTGTTTATAAAAGATATGCTAACGCATTTTAAGGGTTCCTTCCACTCTTACAGTATTTCTTTTTGTGTCATCATCTACACATGAACAAGTCACAGATCACAAAGGAAATAATCTTAAGCACTTCAAAATCCAACTATTTTTATATGGGGAAAAATAAGATCACTTAAGTGTTCCTTCAAAATGAGATGTCTGTCACTGTGACCATATTTCAAATCAGATTTCACAAAAAGTCAATCGCTTACGCGATGGTCAATTTAAGAGTGGTTACAGAGCCAGACAAACTTTTCTTAAATTCTTTACTAATCTTAATGAATCCAATTACATTGAGTTAATTACCATTCCTTAGACAGGAAACCATAAACACAAATAATGCATTATTACTTGAGTAAATACAAATAATGTACTATCTAAGGA
This sequence comes from Zalophus californianus, assembly GCF_009762305.2. Taxonomy (NCBI): domain Eukaryota; kingdom Metazoa; phylum Chordata; class Mammalia; order Carnivora; family Otariidae; genus Zalophus; species Zalophus californianus. Next base: position 185,729,381 of record NC_045597.1, read on the forward strand.
ATGGTAATTAACTTTTTCCCCCCTGCAAAGCTCAAGTCTAAGGAACACCACCCTGGAGATTACTCATCCAATGACTTCAGGACTAGCACAACAGCTCTGTATGCACACAATAATGCTTCAGTGAAGAAAGGTTCCAACAAAGCCCTCAAGTCATACTCTAAAGACAAATGTTAAAAGCAATTTGTATTATTCAGTTTTTTAAATGCTTAAGAATATTTAGGCTTATATAAAATATGTATTTTTTTTTTAAGATTAGAAACCAAAGACCAAAAGCAAAACTGCAAATACTAGCTGAAAATGAAGGTATATATGGCATAGGAGGAAGAAGCAAAATGGCTTTCCAAATTGGAAATACCTCCAAGTATGAAATTCCCAGTGGCAACACAGTCCAGGTGCAAGAAATTTGTCATTTACACACTAAAGCTAGGAAGTTCTGATTTAAAATTAGTCATTTTTAAAAAGGAAATGAGGGGCGCCTGGGTGGCTTAGTCATTAAGCGTCTGCCTTCGGCTCAGGTCATGATCCCGGGGTCCTGGGATCGAGGCCCGCATCAGGCTCCCTGCTCAGTGGGAGGCCTGCTTCTCCCTCTCCCACTCCCCCAGCTTGTGTTCCTTCTCTCGCTGTGTCTCTCTCTGTCAAATAAATAAATAAAATTAAAAAAAAATAAAAATAAAAAATATAAAAAATAAAAAGGAAATGAAAGCCATTGAGGATTCCAGATTAATTCAGAATGCAGAAAAGGAGATAGCACTAAGATTAAGGTATAATCTTAATCTGTCCTTCTCTGCAAAAGCCTGTGTTTAGGTCTCTCCCCAGCTTCAGGTGAATCATCTGATGACATCAGAAGGGAGGTCTTTCATTTTACATTTAAGATTATTCTTCAGAAAGACTAGTAATCATCAACGTCGCTCGAATGTTCTCTGCTGGAAAGCTCTCAAAACTGCCCCCTCCCACCTCTCTCACAGATCAAGGTGGTCGCTGCTATTCTAACAGAAAGTCTCTTCTCCCACAGCTACCTAAGAAACAGCTTATTTATAAAGGTTTGCATTATAAAATGCTATCATTGATAGGAATCTAGTATGGTGTCCCTGAGATATTTAAAAGGAATTCACTGTTCATTTCTTCAGACTTTACCCCATTTCCCATGTATCTTTTAGGAATTTATACTACCAAGTTTGTTCCATCTGTATACTTTATATGAAGTGAGGTGCTCCAGAACACCAAATACCACCATTCCTCATGTGCTGGATGAAAATTGGTTCAAACAATAGAGCAGTGTCCAAGGAATGTGGTTTCTGTGCTATGCATTTTATACTTTTAAATTGACAACATGAAAAATAAAGATTAAAGATTAGAAGAACAAATCTCAAAAAAGAGTTGAGGAAGAGAACGGGTGGCATACTGCAAAATGAGTAAGAGTGACAGCCCCAGAGCCAACAGCCTGCGTGTGATTCTGCTCTCCGCCCACGCTCTGGATTTGTGACCTTGGCCGCTTACGCGACCTATTCCCTTTCGTGTCTCACATACAAAAGAGGAATAACAGAAATACCTAAGTCTCCGAGGGGTGTCGTGGATTAAATGAGTTAATATACACGGGGAACAGTGCCTGAGTTTTACTTTCTTTCCCTCTTTTTTGGGGGGCATTATTTATCTAAGAGATGATTCCTAGTAAGATAGCATTTGTTTTTAAAATTTACAAAGTCGGTAAGCATAAAACTGATTCTAAAAATCCTAAGACAATAGATCTTCTATGGCAAAGACGGACTCGGCCTCTTTTAAGTGCCAATTTCTCTTCATAAACAAACTTCTTTCACCAAAAATCACCACCAATTAGTAAGGGAGATAAAATTAATTCACTTACAAATCACCTTCTTCTTTGCTAACAAGGCATTCTAAAATCCCCATCTGCCGACAGCTATTCTCCAGTTTACCAGGAGATGTGACAGTTTACACAATTTATAATATGGAAGTTGATTTAACACTGGGCCACGCTGCCTGCCCAAATATAGCTAACTGAATCTGTGCCACTGTTTTTTAAATACAACTTTGTCTTCTTCTAACATCTGATATAGAACCACTATTAATCTCAGATTGGGTCAAATAATTTTTAATCTCTTATTAATATGTAAAGAATACATATTAATGATATAGAGCTCAAGATTACCCATTCTAATAGAGAAGCCTCAACAGGTATTGCTAAGAAATAGTGAACACCCACCATGACCTTTAAAACTATTTTCCTGAGATCTTTCTAGAAACAAGTGGACTGCTGTTCGTACATTAAGCTATCTTTCTGGAAAAACAATCTGTACTGAGAATAGTTTTTATTGATTTAAATGCTTACTAAAAAAATTCAGTATGATATAGTATCTGCCCAGATACATAATGCCCATCTAAAATTTAATAAATAAGAGCCTTATGGGTTCAAGTCAGGAGTGTATTTCATTTGTCAATCAAGCGGTTTATTTATCACCTGCTGTTTTTATGGGTCATCTTTCCCACTGTGAAATCATTTCAGGTATTCTAACAAAAAAATTAAACTCTTCTAAAAAATATAAAGTATATAAGTAAAAGTAATATAACATAATAACTGGGTCAAATATAACCACTTAACAAAAACCTTATCTTGCAACAGAAACCGATCCACTTGACATTTTTTTTTTTAAGATTTTATTTGCCAGAGAGAGCGCGTGCGCACAAGGGGGGGGGGGCGGCGATAGGCAGAGGGAGAAGCAAGCTTCCCGTTGAGCAAGGAGCCCGATGTGGGACTCGATCCCAGGACCCTGGGATCATGACCTGAGTCTAAGGCAGACCCTTAACTGACTGAGCCACCCAGGTGTCCCTATTTCCTCATCTTCTAAGCTTACCTGGGATTTATCTTGTTCAAGTCTTTTCTTCTGTCTGACAATGTCTTCTAGGTGATACACTGACCTGGCTACAACCGGGTCAATGTCAAACAAATCGTGCGATGTCAGTGAAGTTTCCTGCCTCAGCATCCACTTATAAAAGGGTAAGCCAAGGGGAAGGTCCACCTGAAAGGAAATACACAAAATATTCTAACAGTCACGCTAAGCTTCTAGAATTGCCTCAGTTCTATAACTGACACTTTAAGAGATCGTTTACAAAGGCTGAGTAATAATAACCCCCCCCAAAAAAACCCATTTGGAACTGTTTCTCTCATTATACACAATTGTTCCCATTTAAACCCAATTTGGGGCCCCGATATTGTGAAAAACTTAGTACACCAAAGAATCCTATTTAAACACTGACCCTGAAAAGGTTATCTATTCAATAATGGACATATACTCTCCATAAGGGCCTCCAAACTAAGAGATGTTTCTAGGAATCTTTATTTGGGGTGGAGTAAACTAAATTCCACTGTAGTTTGTATTACTGCAAGTTTGGGGGAAAAAAGAGGTTAAAAGAAGAACCAACTAATTAAAACAAAAAATATAACTTCTAAAATAACTGATTAACAACCCATTCTGTGGGCACAGCGAAACTGTCAGCTTGGAAACTTGACACTAAATGAAAAAAAATGTCTTCTACATACTGACAAAGTATCTCAGAAAATGTGAGAAGAGGAAATGAAGAAAAGCCTGGCAACACTCAGACCTCTGTTAATACTTAGTTCACAGGTTATTTTCCCTCTGGCACTCCAATGATGACTTACTGCAGTTCAGCTCCAGAAAGCTCAGGCTTTCCTAAATGAATTACAAATCTAATAAATACTTTAAAACCACCCTTCACGTTGCCTGATTCTCTGGACCCTCGCTACTAAAGAAATGGTTCATAACAGCACTTCGGCATCACCTGGGAGCTCGTATGAAAATGTGAAATCTTTAATGAGAAAAGCAGCAGACAAAAAGAAGAAAAGAAAATGTGCAATCGTGGGCCTCACCCCTGAGCCACTGAACCCAAATTAGCGCTTTAAATAGACTCTCCATGTAATTCAAATGCACATTAAAGTCTGTGAAACACTGTTTTAAAATACAGCATGGAGTGCAGGGGATTAAGATATTTTCAGAGTACACGGATACAAAAAAATTGTAGACAAGCAAATAATCCTAAACTTACCAATCTGAAATCCATGATAGCCTTGGCCATTAATTTTCCTAAGAAGCGAAACTTCATCTTAACCTTTGCGATGTGAGCTGGCTTAGCCGTCCTACCAAAGGGAAGCGCAAACAGGCCCTGGAGGTTTTGAATATACTTGGTCCCTTCTTGGCTTCCTATAAAATGAGCAAGTCACAAAACTTTAGATGCTATTTCCCAAAACAAAACAAAACAAGACAGGACAAAACCTGGTAACTAAGAACATCTAAGACATTCAGTATTCTCAAAAATCAGACAGATCATGGAATGAAGTCCTCTAGAGCTGGAAGGCTCTCCCTAATTTGATAAAAGAGAAAACAAAGGCTAAAAGTTGGAATTAAGGTCAGAGACCATGGCCCTCTACTAGAAATTCAATCTATTTAATGAATTATAAAGGCCCTTTTACCTGATCTGAAAAACACAAACTGACTGCCTCACAAACCAATCTTACCTTTCGGATTGCTAAGAGTCACTTCTTCACCTCTCCAGAGACCCAAGTCAGCTCTCTGTAGTTCCTGAGATACAAGTGCATAAAACTCCAGTGTAGGCCCAAGACCTGTACCAACCTACAGAAGAACAAATGTAGAACAATTTCAAATTTTCAGAATTTATGCTGCCTTTTTCTTGGGCCAACCTTTTTGAAATATGGATACTAACAGCAACTGTTTATTTCATGCATCATTTCCCAAACTGTCCTGATGGTGCTCCTTCAGGCTTGGTCCCCTGGAACAAGAACAAGCCACCCTTTGTTACTGCCCAGGACCCTCACATTCCCACCATCTGCTTCAGGCTTATATACTGACAACAGTACTGTTGCAGCTCTCACACCCCCGGCGAGTAAGATGGCTTTCTCTGAGGATGGAGCTCCTTCCAGAGCCCCCTTGGGTGAGCTGTTAGCCTGAAACCAGCTCAAATGTCATCTCAGAAGCTTCCTGTTTGCCCAGTGACTCTGCTCCTTTTTCTTTGGGACTTGTTGTTCAGTGACTTCTCACATCACATCACACTGCCACAATTTCAGTATGTGTTTGCCATTTCTCCCTCGAGGGCAACTTTAACACCCTCGGGAGTGCCCGGACACACAAGCAGCCACTGAACAGTGGTTTGCTGAATGACACAGGGCTCAGAGAAGGCCAGACCATGCCAGCACCCACCGGGCTCAGTTAGCCTCAGAGCGTATGTCGGGGCTTCTCAAGCCCCACGGTGCCCTGTAAACTCCTGAGAGCTTTATCAGTATGTACGCAGGGAGATGGTGAGCACGTGCTGAAGATTCTTGTTTGAGAGGTCTGGTTTAGGGCTTGGGCACTGGTATTTTTAAAACTTGCCTTGCCGTGACTGTACACCTTTGAACGAGAACAACTCACGGAGGCTCCCATGTCCACGTTCATACCCTCGCTATTCCTTCACGTTCTGCCAAGACCTACCAGCTCAGACCATAAATTAGATATCCAGCTAACGACAAGTTAATATCATAGTTTGTAGGCTACATCAAACCACCATCCTGGTCAAGAGAACTAGAGTTCACTTAGAGATTATTTGCAAATAATGGGTATTATTTTATCATTACCATAGTTACTTTTAAAAAGTATCCAAACTAGCTTAACAGATTAGATGCAATCCTCCAAATATTTTACTCTAACTTTGCAAACAGTGACATATCGGGTTGGATGTGGTGACACCTTCTGGAACCACCCTTGTTCCCTGTTAGTATTCCATGGCAGTAAATGGAATGCAACCTGCATTTGCCCAGGACGCCAACAAAACCTAAGCTTTTCTTTTTTACTCCGCACATCCCAATCCATCATTCAACACTATTAAGCCCCGCTTTCAAAATATATTCCGAACTGGTCCCTGACCTTGTCTACTGCCAGAGCCTCCCTGGTCTCTGCACCAACACTCTTGGCATCTCCTAGTCTAGTCTCACGGTGCCGAGAGGCCTCCCATCTCACTCAAAGCAAAAGCTCAAGTTCTTCCACGGCCTGCGCGACCTCGGTGACCGCTCCCACAGCTTGGCTCCTACTCTAGCCAGTCGTTATGCAAAGGGCCAGGGGCTTTTGCTTCTCTGTTCTTTGCTAGAGACACCCTTCCCTAAATGGTAATGACTTGCCTCGGCTCACATGTCCTCTTACAGCACTCTATCCCTTCTTCATCGCCATCCATCTTGGTTTGCTTTATTTTTCTTCATCATGCGGCCTAACATATACATATGCGTACGTATGTGGGAAAAAAAAAAGTTCTGTGACGGTAGGAATTTCGTGGAGAGGAAGGAAGGGAAAGAAGAGAGGCCAAAAGGAAAGAACAAAACTGCAGTAACATCTGATATCCACCAGATGGTGCTTTAGAAACAATTTTTCCCCTCCCTTTAGCATAATTACCCTAGGCTAAATAGAAACCACAAATCAGATCAGTCTAATTCCTTCATCCAAGGAATGGGCTGTTATTTCTAAAGGTAAAACAGACTTAAAATATTAAATGGCATGAGTATCACTGTGAACACCTCATCACTGCACACCTGTGAGGGTGGAGGGGTAGGTCACAGCTGATCTGGAAATCCACCCCGTACGTACTCTGGGATGGCCAGTGGCCCTGTCATAGATCAACCTGATCTTTTCGGGCATCTGTTCTACTCAGCCACGCCACTAGAAAGGTAAGTAACTTTGGTTTTGTTTCGTTTGTTTTTAAAGGAAGGAAAAGCATAAAGCTCTAGAAGTAAAAACACAGAAAAATGAGTTTTGACAACTTGTCTGACTCAAAACTTTTGAGTCTTTGCCTTTCAAAAGCTAACACATACTAGCACTTAACATGTGACAGTGTTCTATTGTTAATCAATCTACAACACAGGATGAGAAAGGCCCATCTCTTCTGCCCCTGTTGAGGCATCCACCAGGACTTTACAGAACCCCCCAGCATTAGGGTCAGTCAGCGCTGATGCCAGGCTCCACAGTCCACACTCCTAACACTTCACCTGCCCGAAGCTTGGTCACTCGTAGCCGCAGCCAATCCTGGGGTTTAAAGACTGAGCCCAGAGACTGGTTTACCAATCATTCCCTGTTCAAGATGGGGCCCATTTGGATTTGATTTTTTTTTTTTTTAAGATTTTATTTATTTATTTGACAGAGAGAGAGAGACAGTGAGAGAGGGAGCACAAGCAGGGGGAGTGGGAGAGGGAGAAGCAGGTTCCCCGCTGAGCAGGGAGCCCAATGTAGGGCTCGATCCCAGGACCCTGGGATCATGACCTGAGCCGAAGGCAGACGCTTAACAACTGAGCCACCCAGGCGCCCCTGGATTTGATATTTTGAATCAGAGCTACTCTGAAGTCTTTCTAATGGCCACTTGCAGACTTGTATGGTTGAATATGATTTACAACCTGAGGCTCTTCGTATAAAAAAAAGTCAATACTCCTCCCAAGCTCTATTCCCCAATGATCCTCCTAGAATCTTTTCCATAATTAGTAGGTAGGATCCAGCAATGAAGATTATAAAATTATGATTTTTGTATCAGTAACTCAATCCTGATGACCTAAGAACAATCAATGTGATGCTATTCTGAACCTGTTTAGGTTCCATGTGAGATGCAATTTGAACAGAACCATGAAGGATGCGAGAGGGAAGGAAAGACATTCCTGGCAAGAAAAAAATATATTGGAGTAAAAAAGTAAAAATCAAAGTTAAAATAGACTCAGGAAAAGAAGTCAGCTGGAGCAGAGGTCTTGCAGTTTCATGAAGAAGAAATCGGAGCACGTAAACATCTAAAAACCTGTATCCTCTGAGCAAGAGGCACGATCCTGATCAGGGTGGATTCAAAAGACCATCCCAATTTCTTATCCCAGCAGTCAAGGCCTCCACTCCATCTCCCTCTGTCCCATCACTTCCAGAGCATTTACTCCTGCCCCTCACCACCAAGCCCAATCCTTTGCTAGAGCCACAACCTTTGGTCCCCTAATTTTCTCACTCACTTCCATTAAGGTATAACTCTGTGACCCTGCCGCCCATACACTCCTGGGACGGTAGGACTTGTCTGAAAGCCTCATCCACTTGATACCTACGCCACTCATCAGCCATATACATTGTAATCAACTACACGGTAATCCTTGGACTACAGGAACTCTGCCACAACCTGGATCCCCCAGCCTACTGTATACCTCCCAGGTCACAACTACTTCAAGTTTTAATTTTCATGACTAAATAACACTCAAAATAACTTTTCAAAAGTCTTAATGAGATAAAAATGCCTAAGAAAAATCAAAATCATAATTAAAATTCCTTGGATAACCACAGGTAATACTGCAGATTGTTAGAGGCTGTACTATAACTCACATTTTAAGACAAGAAAACTGAGGGGTCTATAAAAGTTTTAGAAGGCCAAACATTCTCAAGTTTTGTCTTAAAAATATTGAGGGGAAAGAGGGAGGAAAGTATCCCCAAGGACTCAGTATTTCACAGTTAAAATATAGAGAAAACCATTATTTGAATCTTTTGGTGGACTGTCCAGGCTGTTTAAAAGTGCGTCAGAACAAGTAAATGACAAAGGTGAGAATAGAAAGGAAGTAAAATTGTATTTTCCACAGCTGACACAACTGTCCAACAACACAGCGTAGCAAACTGCAGCTCTGGCCCACTTCCTGTTTTTGTACCATCTGCAAATCTAAGGGTGGTTTTTACAATTTCAGTGGTTGAAAAACCTTGAATAATATCTCACCACATGTGAAAATTCTATGAACTCCAAATTTCAATGACAATAAAATTCTGTTGGAACACGGCCAGGCTCATTTGTGTAAGTATTGTCTATGGCCACTTTCCTGCTTGTACAACAAAGGCAAAATGGAGTAGTTGCGAGGAAGACTGTAGGGCCCACAACCCCTGAATGTTTACTATCCAGCCCTTTACAGAAGTTTCCCAAACCTGGGTTCTGCAATAATCCTAAATGATCTATTAAAAAGTTATTAGAACTAATCATTATCAAGGTCACATAAAATAAGGTCAAGATTTAAAAAAATCAACTATTTCTACAAACTAAAATAAGGAGAGTATCCTTTTCAACATCATCACAAAACATGAAATTTTGGGGAGAAATTTAACAAAATATGCACATGGAAGACCTCTCTAGACTTAATAAGTGAAACTGCAAGAGAAAGATGGAAGTCTACATGGTGTAAGAACTACAATATATGTCAATTTTCTCCCAAACTGACCAAAATTCAACACAATCCCAATCAATATCCCATGAGAATTTCTGTAGATACTGACAAGCTGATTCTAAAATTTACATGGAAATACTAGGGAATGGAGAATAACCACAACTTTGACAAAGAAAAAGTTGGGAGGACTCACACTACCTGCCTTCAAGACTAACTATAAAGATATAGTAATCAAGATAGTATAGATTAATAAAAAAACAGAAAATCCAGAAACAGATCCAAATATTCACAATCGACTCGTTTTCAAAAAGAGGTGCCAAGGTCATTCAATATGGGAGAAGTATGCCTTTTCAAACAAACGGTGCTGGAAAAATGAAACAGCCTATATTTAGAAAAAAGGAAAAATATCCTTAACACCTTACTTTATGCTATATATAACTAAAAATGGATTATAGGCTTCAGTATGAGAGCCAAACTATAAAACTTCTAGAAAAACACATGGGGGAAAAAAAATCTCTGAAAACCAAGGGTGAGGGGAAAATTTCCTGGGATAAAAAAAAGCACAAACCAGAAAAAAATCTTTTGATAAATTGGATTTCAACAAAATTAAAAACTTCTGCTCTTCCAAAGACATTTCATGAGGAAACTGAAAGATAAACCACAGACTGGAAGAAAATATTTGCAATCACTTATTTCATAAAGAACTTGTATCCAGAGTAATAAAGAACTCTTAACAACTTAATCATAAAAAAACACGATGATGGAAACGTGGGTGGACACTTCTCCAGAGAAGATATATGAATGGTTAGTAAAACAATCAGAAAAATGCAGATAGAACACAATGAGATACCACTGTAAACCCCCTGGAATTCCCCAAATTAAAAAGATAAGACCTGAGGGCTGGTGAGCATGGCAAGCAACTGAAACTCACAAGCTCCATCACTGGTGGGAAGGGGAAATGACAAAGCTACTTGGAAAACAGTTTGGTGTTTCTCATAAAGGAAAAACATATCTTACTAAGTAACATAGCAATTCATCCCTGAAGAATTTACCTAAGACAAATAAAAATATATGTCTATACAAAGACTTGTACCCAAAGGTTCAGAGCAGCATTATTCATGTAAGTGTCAAAATCTGGAAACTAAAATGTGCGTCACCTGGTGATGAACCATTTCCTGAAGTATCCATACAACAGACTCTTATTATTTGTGATAAAAGGAAACAAACGATACCTGCAACAGCAAGGATGAATCTCAAAAGCATTATACCAAGAGCTAGAAGAGTAACACAGATGGCTACATACTGTAGGATTCCACCTCCTACGGCATTTGTAAGAAAGACAAAACTACAGGACAAAAAATAGACTACCAGTTGTCTGGGGGTGCAGGTGGGGGTGCGAACCACAGAGTGGTCTAAGAGAGCAGTTTGTGGTGATGGGATTTTTTTTCTTGATCTTGATGTGGTAGTGATTCCAGACCGAATACATCAGGACATTACAATTTGTACAACTAGAACGGTACGTGTTATAAGTATGCATCTTTTATACAGGTTATATCTGTGATTTTTTTAAAAGCAGTTCAAACATTTTGAATGGTATGCTTAAAACACCCTTTCACTTTATCAACCTAACAATTACACAAACGTTTGCTCTTATGCAAGAAAAAACCCCGTCTTTTCCTATACAACTTAAATCTTGGAAACTGGAGAGCTTCGACCTTCCAAGATCATCCAAAACAGAGCAAATCTCCAGTTTCTAGATAAATTTCCCAATTGTCTTTTAGAATTTCAGAGGACCAATGAAGTCTTATTGAAGGCACAAATTAAGTCGAAAACCATCCACACTCATGCGCTCACCTCATTTTCATACTGGATTTCTAACATGGCCCGGGAGCTACCCAGATCTTGCATCACAGACTCCGCTTGCTTCAGCAGCTCCTCTCTGTTCACAGTACGCTAAAAAACAAAGTACAAATGTGAGGAAACGATGCTTATATTATACTTTAATAATAAACAGGTGGCATTTCTCGCAGTGCAAAAAAAAAAAAACAAAAATCAACTGTTAAAAGACTATTTTTTAAAAAATTTGAGAGCGCGCGCACGAGAGAGTGCGCAAGTGTACGCTCGAGTGCGGGAAGGGGCAGACGGAGGACAGAGAGAATCTCAAGCAGACTCCAAGCCCAGCATGGAGCCCACCAAAACCAAGAGCTGGACACTGAACTGGCTGAGCCACCCACACTCCCCAAGACTATTTCTATAAAAGGCACACCTCAGAAAAGGTTAAGAAGTAGCTGCGTTGCTACAAACATGGACAGCAAAGCCAGGAGTTAAGTGTCATTATTATCAAGTTCAAGGTGGAGAAGAAAGGCTATCTGTAACCTTGCCAGACAGCAATGCAAGTCAGAGCTGCAGCTGCACGGCATCTCCCTGGGCACATTTACAGTTACATACGGAGAGATGGGTATGGGGGTGGCAGGTGAGACAGGTGAGCTGAAACCTCCTGGCCCCAACCTGCAGAGATCCTACAAGCACAACTACAAACATCTACTACTGAGATTCATGGGGACAAGACAGGTCCCGCTAGATTTCCAAACTCTACCAACACCACCGCTGACACAATCCTAATGATACAAATAAAGATAGAAATAGAAAGGCTTTGAAGAACAGACAAAAAGTGTTAAAGGTTTTTTTGTTTTGCTTCTCATTCCTTCTAACCCCTCTTTTAATGTCATTACTAATGGCTCTCAGGAGTCTTGGAGTTATAGGTTTTGGAAAGACAGACTTGAGTAAGAATCCTCAGCACAAAAGAGCAAGATGAACAGAGACATCAGAAGTAAAAGGCGGTGCATTGTCAGAAATGGAGGACGGGGTCCCCGCTGGAATGGCTCAGAGTGGGGCGGTCATAGCTCTGAATGTGGAGCCAAGGTTGAGAAGCCCAGGAAGCTGATAACAGCAACACGGGGGCTGACTAGGCCCCAGCCGCGAATCCCATCAAGAATCTCGTTTCGGGCAGCAGGAAACAATAGAGGCCGTGCGTGCGGAGTGAGCGCCCATAGCCTCCCCGCCCCTCCCGCAACACTCGACCCTGGGATCCCCCCAGCTTGCCTGCCCTCCATGGCTGACAAGGAAGCAGCCTTTGATGACGCAGCAGAAGAACGTGTGATCAACGAGGAGTACAAAATATGGAAAAAGAACACCCCTTTTCTTTACGATTTGGTGATGACCCATGCTCTGGAGTGGCCTAGCCTAACTGCACAGTGGCTTCCAGATGTAACCAGACCGGAAGAGAAAGACTTCAGCATTCATCGACTTGTCCTGGGAACACACACGTCAGATGAACAAAACCATCTTGTGATAGCCAGTGTGCAGCTCCTTAACTATGATGCTCAGTTTGATGCTTCACACTACGACAGTGAGAGAGGAGAATTTGGAGGTTTTGGCTCAGTTAGTGGAAAAATTGAAGGATCTCGTTTCGGTCATCTCTGATCAGTTATGTGTGAAGGGAAGAAAGTGGATCTGGTTAATTCTACGTATTGCATAAAGGATCAATTATAAAAGGGAGGCTACAGTGTGAGTTCCTAATTAAAAAAAAAAAGAGAGAGAGAAACCTTGGTGAGAGAAGACAGGATTCTTTCTTGGCACAAGAGTTAACGGCAACTAAGAAAAAAAGAACTGTAGAAATTATTTCAGAAACGGGGGAAAAAAGGACTCTTAACTGCAGGATGAAGAAGAATCACAGACAGCCTGGTTTCAAGAGCTTGACAGGAAAGCCCGGCTGCTCCAGGGAAGAAGACAGACAAGCGGAGAGACAGCTATGACTGAGGGACGGCTCTGCACCACCAGGCACTGCTCCCATGCATCACATCTTTAGTGTTCCCATTGCTGTCAAAAGCTCGGTGCAATTTACCTTTACATATTTTGGGGGAGAAACTTACTTTTTTTCTATCCAATCTAGGTGCAACTCTGCTATCTTGAGAATCAGACTGGTTGATTTCTGGGTTGGTATCAAGTAATCTTTGCATTGCTCGGTCCCGATCAAATGCAGTTACATAAAAAAGCATTTGCCGGGTATCAAAAGGGAAGAAAAATGGGCTGTAAAAAGACGCAACACAGATTATCTGAATTAGAATCAGAAACCACACAAACCCCTACATTAGAAACAACTTTTGCTATGATACAGAAATAAGAATTATAAATAGAACCAATAAAAACGGTCTAGGCAAAAACTAATTTTGAAGAAATTTCGTAATTCTTGATGAAATCTCTAAGTGATCAAGTAATAATGCATTAAGTAGCTTTTCTCTGTGAAATATGAAGTTCAACTATTAAAAATCCTATACTTTAAATCAGGTCTATTCAAGATCTTTAATCTACCCAAAGACCTTCAGGAAGTATAACCTGTCTAGCAAACCCTATTTTCAAAATACGATCACCGCTTCGTGACACTGCCAAGCCATCCCCGTACCACATACACACAAATAATAAAAATGGCTTTACTAGCTCATGATTTTCCTCCCAGCCCCGGCATTCCTAAGTCACTCAAACCAGCCCAACAGCCATCCTGATTTCCAAAGAAGGAACTCCACGGTAATATTAGGTTCTACTGCCTCTTGATGTAGGATTTTGGAAGTTCTTGACACAGAACAGCTAAAGACACTTCCTGTGGTGATGCCAATATTTACCATCTGTTCTGTCCCACATGGGGAGCCACATAAGGATGTGGCTAATGTGACTAAAAACTAATTTCTAATCTACTTAATTTTCTTTGATCTAAATGTAAATAGATGTATGTGGCTACTGACTACTGTATTGATCCGTACAGTTCTATAGTCTCTGAGAATTTAAGTCTGGACCCAAACAGGCTCAGAAAATCAAGCAACTATACCTTTGGAGTCCAACTTTATGAAGACAGAGGATTTTAATCTCTTTAAATATCCTTGCATACTTTCCTATTTCATATATATATATAGACACATACTGTCACAAGTAGATTTTATATTAACCCCAGCTAGAGGCGCCTCCTCTAGCTAGCTAGCTACACGAAATATTAAGCAAGCTGTGATCAAATATATTATTTAAACACATTCAAATAGGTTCAGCGAAGACCGTTTTTGAATCAAAATATATTAAGACCAACACAACAGTAACACACTCCCAAGCCACTATTTCAGAAATGATCATCTTACCAGGTTTTTCCTAGTTCAGTAAGCCATGTTGGGATGTTTCCTGTCATGATTACTAAAGGATCTTGAAGCTGCCTATTTGCTTTTGCTGTCAACTTACTGTTAATAAATTCACTAGTTGGAATAATCTCCTTGCACATTGCATTCTGTAAAATGTTAAAAAAAAAAAAAAAGGTCTACATGTAGTAAAACATTAGGATTATATTCACTAACTCTTTATCTCCAAAAATGTATGCAGAGTGCCTAGATTTCACCTGGTTACCAACATAACAATATATAGCTTCTCACTTTAGTGTCTCAACCTAAACGACAATTTCTACAATGCATAGCTCAAATACCACAACCCCTACAGGCCACTAGTACTGACCCAATCACTGATGTGACAGCTCATGTGTTGTGCAAGGTCAATTCTGTCATTCTTCCCTATATTATATAAATGTCAAAAGTAGCATTCAACTTTCACCTGACTTTTTACTTAACATATAGTTCAACTCAGACAAATGAACTTTTGCTTAAATGTACTGAAAGAATTTTAACTATAAATTCACACTTGTTCTTCATGTTGTAGCCTAACTTGATACAAGTCACAGCTAGGAAGAACACTAATCCAAGAATGTAGGCCAGCAACAAAAAGTGGGGGAGAAGCTCCAACTGGTGAGTACGCTGTATTTCACTGGGCTATGATCCCTACATTTAACTGAAACATTTGGTCTGTTTCTAGCACAACAAAAATTCATCAACCACTGACAGAACTACAGGTAACGTGCCATGCACAACATATAATGGGAAACTCCATAAGCAGGCCACATTACTCACATCATACAAGTAATACCAGTATCGACTGATGGCATGTAAAACTCTTAAAAGAAGAATCACATCTAATGACGGGTCTTCAAAAGTTATATTTTCAGGTGGTGTGGATATGAGGTAAACTTCTAAAGGATTTGATACCGATGGGCACACTCCATCTAGAGGGCAAAAGATCAAAGGTAAGGTGTGATCAAAGTTAGAAAGGCTGTGCCGAGGAGCTGGTGTCATCCATCACCCCGAAAATAGTAACCACAAGCTGTGAGGCTCTAAAGTTTGGTATCCCTCTAGAGTATTGATAGCTTGAACATTTTTCCCTTTATCTTATGCATAAATCATACAGGCTTATGCAAATGTTGCTTTCCTCCCATATCCAAATACACTGTAAAGGAGAAAAATGGACTCATTTCCCATTTTCTTCTTTTCAACAGAAGCCAACGGCTAAGAATAAAACGGCCAGAGAAGAATAAAGACAAAATATTTAAATTTAAGTTCACAGTTTTATATAAATTCCCTGGATTTTTAATTTTTATATCCAGCTTAAAACGGCCATGTAAAATAGACAAATATTCCCAACTGTAAATCTTAGAAGAGATTTGGTTATCTAATCCAAGGCTTAGGATAGGAGAGATTGTGATAGTTTCCAAGGGGATCTATGATTCTTCTCTTCTCAGATTTCACTAAGTAATAGCTTGGGCAGGGGGTCATGGGTTAAAACTGTTGCCATTTACTTTTAGGAATTAAAAATCACAACACTATCACTACCATAAAAGAAAGGGCAATTTTTAACATCAAAAACATAGACATAAAAACCTCAAAATAAAAACCCTTTATAATAGAACTTAGTTTTATGAAAAACAAAACAAAACACTACTATAATCCTGGCAAAACTTTTCATTCCTCCTATAATTGTTAGATTATTATAAATGACAAAAGTGAAGGGCCTGCCTGACCACGATCAGTCTCTTTAGTAAGTGTGTTCTACTAATTAAATTTGTTTTAGCCTTCATGAAAACAAATTTTTCACGGAACAAGTATGAGTTTTTCCCAATTTTCTTCCCAAATTTAATTTTGCAGGTGCTAAATTTTTTATTTGCGGTAATTTCATCTTTTCTACATTATATCCAAGGGTTTCACTGCTAGATATAAATCGCTCCTTTAAAACTTCCACAAGAAGGCTACTGCCCCGCGGCAATTTGTTTTCCCTCCCATGTATGTACCAACTTACCATGCCATAACTCATCGTGCTTTTTTGCATTTCTAGGGGATGTTTTTGTTGGAGCTGTTTGGGCTCTTCCTCTTTTACCACCAACACAATCTTTATTACTTTCTTCATCCTCTCTCACGGGTTTGTACCTAAATTGATTGGAGAGTATATAAACTAAATGTAGATTTTAAAAATAAATACTATTCTACAGGGGCCAAAGTGTGACCCACAGACACCAGAGTTACCAGAACTCTGAGATCTATCCTGTTTCTCCCTACTTATGGATTTGGAGAATTACCAATGGCACTGTTTCGAGAAGAGACCACAAAGAGTACACTGTCCCAGGAGGGGCCACCTGAGGAACTCTGAGGGTGGTTCACAGAAGAATGGCTCTCTTTATTTATTTTTTTATGTGGAGCCCAACGTGGGGCTTGAACTCACAACACTGAGATCAAGACCTGAGCGGAGATCAAGAGTCGGCGCTTAACCGACAGAGCTACCCAGGGGCATACCCAGGTGCCCCGGAGACTGGCTCTCTTTAAATCTAAGTAGTGGACATTAACAAACAATGCAGAAAGCTGCATCCAAATGCCTCGAAGGGCACAGAAATGCCAAGCTTATTACCTAAACGAATGTAATTTTCTGGAGATGTTTTTCTCTTAAGACCTGAAATGAATCTAAAGAGCTGACTTAAACTATGATTATTGCCCACGAGCACATGTTTTCTAGGAGACATAATGAAGGCAAATACACACGTACACATGTGTGCACATGCATGCATTCACGTACACAGATAAAATATTTGAAGTGGCTTTTAATAATAAAATGTAGGATTTGGGTCCCCTCTCCTTATGTAAGCCAGCCATTAATATGAATTCCAAAACACACAAACAACATATTGAAGCTGATGACAAAGCAAACGACGTCAGTTTCAGACTTGCCATATTGTATGAGTCTTTGTCCAAATACCAGCTCTCCCCAGAGGGTTGCTCTCATCGTCTGTGGACTCCCGCTCGTCCTCGGCCTGGATACTGAACTGCCGGACTGCCTGATACACGGTCATATTATACGGTAGCAAATGCTCTCCAATGTAGAACTGTAGCCTGTGCCTTACATTGCCGGAATTTAAGAACTGAGCGGCCTGAATGAAGCAAAACAAAACCCATTTAAGCTCAAGGACCTGAACTGTGTGCATGACAACATGGTGAGAATAGCACCCTTACCAGAGACTCGTCTATTTCCTCGTCAGAGCCATCATCGTCACTGTCTTCATCATCTTCTCTTACTCTTCCATACCCTGAGGACCCAAGAAGGCTGTTAAACTCCTAGCAATTGTCCAAGGCAAAGAAAAGCCCACGCGTATTGGTTAAACTAACATACTCTTAGAAAAACGTGTATATTAAACTGTGACCTATGAAGCAGAAAGAGCTAAGAAAATTGTCACCTACTACATTAGGTTCCAACAAGATAAATGAACGCATCACTGAAGTAAGCCATCAACCCCTCCCAAGTGTATCACGTTTCCACAGGCTATGTAGAAAATGAATGATGGGAACCCAAGTTCCCAATGCTAGGTTTTAACAGAAGCAGCAATAGACAGGGAAATCGTTTCCACATTCCCTAATATTCCCAGTCCAATGTACATATAAACACAAAACACACATATAGGGAAAGTACCTCTAACTACAAGGTATCTCTCGATAGCTTGTACCAAAGCCAGGGGATCGATCTTGACCGGCCCGCCTTTCCACTGCTTCACATTCGCACAGTCTGGATGTCTTTGTAACTGGCATTTTAACTGATGTGTGTTGAAAAATTTTAAAGCCTGTGATCCTCTGTTGAGAGAAAAGCTCAAGATAATTTGTGAAAAAAAGTTATTCTATTATTTTCAAAATCAACATACTTTATTCAAACAAAAGCAAGACAAAACAAACTGCATTTTCTTAAGGCACAAAATAAGCACTTAGTTATGTAAATAGTCAAGCCAGCAATTCAAGTTATTTAGTGAAAGTTGTTATAAAGTTAAAAATAAAATAGGGTGTGTATGCATGCATATGAAAACATTAATAAATCATCATTCTATCTCAGACGCTGTGTATGCATGCATATGAAAACATTAAATCATCATTCTATCTCGGTCATACGGGGAAACCCATGTGAGCAGAAATCCTCACCACTGAGATTTAACTATTTCTCTAGACTAAAAGTTCCTCAACCATCTTGAGCATGCTCACTTCTGCAGTATTTTGCCACTGCCTAAATTCTATGGCTTTAAAAACAAAGGAAAAAGCCCTCTTTTTTGCTTTCAAACATTTCTGCTACAAAATTACTTTAAAAAGTAACCTTTAAAATTTACTTTGCTACATTCATTTGAATGAAGCAGTTTGATAGCTAGGCCAGTCTAACCCTGGTAATGATCTTTAATTGCTCATTTCTGGAAATGGCTGACAACAGTGGGACACAGACACGCTTAAAATGCAGTTATCTGTAGGATTCCATAAGGCATGCAAATAGGAGTATAGAAAAGAATATTCCATTAGACAGGATATATACATACGTAAACATACGTATTTTATACAAATCTGGGTTAAAATGAAAAACTTCATGGTTTTCTCAGGCATAGATGAAAATGCCCCTGTATTTCATAAAATTTTCCAGGACAGGATAATGATCAAAACTGATTATCACATTCTGTATTAATTTTCAAAGCCAGAAAAAACCTTAGCACAACAGATCCCTTCATCTGTCCAATAATACATAGTTTTAATTCAATAAAAAATCTGTATGTTTTCAAAACACATCAGATTGTGTATTTTAAAATGAAACTAATTTCTTATTTTGTAGGCTTCTAGTCATAATATTCCAGAAACTTTGTAAACATCCCGTAAAATACAATAATGAACTTTCACAGTGCATTCTTTCTGTAGCATTTCATGAGTCCAGTAAAACTAATACAGAGAAAATAAGTTTCAATGAAACAAGAAAACTTCAAAATATACACTTATCTGTTAAAACCCACCAAAGGTATAACCACTTACATCACAGGAAATCACATTATTGCACAGAACGCAAATATCTGATTATGCATATTTATAAAATTCACAGGGAGAAGCAATATATATTAAAGTTTATCAATTTAAGGAACACTAAGCCTCTTACAGCTTGTCAACACAGTCACTGGCTTATATATTTCCAAAACATCACATTTAAAACACATGGGGGGATTTTAAAGGTAAAAAGTGGTTTTCTTCCGTCATTATAACCAAACAGTCTTTGGGCAGCTTAAGAGGTTACCAGACCTCTTGCCGCTTTCCCTCAACAAAATGAAGCGCAGGGTCCAACGGCAAGGGTATGCACAGGCAGTGATCCTTACCTGCCTCCAGTCCCATTTCCACTGGGGAAGTCATGTACTTTGACTGGAAACTGCTCCATCTGGCTGAGGCAGTTGTTCATCTTGTGAACTAATGCCAACAAAGGTGCATTACCCACTGGTTCTACTCTTCCAATGGGCTCTTCTCCAGGAAGCTGAAGTTATAAATAAACCAACAGTAACCTGTTTTCCTCTTGAAAATGGAACACTCCTCAACAAGAAAATTTAACACGCAGTTTTACAAAAGAGAGCCATTCATCTATTATCTCTTTTGATATATCTGTTTGGAATGACTATTTCCATATAAGTTATTTCAAAGAGAGACTCCCTTTTGTAATAGGCTCACAATCCCTTATTCATAATTCCTAAGTCCAAAAGGCTTGAAAACACAAGTAATTGGTGGTGAGATCTGACTCAGACAGACACGAGGCCATCTGCAGTCTTTACTTACCTGTAGCGAGTAGGAATATCCATATGCTTTCCTGCAAAAATATTTAGTATGTATGGAGTGCTATTTAGAATCCACTGGGAATATTATCAGGTAATATATTTGTACTGTATTGTAGAACACTTGAAACCCCTTCAGCCCCAAGAAGTTTCAGGTAAGAGATTATAGATCTGTACGTAATCTTAAACATGGCATAAAACTACTTCCTGTATTGCTACACATCTAATGTATCTCAAACAAATAACTACTTTACAAAGCCCAAGTTATAACAATATAGTAGGTGCTCAAATGCCCACCAACACTGAAAGGAAGGCATGGTGAAGTAGTTTCACCAACACACAGGAGAAATACCCTTAGTCCTACTACACAAATGATCCAGAGGATGCCTTCTCTCAAGTAGTTTGAACAAGTAGAATGATGTTAAGTCATTTGTGTCCAAGAGTAGTTACATTCTTGCTCTCACCCACTGAGGCTGAAGGAAGGGGAGCCTCCCTGAGCCTTCTGGTCTTGCAATCCAGATTATAAGTGGTGACTGACACTCTCAAAGAGAACTGTTAATACTGTACTTTATATTCAAAATGGAAACATATATGCTCACTCTCTCTTGTATCTACAGCTATTTTGGGGCGCCTGGGGGGCTCAGTTGGTTGGGCAGCTGCCTTCGGCTCAGGTCATGATCCTGGAGTCCCGGGATCGAGTCCCGCATCGGGCTCCCTGCTCAGCAGGGAGTCTGCTTCTCCCTCTGACCCTCTTCCCTCTCGTGCTCTCTCTATCTCATTCTCTCTCTCAAATAAATAAATAAAAAATCTTTAAAAAAAAAAAAGATTGTATCTACAGCTATTTTACCATATTTCCCTATATGTATATATTGTAAACTACAACATGTTTAAAGACAAATATTGAGAATAAAATACATTCACAAGTAAGAGACTACGATTAATGGCTGGTCCTGCAGAAAAAAAACAAAGACTCAAGATACTTGACCATAGAAACTGTAGCACCTGAGCCATCAAATCATCCTTCTGTTGCTTTATTAGTATATTTGATATAAAAAAGACCAAGGAATCCAAATACAACTATGTATCAGAAGCTAGAAACTTGACCTCAATATCTTGATCAGCATCTAATGTAAATTACGGAGATAAAAACACACAAATCAGTGACCAGTGATTCCTATAAGATGATAGAGAAGCATTAAGACAACTTACTGGGGAAGAAAAGAATACATGAAGGAATCTCTTTAATCTGATCTCTCTGCTCACAGCATCCTTTTCACTTTTAGATGTCAAATAAAGCAACAGCTGCTTCACGAATCCACTATGTTGGATTTCAAACGATGAAACGTCGGACTCTGAGACTATGCTACGGATTTCTACAAGGCACTCAGCTCCACCATCCACCTGAAAGAGTTGGGAACAGTATTTCTATATTGATTTAAACAGTAATCACTAAATGCACAGTTCACATTTCCCCAAAAGGAATTGAATATATTCTCAACATCTTTAAAAAAGAAGGCGGGGGGAGTGATACATTCTTGGTAGAAACTTGGAAACTATGATCTTACACGCATAGTCAAAAATGTTAGTATTTCATGGAAGAAAACCAGCATCCATACTACTAACATAAAAAAGAAAAGTCTCACATTCAACCAACGTTGAATAAAGAAATAAAGAAATAATAAATAAAAAAGATATATAAAGAAATAAACAAAAGAGAAAATGAATTGAGAATACAAATTGAGGGGTAAAGAGCTAGAATACCAGAATGAGAAGATAAAACAAGAATATAAAGTGTGGCTTTAAATTAGTACATTTAAAACCTGGATGAAATGGACAATTTCCTGGAAAACATGTACTACTCGAATTTCTCAAAGTGCATTAAAAATGTAAAAAGGCTAAGAATCAGATGAAATATAAAGGGCTTATTCAATCTCCCTCTCCAAGTACTATCAGATCCACATGGTGAGGGGTTAGGGAGGGTCCGTCACATCAACTCCAATACCCATGTTGAAATGTACTTGGGGGACATTTCTCAAGTCTCTTTTTTTTGTCAAGAAATATGGGATGTGACAATCGCCTGGGTGGCTCACTCAGTTGAGCGTCTGACTCCTGACGTGGGCTCACATTATGATCTCAGGGTTGTGAGGTCGAGCAGAGTCTTGCTTGAGATTCTCTCCCTCCTGCTCTGCCCCTCCTGCCACTCACATGCATATACTCTCTAAGTAAACTCTTTAAAAAATATGTATATATGGGATGAGAAGAGAAGAAAGTCAAAGCTGAGATTCCCAGTATAGTTAATGATAAAATAATGAAGCACGAAAGCCAAGGGACAAGTTACAGAAATGTCAATGTTAAAGGCACAGGTCTGGCGAGAAAGGTGATCTAGGACAGCAAGTCATGGAAAGTCAGAGTCATCAAGGGAAGGACAGAAAGACAAGAGAGATGCTAGAAGAGACAACGAAGGACCAACACGGTGCAGCCTGCGTGGTACCTGGAGGTTGAGTTGTTCAGTTGCAGCACAAAGTCTCTGAAGGACATTCAGTGCAGGGTTGCTTCCATCCATGTTCTCAGAACTGAAGTAACGCTCTACAAACTTATGCGCCTGTTCCTTAATCCAACCTTTAATTTTTTCTCTGCAAGAAGGAAAACCAAGATATTAAATTTAGTCTCCGTGTATAGAAAGGATTTCAATTATAACTGCACATCAAAGGCAAACAGCTGCTACATTTAAAACCCTTTTTCACCTATGCTTCCAGATTAATAAATTCAGATGAACCAAATTAAGTGTCATTTTGAAAATGGGCTAAGGTGCAGTAGAGAAATGCACATGTACTTAAAATATAATTCAGATCATTACATGAAGAATACACAAAAAGTTCTAACTTCTTGGAACTCTACCAGGCAATCATTTCTTCCCTAAGTATTTGCCTGAAAGCAACTTTACATGGCTGCTTCCTTAGGTACAGACATATCTGCTTTGTCCTTTACTGTGTTCCTTGAAGAGCTGAAGCAAAGAACTATAGACCAGAAACATGCACCTGTTAGATGCGTGATTAACTGAGACCTGGCTATTTAAATTACAAACTCTGATGGCTTTAGATATATTTTTGCTTAATTATTTTTTATTAACCAAAATTTGGAAAAACAACCAACTAAACCAATCCACTAAAAAAAGGAGCCTGTTTCTTTACCCATTGGCATTTGATTTTTAAAAATTTATTTGCAGAGGAAGTACTCCTTGTTGGTATGTTACATCCAGAGTAAAAAAAAAACTAAATAAAACAATGCGGAAGGGTTTTAAAGAAACAATTAAAGCCACAGACTGGGGGGAAGAAAAAAAAAAGCCAGACTAGAATGTGGAAAAGTTTAGCTGATACAGTTCTAAATATCTGAGAACAAACAAATAAGCATCTACTCTAGGATCCTTAAGTTCCACTGTAAAGGGTAGAGGAAGGAAGGGTATCTTTATAAAAGTGGGTGAATGTCTGTGTATGCACACAGAAAATATGTCAGCTTTCGCTTGTCTAGAACAAAACTAAGGAACAGGTTCCACAGGGAACATAATTTATTTGGTTTTGAACATTTGTTAACTCCCAACCAGAAATGTTGAAATGGGTTTTAAGATGTTAAGACTGGAATTTAGGACAAAGCCAGGCAGAGTTCAAGAACTGAGAATCTGCTCCATCCTTGAGCAATGCCACTTCTCAGCATAAATTAAAAGGTCTGGGTCCATGTTTCATCTCCACAAAGTAAATGTGCTGACGGCAACAATGTAGAGTTCTGCGCTAATCTGAGAACGAAAGTAATAGAGAATTCCCCCACTTCACCTATTATTGGATATGGTGTCCTTTGAGGCGGCCCTAGCAAGACCACTAACTCCCGCAGTTCGTGCTGGTTCAATGTTGTTGCTGTTGGACTGTGCGCTTAACCGTCCCCACGTTTTTGGGTTCAAGCTTGCCAGGAAAGAAGACTTAGGTGACTGAGTAGTGGTAGGGCTTTTAGCTATGAAAAGAAACGGGAATGACAGTTAAGTCATCTTAGCGTAATTGACGAAAATCAACCGAATTTTAACATTGCTGTTGACAGTACTAGATGAATTTGCTGAAACAACTAAGAACACTGAGTGTTCAGGAAGCTAAGGTATTCTTAAAGCTGTCAACCATTTTCAAGAAGTACATGCCTCTCACTGCTACCATCTTTCCCTCTGCACCCCACCGCATCACCAAAGCAATTACCTTGATTGTCTACTTTGTCATCATCTCTTGGAGGTGAATACTTTGGCCTTCTTGGCCCTCGTTTTGGCAGCCGTTTTCTCTTTAGAACATCACTTAATCGACTATCACATGGGAAAAGATGGGATAAATTTAGCAATCACCACGATTTATTATCATCGCTCACTGAAAAGCAAGCTAAAATGGCAGAAACAAAGACTTGTGAAATATGGCCATAAAAGGGTACTCTTCATTTTGTGATTACTTATTTAATGCAGACTCTGCACCAATCATGTTCTAGAGGTCTAGAGACACAGAAAATGATTAATCCAGAAAACACCGTATTAACACTACACTGAACTACTAAAAGTAAAACCAGAGTATCTCATTAGTCCTGTGTTAAAACTATTATAAAATGTTGTACATAAAGTACATACAACAAATTTATGATGCAAAGAAGCAATATTAAAAAGAACTGTGCTATCTAATTAGAAAAAGAATGTTAAATCTGATTACCGTATTTCTTCCCTAGCTTAAATGACAAAAAGTAAAATATACAGGACATCGAGTATTACCAAGATACTTTCCCAATACTACCCAAAGTACTTTCACGGTATGTAATTACAATAACATACTAACTGAATGTATTTATAAATAGTTTAGTGATTTTTTTTTAAACTCAAAATTACCTATAAACAAATCTATCAACTCATAGTATGAATAACCTATTTTGAGTTACAATACCTAAAAGAGAACATACACAGACTTTGTGTCTTATTTTCAATGTTCTTAACAACAGTAAGAAATAGTTTGAAATATCAGCAGATTCCTAGAATAACAAAAACACTTAAGATGGAAAAGATGGAAAAAATGTTCGGGCTCTTGGGTGGCACAGTCAGTTGAGCGTCCAACTCTTGGGTTTTGGCTTAGGTCGTGATCTTGAGCCCCGCATCGGGCTCCATGCTCAGCATGGAGTCGGCTTGAGTTTCTCTCTCCCGCTCCCTCTGCTCCAATCCCCCCCATGCTAGCATGCTCTCTCTAAAATAAATAAATCTTTTAAAAACAAAAAGTTCTGTTTCAACTGGTCTGCAAACCAAATAAAATTAGAACCCCCTCCAAAAAACACTCAACTTTTAAAATCTTCCAAAAGCTGGTATGTCTATTAAAAACACTTACTACTATGTTTAAATATGCTTCACAATCAAGACAAGTGAATTTTTTTCTTTCAACATTTATCTATTTTAAAGAGAATGTAAGTGCAGGGGGAGGGGCAGGGTAGAGGGAGAGAGAGAAAATATTCAAGCATATTCTGCGCTGAGCGTGAAACCTGACATGGGGTTCCATCTCGTGACCCGGAGAACATGACCTGAGCGAAAACCAAGAGTTGGGACGCTTGAACAAATCAATCACCCAGGTGCCCATGGACAAATGAACTTTCAAACATGATTGAACAATTCCCCCTTCACAAATTTATATAAACTTTTCTTTCTTTGAAACCACATAGGAAAGGAATGGAACCACTTAAAACTCTGAAAGTTTCTTTCCTCATCTTTTAGAATTTCTAACTGTTAGAAACTATAAATCAAGTCTAATTCCTTTAAGTGGCTCAGAAATACTGCATGTCTGAGTTGCATCACATTTCCCCAAGCACCTGATGTCTCGGGCACCATGCCTCTGCTAGATAGTGAAACCCTGCAGTAGCTTAAGTTACTACAACAGCCAAGGGGAAGGATTAGGGCTGGAGAGGAAGGAAAAAGAGAGGCAGACAAGGCTTTGAGGGAAAACTGGCCAACAAATCCAACTTGAGAAGAGAGAAGGTCAAGGGTCCCCAATATATTCTCCAGGCTCAATCCCATTGGACTGGGCCCATGATATAGGTACCACCCAAACTAAGCACCTTCCTAAAATAAAAGCCACTGTGTGTCAGAAGTCCTAGTCTGTAGCCCAAGTCCCAGAATTGCCAAAATTCATATTTAAGCTAGAATGGACAACTGCCACCAGGTGGCACCAAAAGGAGCTGGGATCCTGAGCGAAATCAATTCTCAGGACAATGACACCTTGTAGTTTACAGGATTAAATGTTTGGACCTCACTTACTAGTAAGTATAGTATGCTGTACCAAAATCACGTTATAGCTTAAAAGGAGGAGAAAGGAGTATTACACTAAGTACACTTTGAATTTCAGAACTGTATCTGTTGATCATGCAACAGTCATACAGCAGTATTAAGTTTCTAATGTTAAAGAAACAAAAACACTTTTAGAGTGTAATTTGTTTCAACACAACAAAATGAAATCTAATATGAGGGTTTGGTAATGTCTCAGAAGCACAGTATAACAAAGGGATTAAAACAGATAAGGAGGTGGAAGCAGACATATTTAACAACTCCCACTTTTATTAACAGCAAAGTTTCCATTTGCCAGTTAAGAATTAATGGGAAATCAGGTTTTTTCCTGTATGTTCCAAAAATTCTAGTGTTTAATATTTCTCACTACGTCACGATCTGGACGTCTTGAAGCTGGTATGTATGCAACAGTGCAGTAAAGAATCGCAAAACTATGGAATTAGAAATGAGGGTTCAAATCCTACACCTGTAAAATAAGTGTGTGACCCTGTGCTCATCATTAACTTCTCAATTAGTTCACTCAGAAAGTTCACCGAGCCTCAGTTCCCTGAGAGGACACTGGAAATACTTCGTGTCTCTTGTGGTTCCTAAACACAGCTCAATCCAGTGGCTTTCCAATAAATGTCGGTCTCTTCCCATTCCCATTAAACACTGAACAAAACAGAGATGGGGGGAAAAAACAAAGGGTCCTCTCTTAATATTTGACCACTTTACATTTTATTCCCTGTGTGAATCTCAGGTACCAGGACACAGGTAAAGGCAAAGAGCATGACAATCAGCACAAAACTCTGACTTACCCTTGAGGGCTCAGATCTAAAGAATCATCTCTGCTGTGCTGCAAGCTGGGGGACCCCAAGTCAGCTGCAGCGTTAGTGGCGGCCGTGGCTGTTCCGCTGCTGACTGATGTCGTGGACCCCAAGGATCCCGACCCATTCGTACATGCCTTTGGTGGACTTGTCAACAAAGACTCTGATTCTGCTAAGTGTTTTACTTGATGCATTACACCTACGTAGTAACAGATTTAAGAGTCAGTTTTAACCAAGACCACCTCCCCAGGATTACAGAATCTCTAAACGCTAACACTTATTTATAGTGAATGAATTAAAAGTATCTGGCAAATGGGGGAGGGGTGGGGAGGGGTGGGGAGGGGTGGGGAGGGGTGGGGAGGGGAGGGGAGGGGAGGGATGGAGCATGATGACTTAGGTGCCAGGGTTTTCGACTTGACTCCATTCTGGAAGGCAGGAGGCAAATTCAACATTAAAGAAAGAGGTTTATATTGAATGTCTTCGGATATTCAAAAACCTGATAACAGGAAATTTAACAGGGTCACATGTAAAGTTCTACTAGAAATTCGAGATACCATTATAAAAACAATGAACTACAAAAATGCAGTAGCGCACCTGTGGCTTGATAGCCAGGAGGGAAAGACTCGCCACAGTTACTAGCTAACTTCAAATGCTACAGTGAGTAAGATCACAATAACACCACTGCCAAAAGAGAACACCAGCAATCCAAGGATGGTGATTTTTCACATCCTTGGAGGTGTATAAGGAGAGCTAAATAGTAACTTACAAGGCAGGGGTTCATGTCTGGGCTAGAATCACAGGAGAATGTACATGGCAGGGGGTGGTGCTGGGGAGTGTGGGGTAGTTGTATGCCGAGGTCTGTGTCCAAATGTATGAATGCATGTTCACACATTCACATTTTTTTCTGGGAGACAGTCCAGAGTTTTCCATCAGAATTCTTAAAACAAACTAACAAACACAAAAACAAACAAAAAAACCCACAAGATGTCTGAATGAACTCAAACTTGAGGCACTGACATTCCACAAATATTATCTGCAGCAATCACATGCCAGACTGTGTGTTAGGTACTAATAATATGGCCATGGATGAGAAAAATGGACTCAGGGCAGTTACTGGGGAGAAAAAAAAAATTATAAGAAATTACAAACAAGAGAGTAAACTGCTCCTTAGAGAGAAAATGACTTCTGATAGAGCACACAGCAATTCGGACCTAACAGATTCTAGAAGGAAGGCAAGGTCCTCAGGAATAAATGACATTTAACTGGAACATGAAAGGACAGTATACCTAGCCAGATGCAAAGTGGTAGAACTAATCAAAACTCCTCCATAAACTTCATACTGTATAAACTATATAAATTTTGGGGGCTGGAAAATTCATTCTGATGGCATAGTGATACTATAAATGTAAAAGAAAAAAAAAATCACTTTGAGAAAAAGACATTCTGATACACTTCCAAATCAAAAGGTGAAATAGATCACAAAGCAGAACTACTAAAGGCAAACAACTAAAACAGAACATCAAAACCAAAACACAGAATGCAAATTACAAAATAATCCAAGGCTAAAAAGAACACATACCAAGTATTTATGTGATCACAGAAGTATCTATTCATAAATGCACCCCATTTGTTAACCATAGTTATAAAGTTTGCCTTCTATTTCATATAAATATGTAGTGTTGGGGTTAAAAAAAAACCACCTTTTTTATTTAAATAGAACTAGTAAGAAATAGGGAAAACCTCTTCCCATTTAATACTCTTATACTAGCATGACTACAGCACTCTTGAGATGTGAAGAGAGGCAGATCCAGCATAAGGTGATGAAAGGGGAAATAGATCATACAGAAAGAACTAGGATTGTTGGTAAGATGGAAGATGAAGCTAAGGATTACTTGAGGGTAAAATACCATTATTTCCTGTGCCCTCACACAAGACCAAAGTATCCTCAAAGACCAAAAGAGCCATAAAGAGATTTGTTGATGAGAAAGAACTCCTTTAATATCTTGGCATGTTTGAAAAGGATAAAACACCCGAATGAGCAATACGGTTTCATCTTTGTGATCTTCAAAAAGAGAATGGAAAAGTACTGTGTCTCCTAGACTGATTTCCGTGTTTAAATTCCTCAAATTAGGGGACTAAACCCAGTGAAGTAAGTAATAATTCCTTTTACAAATGTTCTGATCTACTAATGGGATTCATTGGGAAAGTGAACTCTGACTTTTTCAAGGCATCTTTATGGGCAGGTGCACATTATCTATTCAATGCTTGCTTCTGGCCCATAAACACTCAGATAACTGAAATGTAACTAAGCGTTTATCACCTGACCGTTAATCTCACACAACCCATATTAGCAGATTTTACGAAAGACATACTCTATATGTACGTGAGTAATAAGCATGAAAATTCCTTATATAAAAGTTTAATTTTTGTTCTAAATTAAAGCTATATGGTTACTGAAATACTATGTAGACTAAAAGATTAACCATTAATTAATTATCGTGAATGACATTACCTTCTCTTCTGAAGTAAACACTAAAAATATCAGGTAACTTCTGCATTAAGATTTCTGCCATCTGAAGTGCTCCAACTACTATCTTCAGGTCTTGGCTTGACAGCATGGAAGCAATGTGACTAAAAAAGAAAGCATTCGTATATAAAACATCTGTCTGAATTTGAGAATTATTTTTGGCCATACTACTTTAATTTTGAGAGCAAAATATTTTAATTGTGAAAACCAAAATTTTTCTTAAATGCTTAACTTTTGCATTGTCTTTCTCAAAGGTGTGTATGACTATAAAGAGACAACAAAGGCCTCGAGACATTATAAATAAACTGTTTTATGCACTTTTCCTGTATTATTACTTTAAAGATTGCTGAGATTACTTGCAGAGACTTGAATTTCTAAAATGTTTTCACTATCTTCATGAACACACCTTGAAACAGCATGATTTTTCAGGACATCCTTCAGAAGTTCAGCATCCGCAAAATAAATTATCCTAAGAATTGCTCTAAGGCACTTATGTCTGACCGCAGGTCCTGCTGAGGAACTATACACTTCATAAAGAACACCAAATAATGTCTTAATAAAAGACTTAGCCAGTTCCGGATCCTCTTTCATAAGCTGTGCTCGAGCATCATCCTTCTTTAACTCTGAATATCCACCTGTTATTAAAAAAAAAAAAAAAGTACAATCTTAAACTTAGAGACTTCACAAATAAAAGGACGTAAACAACAAACCATTCAAGTTGCTGTCATTATTTGAAATGTTATGAAAAAAAATCTGGTTATATGACAAGTTAACTTATCTAATGTGATCAACTGGGGTCTACAAAGATACCAAAGGCAGCATTAAGACAAAACTGAGCCGGCTAGAAAGAACAAGGTATCAGCACACTGTACCTCTTATTTGAATAATATATGTTCAACAAAATACCAAGGATACTTCAGTGTCAGCCAGCTAAATGACTGGTAAGAAATAAAACAGAGTTCAAGAAATGACAGTGGGTATGTGACTAGAAGCCACGGAAAAACAAGATGATCTGATGCTTTTCTTCAAGGGAATAAGGTAGAGGGAAAAGGAAACTGATGAGGAAGTAAACTCTAGACCCGGGGTTAGCAAAGTACAGTTGAAAGGCCCAATCTGGGCCAGCGCCTATATTTGTAAAAATCTTACTGGAACATGACCACATACAATTCTTTGTATTTTTTATATGGCTGTTTGGAGCTACAATAGCAGTGTGGAGTACAGGCACTACACAATCCATAAAGCTTAAAATATTTACCATCTGGCCCTTCTCAGAAGAAGTGTGCTGACCCCTGCACTCTACACTAGAGGTGCCAAAGCAACAGACTGAATCCCCAAGGACAGAGACAAATATCAGAAACCTGAACCAAAAAAAAAAAAAAAAAACTATTCTTCATTAGTGAAGAAGAGAATTTTCATGGGAACATATAAAAGGTCGCAAAGAACTCAGCTGATAGGTGTGGGTGGATCTAAAGGTGTAAGAGGAATAACAGGATCAGATAAAAAACTGCATGGGCCAATTCTGGCTGGAGTCCGGGACACTGCAAATCACACAGCAGCAAAGTAATGCGGAGGGTATCATTTCAGCAATGCTGGCTCATTCATCAATTAAAACGTGATAGAAACAACAACAACAAATTAATTACTACTATATAATGGTCTTAAGCTTAATGAAGACACTCAATGAAATAATTACTTATTATCACAAATATTACTCACATGACAATACAGTACTACTATTAACTCAAGAAGTACTTACTAGTGTTAGTATTGGCTAAGGGGTTAGGTTTTCTCTGAATGGCACGTGCTGTTCCCGTGTCCTCATTGATTTGCTGCATAGAATTAAAATCAATAGTATAAACTCGTCCCAGAGTGGACAAGCTTATCTCATCCTCACCGACCTGATGGGCTGCCTGAGAGCAAAGAGAGAGAAACCTTGAATATAAACATGGAGAAATTTATTAACTTAAGACACAGAGGGACCCTCCATAAATGCTAACTTACATATTTATTTCATCAGGTTTCACATGGTAAAATAAGAGAGTATGGAAAATTTAATAGTGTGGACATGACAAAACCCATTCATTCAATAAATCATTTTTAATTAAACACAATTATACACGACAGGCCCTACAAAGTCACCGGAGACATAAATACAGATAAATTCCTGATGAAAGATCCAGTCATGTAGAATCACTGACGTGAGGAAGACACCGTTTGTATTAAAAAGGCTTTTAAGACATTGCTGATAGAAAAAATAAATTGTTATCTATAAAATCTTAGTATCTAATTCTTAGGTTAAAATAGTATTTACTCATGGATTTTTAGCAGCCCACAAAATCTTCTTTAATCAAAATGATCCTACAAAATTATCCTTAGGTAAAAAAGACTTTCCATTTAAAAGACGCTTTTAAGATTGAAAGGGACACACCCAGACCTAAGAGAGTAACCCCTAGGGTGTGCACGTGTGCACAGTACATAAATAAAAGGACACACTTTGATTAACACTATTTGCTTGAGGTAAGACAGCCAAAATATGTGCTAGAATGTAACAGTCCAGTCTATGGAATTCCTAGGTTAAATGAAAGACAGGACTCAAGTGTTAAGACAGTAAGCTAACAGGGAAAATGCAGTTAATAAGACAACGCTAAAAAGAAGGCAGCTTAACGTCAGAGACCATGGCCTGTTTACACACTAAGGTGAACAACACACATTAGACCCATCACACCTCACTTCCTCCTAAAAGCTGGCTCGGAACGTGGATACTTTTATAAGAACTTCAGATTTTATAAGGTAAATCAATGATTTCGAAGTTGTTTTTCAAATATTCATTTTTAAAAACTAAATGGTAGAAGACATCTTTAAAGAAAAATGTCTCTTCCAAGTGTGATGCTCTAAAAAAAATTCAAATATCACAGACTGGAAAATACAGTAAGACTTAAAGCTATCTCCTATACTGAAAATATTAGTAAATGATGCATGGTATTCCAAATAATGCAGTGACCTGCACTTCCTAATACAAGGCAATTTTCCTGACTTGAAATATTTCAAGGCATACTTAATATGGAAGTTAGCAAAAACAATACAATCACACATAAAACCTTCACAGAAAAACACTAAATATTTTGGTGCATCTCTTTCCTTTTTACTATTGCTCTTTCTCTTATTTTGCTGAGTGCCCCAAAGAGTCATATAATTCTGAATATTGTGTTCATTTTTCATATCCCATTTTATGTCATTAAAATTTATCCCATTAACATCTGGACTACATATGAGGCTAGTTGGTATCAAAACTTACTTAACCATTTCACCTAGACTTTGATACTAAAATTGTTCCCATGTTTTTGTTCTGAAAAGTGTGCTGAGAAACAGCTATTTGTATGTAAATCTTTGCTTATGGGAGGCATCTTCTGGGTAGGAAACAGAAGGGACTTTGAAAACATATAGCCTGACCCCTCCGATGTTTCCTTTTAGAAATGAGGAAACTATGGAACAAAGAACTTAAATTACTTGCTCCAAGTCAATCGGGTAGTTAGCAGCAGAAGCAGGACTAGAACATCATGTTTTCTGACCTGAACAGAAATGAGGACCTTGTTCTCAGGAGACAAAATGAGAGAATCTTGCGTTAATTCAAAATTGAGCACATTTAAGTACACATATCCACCTCCCCACTCCATCCCTACACCCACTCTCCGCCAAAATAGACATGTTTAAACGGTACGATGAAACTACTACCTCAATGATCCGGCTGTCAATCCTGTTATAGGGATGCCAAAGGCCTCGGTCGTCACGCCACTGCCATATCGCGCCATCTGTGTTCTGCGCATTTCCCTTCTTCAGCATGGTATCAACTGCAAAAATGCCTTCTTTTGGTAAACATGGCATAAGTTCGCTGAAAACAAAGGTGCAATTATTTCATTAAGTAGCTTCCTGAACTATTAGTAAATGAAAGAGCTCTAAAGTAAAATACCCACAAATGAGCCACAGTTGTTATTATTAGCCCAATCTTTACCAAATCAGAGATGTCAGTTCATATAGTTCTTGAGGACTTCGTGGAACAAGATCAATCTGTTCCTGACAACTTCCATTAGAGGCACCGCACAGGAGAAAGTGAAGTGTTTCTGCAATGTCTGTAAAACCAACAACAGAAACCAAAAACCCATGAAACTAGTTATATTACCTAATTTAAAAGGCAATCATTCCCATGGGGGGAAAAGCAATCAGAAGTATTTTTCTTACAGTCAACTATACATGAATAAAGAGTAAAAAAATTTATTTTCTTATAAAGCAATATACTATAGGAATTAAAAAGCCAAATGAGCTATAATGAAAACCTAAAAAGAAATTTATGAAAATTTTAAGAATTTCTTTCTTTAGGCTTCAGTCTGAGTCCTAGTTGGACATTTAAACAAAAATCCATGCCGGAGTATTCAGGAATTTTTTTATTTTGTTTTTGGTTTTATTTGTGTTTGAAGAACACAGTGCTTTGTTCAAAAGTACAGCCAACATTTTTTTAAATTTTATTATGTTATGTTAATCACCATACATTACATCATTAGTTTTTGATGTAGTGTTCCATGATTCATTATTTGCATGTAACACTCAGTGCTCCATTCAATACGTGCCCTCTTTAATACCCATCACCAGGCTAACCCATCCCTCCCCACCCCCCAATCCTCTAGAACCCTCAGTTTTTCTCAGAGTCCATAGTCTCTCATGGTTCGTCTCCCCCTCCCGATTTCCACCCCTTCATTTTTCCCTCCCTACCATTTTTTTTTTAACATACAATGTATTACTTGTTTCAGAGGTACAGGTCTGTGATCCAACAGTCTTACACAATTCACAGCGCTCACCATAGCACATACCCTCCCCAATGTCTATCACCCAGCCACCCCATCCCTCCCAGCCCCCACCACTCCAGCAACCCTCAGTTTGTTTCCTGAGATTTAAGTCAACATACATTTTAATCCCCGATTCAAATATATTTGTCTTTAATTTAAATATACTGAAAATGGGTGGTCAACACAATAAAATGTAGAAATTATAAGCATCTGAAAATTACCATACTGTGGTCAGGAAGTAAATACCTTAAAGACAAGCATGCCAACTTAATACAAAGGTCATTAACATATTCTCTACCCTAAGTTTCTAATGCCAGAAGACATCAGTTTATAGAGGAATTTGTATGAAAACCAGCCTGATGCAAGAACACTGTAACATGAGGAAGTTCCCGTTATCCACAGGTTTAGTCATTCAAATAACTAAAAGTACAGATGGGGCTGGGTCTTTGTTGTGGCTGGGTTCCTGCAAATACTATACATTTGCAAAATATAAACATTTTGCTGAAGTGTTTTGATAATAAAATCATTAAGTTCTGTTATCGAGGAAAGTATTAACTATTGATTTGGGCAAAAGTGTGGATAGTAAAATTACTGCCCCACATAAATTTCACTGACGGTGATTAAAAATATTTTAAATTTCTTGAAAAAGTACAGTTTTGCCAACTTTCCTTAAGAAATGTGAATACATGGCAATGTTACATTATAAGGTTTAAGGTTTTGTTTTGTTTTTTTTTAAGAGATCAGAGGGTAACAACATGTTTCCTTTGTGTTACTGCTGAACAAAGAAAATCTAAGTCTAGTGGCCTCCAAGTGACAAATGTATGCCAAACTTCATGGAGTAAGCGAAGGTGAAAATAGTCATCATAAGGAAAAAAAGAAAAAGAAAAGGAAAAAAATCCTAAATAATAAAGCAAAACAGAAGTCAGTGAACAATTTCCCAGACTCTTTTAGAGAAATGCTGTGGAGGTGGTAGCAAGAAAAAAATCTGTACTCAACCTTCAGGAGATGGTCGGCCTGGCAAAATTCAAAGGGCTCCTAGGGATTTTAATAAGCAACATGCACTGCGACTACTCAAGACACAAAGTTAAACCTTTCTCCAACTTCTCATTTTGTTCATGACACAAGCTGTGCAATTTTCTCCGGAATACCAGGTTTAGGAGTGATTCAGTGCTTTAAGAGGTATTTTTGCAATAAAACATCTCAGCAACACTACTTTCCTGCAAAATGTTGGGCCAATGTTCTAATTCACAAGAAATGTGACTAAATATAAAGACTGTAACATTATATGGAATATTTTATCTGAGACAGTGATACCAGAGGCTTTTTTGTCAGTGAATACCCATCTCTAACGCCCCCATGGTGATATCCCCAGAGATAAGAATTAAAAGATACGAAATTACCCATGCATTCCTGTATGCATTCCATATAAACGTGATCAACACTCTAGCAGCAATAATCCTAACATATAGGTGTTTTATGAAGCCCACTGTCTTCTGACATTACCTTGCAAAATCTAAGGTTTGTGAGAGAACTGCAATAGTACAGCAGTGCAGTAAAACTCTATGGATCGTAAGGTTGAGAAGGGCTTAGAAAATACAAAGGCAGCAAAGATGAGAGAGATTCATCTGCGCAAATAAGTTCTAAACTTCTGAGGGACGAAAAGCACTTGTGGAATCAGATAAAACTGCTGGAAAAATTCTAAAAGGGGCAGAACGGACTACCGAGAAGCAGAAGGCAGGCGGCTACTGGTAACACAGAACTCAGAATTCTCCTAATGAAATGAAGCATCACTACTAATAGTAACTGCTATTGGAGCGAAGGCAATGATCTTGCATTTTGAACCCTAGAATCACCACGGATAAAATTTTAATATACTAGAGACGTTATGAACTGTACACAGGAAGCACTACTATGCTGTCCCCGCACAAATTTATTTTACATCAACAGTTTCCTTCCTCTACTCTCCAGCGTCTATGCTATTAGCAAGCTCTTCTACTTGCCTATGTTGATTTTATTTATTAATAAAACACTTTTGAAAAACCCACTTCTCTTGCCTGAAGTAGGATAACAAGTAGCACTTACTTTGCTTCATAAGTTGGACAGCTAAGGTTGGACAGTTGGAACACATCAGAGAAAACATGCGAACCACCATGATGAACATCCCAGAACTTAAAATGGGTGGAGTCACTACCAATAGCTGTTGAACATTTGTAAGCAGATCTTTAGAGGCAACCTGCTGGAGTAAATTCTTCACAAACAGAAGAGAAAAGATACTGTTATATCGTGATCCAACAATTTAACAATTTCATGCAAATACCACCAAAGATTAAATGCTTACCTCCTCATGTTGGAAGTTGTCCACTAGACGTGCAAAACAAAGGCAAGTGCTTTCGACTGACTTTTTGTCCTATTTTTTATAGAAGGAATAAAGTTCATGAATATAAAACGTATCACTGTCTAACATCACTACCTAATTTTCTTCCTAACCCCAAACTCCTCAAGGCCGGCTCAGTTACATGTGAGCCCTGAAAATCCAATGAGCCCAAGCAAGGTACAATCAGTAACCATCATGATTTCAAAGCAAACAAAATCATACTGAGAGAACGTCTCTTCTAAGACCCCAATAAATAAGAACAAATATACAGAAAAGAAACAACTTTTATGCTTCTGTAATTTCAATACTTAACCACAAATTAAAATAAACATCATTCTAAAAAAGCATTCCCATGTTTAAAACACGCAAACACAAAAAGCTGGAAACAGTTCAGTATATATGTGTGAAAACCACAGGTTTACTGATGATGTGAAAAACTAGGTGTCAATTTGCTAAATTCACTATGAAAACAATGTAGAAATACTATTACAGTGGCCTCGGTGAGAAAATATATGAAATATCCTTATAAAAATGGAAAGAACAATTTAACGGCTGAACAAGTCTTTTCATAGTATTCTTTTCCTAATTGATAAATGGGTTTCAGATATGAAAACCAGACTGGCTTATACAAAATTGAGAATAATTCTGGTATCATAAAAGCCCTATACCTTCACTATCAGTACTTAAGTCTAGAAAGGGTGCTACAAATAATAACATGCCCAACAGTTTAACTTCTCTGATTCTCATGTTTTTTTCCAACATAAGGTACTGAAATCATACCTAAATACAGAATGTATTTCTAGCCCCGATAAGCACAGGTTATCTCAGCCAACCAAGTTTTTTTTTATTTGAAAGACTGTACGTGCACACGAAAGGGGGCAAGAGCAGAGGGAGGGGCAGAAGCCGACTCCCCACTGAGCAGGGAGCCCAACACAGGGCCCTGAGATCATGACCCAAGCCGAAGGCAGACGCTTAACCAACTAAGCCACCCAGGCGCCCCTCAGCCCACTGTTTTTAAAATTAAAGAAGCAAACAAGGTTTGCTTTCAAACAAGGTTTGATTTCAGCTCTGGTTACAATCTCACGGTCATGAGATGGAGCCCTGCACCGGGTTCCGTGCTCAGCTTGGAGTCTACCTGAGATTCTCTCTCTCTCTCTCTCCCTCTGCCTCTATCACTCCCCCCACTCGCTTGCGTACTCTCTCTCAAAATAAAATATTCAAGAGTCCGATTTCTAAAAATCTTTTTAGCAATAACATTTTAAGACATTAATTTATATTGAAAGAAAATTCAATTTCTCTACAATGAGGCTTAAGCTTAACT
Source organism: Zalophus californianus (assembly GCF_009762305.2). Taxonomy (NCBI): domain Eukaryota; kingdom Metazoa; phylum Chordata; class Mammalia; order Carnivora; family Otariidae; genus Zalophus; species Zalophus californianus. Next base: position 185,767,821 of record NC_045597.1, read on the forward strand.
CACTGTCCTCCACACCAGATTCTGTAAGCCCTGCTTCTCGTCCTCCATCACCTGGTCTGCCAATTCCAGCTCCTAAATAACTGCTCCTTATCTTCTCCAACTTCAGAGAGTCACAGGCTGCAGTGTCATCTCACCTCTGATCTTAGCCCACACCCTCCTAGTCTTTCCTGCAGAACCCAATACCTTAGAGGAGAGATGATCTCCCCCAAAGGAAACTCTGATCATATCACATAGTAAACACTCAATGTTTGCTGAAATAACAAACTCATCCCTTAATGTCAAAATACATGAAGATATCAAACATATGACATGCTGTCAGTTGGATAAATCCATCAAATTGTATAAAATAACCGAGTATGGGACATGACTGGAAAGCACGGAAAAAAAAAAACAAAACAAAACATGAATCAGAATATTTCCAATTTATATGTCCAGTTGGAAGATTTAAAACCCTAGATGAAACTGGCATTTTAAAAAACACAGTAAAAATGTTTTATGGCACATAAAATAGGTTCATGTTTTACCTGATGTGTTAGCCTTTGGGTAAGCAATGGGAGGGAATCTGCCACAAAATGAAATTCATCTGGCGTGATACTCTGGCAGCAATTGGCTGCAATTGCTAGTGCATTTCTTTGGGCATTTATGCTGAAGAATTCTAGATACAGCAAGCAGTCTGCCAAACCACCCTAAAATACAGAAAATTGTTAAAGTGAAGAAATACCCTCTAACAGCAATTAAGAAAAAAAAAAGTACTAAAAAGTCTAGCGCCACCACTCTGGAAACAGCATGTGTACCTTACAGATAATGCAGGTGAGGGGCTAGCACAAATGTGGATCTAAAATCCAACTTGAAATGAAACCGAGTCCTGCGGTAGCAGCACTTACCGCCTGTAGAATGGCTTTACTGTGTCTTCGGGACAACATCTCCAAGGCAGTCAGGGCCTGCTCCGCCACGTCGATACACTGAATCACCTGCAGCTGGGGACAGAGAAATAGGTAACTTAAGGCCATCATTCAAGTGCCTTTCCAGGCGCTTACCTTCTACACGGATAAACACAGTATTTTCTCTAATTTCCATCAATCTATACACTGCCTCTAACATGAAACCCACCATAGGAAAGCAGTGATTTAGGAGGTTAAGCTGTAACAGCCAATTATAGCTTCCTTCCAACTACTTTGTTCTAAGACAGAAATGTAAGATTTTAATATAAAGAATAAACTAAATCCAATTAGATAACTTTCAATCTATTTATAATAAATGGGTTGTTTTATATAACAAATTTTAATGTTCAAGTTTTACACTTATACCATATTCCAAGGTTATCGGATAAGGCCAATTTCATTGTGCATTGAAAAGAAAAAGGCCCTTAAAACAGACTAAAAACACAACCTACCACAGACCATATGAAAAAATTTCCTTTCTCCACTGACTCACTTTAGGACCTTGAGCAAGGCACTTTGTCTCAGCCTTCTCAGCTGTAAAATGAGGGTATAAATAGCTATCAACCTCACTGGGATATTTTCTAGAAATAATGAGATTATTTTAATAAAGTGCTTTAAAAGTTCTTCTCTGAAAGATTTTATATTCATGTGGTAAATGCCATCATTAAAAATCATAAAACTGAAATGATTCTATAAATGCTTTATTAGCATCAACTTTAAACTACTGGTCCGCTAAACACGAAATATTTTTCTGGAATCTTGGCTAAAAAATATACTTTGACTAGATAATGAATAAAAAGTCTTTTAAGGTGGCCTTACAATTCGATGTACTACTTTAGAAAAGTCCAGAGTCTTCAACTTGATTCCCCTAGGCCTGCTTTCGAACAAGCTGAGCAAAAGCAGGATTACCTTTTCTAAAAAGACGGGAATTGCATCTACTACAACAGCAGATGATCGAGGAAGTGCTTCCATCATGTATGTTAAGGCTCGACAAGCATGGTTCATCTAGAAAACAAGGCAGCACTTTTACTCAATTAAGAACTCAAAATTTAAATCTGGGGTGTTAAAAAAAAAAAAATACACCACATACTTACAATATCAAAATTATGCTCCATCTGAAGTAATGTTATCTGTTAAAAAAAAAAGATAACTATTAGAAGCTATCTCTATCCTTAGAGAAGTCCTAGAGGAACTGTTTCTTCCTCTATGTCAACTGAAATGGAAAGTATTAGTCAAGACCTTACTCTTACAAAAACAGTATCAAGTTAAAACCCAGCACACATACAAAAGAAATGATTTTATTAAGGATGGCATGATGCTCTGACTTGGGAACTTTACTAGATAATCATCACCTCTCATGATCCAGGTCAGAAACAAAGCCTTCCTGTTGCTTACAACCAACTGTTCTGGTGCCTCTAGCCCTCTCTCAGATGCCCGTTTAACAGGCATCAATAAATACTTCATACCTAAAGAAATAGAGCACCAATGCCCTGGCATTTGTTAACAACTGTCCGGACAGACTCAAGACCACTGCTTCAACTCCTGTGAATAAGCTTCTCTACAAGTTGAGCGAAACACCATTTAACGCAGCTGTAAAGTCTTCAAACACATTGTTGATCACATGAGAAACTAATTATGCACTAATTAAAACACAAATTAGTATTATTCTGCAAATGCATGAGTGAGTCTAAATATTAGATTTATTTTAGTTTCTCTTGTGGACAAGACCTTAAGCAGATTTCAGCCATGTTTTTCAAAGGCAGAAATTCAAAACTGCGAGGGATATATATGTACTCCATCCTCCTGAAGCAGTCAAAGCTACCAAAGAAATTTCCTATTTGGGGAAGCAATCATTCACTGTCTTCTAGTTCAATGGAAAATTTTAAATGCACTGAATTTAAGCTATAAAGTACCCTTCAAATAAATGTATTTAGCAACGAACATCAGATATTTTAATACAATATTCACTTAATGGGAGTGCCTTCTCGGGGTGCCTGGGTGGCTCAGTCGTTAAGCATCCGCCTTCGGCTCAGGTCATGATCCCAGGTCCTAGGATCGAGCCCCGCATCGGGCTCCCTGCTCAGCGGGAAGCCTGCTTCTCCCTCTCCCACTCCCCCTGCTTGTGTTCCCTCTCTCGCTGTGTCTCTCTCTGTCAAATAAATAAATAAAATCTTAAAAAAAAAATTGGAGTGCCTTCTCAGCTCTGAATTATGCTGGTTAAAGTATATCTACATACTCGAGGTCCTGATTACTTTTTTTGTTAGAACACACACACACTCCCCATTTTGGGGTTCAATGGAATTCAAATCACCTACAACCAGTCATCTGAAAGACCCACTATAGATTGAAAGGGGTTGTCACGTTAACAGGAAATGTAACAAGTTCTCCAATTCTGAAGATGGAATGAACATTATAAGAACATGTTTGGGAAGAACTGCTTTAATTGATTACCTTTCAACAAAAATGACTATGGTCACACAAGTGAATGGTGACGGATGGACATAATATTCACAATATTCAATTTTGATAGAAGATAAATCTGGCCAATTCATTAACAGTCAGTATTAATGGTAGGAGCTGACTTATGGAAGGTCTATTAAGCACTTAAATCTAATAAACATCCAGCAAATTAAGTAAATTAGATTACGTGTCAACATTTGTGCTCAGATTTAACAGCATCTTTATTCAATAAAAACCACATTTTATATAGTATAAACCTAGTTCTTTCTTTTTTTTTTTTTTTTTTTTTTAAGATTTTACTTATTTACTTGGCAGAGAGAGACACAGCGAGAGAGGGAACACAGGCAGGGGAAGCGGGAGAGTTGGAGAAGCAGGCTTCCCGCCTAGCAGGGAGCCCCATGTGGGGCTCGATCCCAGGGTCCCATGACCTGAGCTGAAGGCAGACACTTAACGAATGAGCCACCCAGGCACCCCCACTTTGTTATTTTTTAATAAACAATAACATCAACAAAACAAAATAGTTTAATTCAGGAAACAAAACCAGCTCCTGGGGAAATGGGGAGGGGGAGCATGAATATGATATAGGCAAAATATAAAAACACAAAAACAAATACTGCTTTCATTATACATTCAGAGATCAACATGCCGGCCCTCATTAGAGTGGAACGGGTAATAGTTAAATGCCAGTTCTCACTACCCAGATCTGCACGGCAGAAAGTGAAGAAAGTGGTCCATCCTTCTCACCCCTTGCCAGAGCTGAGCCATCCAACAAGAACAAAGACTATGTCACCTTGTGTTTCAATGAGCTTCATTCAACCGTCTCCACAATTTGATAATGAGATCAACTGAGACAATCTGATAAATCAACCATATTTGTCAACTTTATTTGCTATATAAACAAAGACTTAACATGATACTTGGTTTTAACTTCCCATGTACTCATATGCTCGGAGTATATTCATGATGTTTGTTAGTCTTTTGTTAGTATTTCACTCAGACTTAAATTTTAATTTTCAGTTAGCCAATCTCTTTAATCTAGAACTAAGACAACTACCAAGTGCTATTTAAGACTCACTGTGCTCAGGGGCCTACATTTAGTACTGGCAATTTCTGTTCCCATTGTTTTCCCATTAAAAAGCTTAAGCAATTAAGATGTTAATAAATTCTAAACATCAAGTCACAACTGTGTTGAAAAGTCACTAAAAGGTTTTGTTTCTTTTTATTTTTACTTAACATAAAACCTAAGCTGGGAAGGATTCACATGGTATTCTGGCTTGAATGCGCTGCCGACGCACACAATTACCAAACACGAAACCTTTGTGGCCCACAAAGGCAACCCACTAGTGAGCTGCTTATTACTGGCCATGTATCACCAGTTTAAAAGAGAAGGCATCAAAGTTTAGGTATCACCTGATGGGGCAAACAACTTAAAGTTTAGAACTATTTTAAGTATCAAGAAATAGTTTTAGAAGTAGTTTAGAAAATTTACGAATTCATCATTTGCAATCACTGACAAGATCTAGAAGCATGAAGTAAAATCACGAAGCCACACTCTACTATCTCTTAGTTCAAACCGCGTAAATAATAATCATCCTTTCGGCAGCATTCGGAGAACTGAGGTAAAATGAGGGGCAAACTCTCTTACCAAAGCTGGAACGACACTCTTGACAGGAAACCCTCCCAGTGTCTCCTCATTTCCCATAACCAATAACTGACACATTTCAATAACTGCCTGGAGTTGCTGGCTTTCATCACTTGCTTGTAGTCCTTGCAGAAGCTGCTGGGCCTTGGAGCCTTCAGAGGGAGGGAAAAAAATCATTACTTTTAAACATTTAAGGAAATTACTAGTAGGTCTAAGCTGTGACTCTACCTGGTATGGTAGCTGGCTGCTTATCTTTCCATCCCAGTGAAAGGCTAGGTCTATATCAGGGTTAAGACAGGCTGCTGATAATTCAAGACACAATTAAATCGGCTGAATTTATCCTACCTTACAGTGATCTCACAGTATTTATAGATTTTTGTCTTTTAATTTTTCTTTTAAAATGAGACAAGTTGATTGGCTCTTACTAGCAAAAAGAAAACAATATCCGTAAGACTAATATGAATTGTTACCTCTGACAGAGTTACTTTTTACATGTAGACTGAACAAAAGCTTTCTGCAGGAATAACAACCTGTTAAACAGTGATGCCCAGTCTTCAATGAAAATCCACATACTCCTGAAGTCCTGCTCAGAATAAATGGAATCCTGGTAACAGTGGAAGGGCAAGAAAATAAAGGCAAACAGAGCAATGTACCTAACAGAAGAGAATGAAGTATTTCTAAAAACAGCAAAAAACTGGCCTTTTCACCTCCTCTCATTCCCTGCGCAGATGACTTCCACTTTTAAGGCTCAAATCCATTGCTCAAAGAACTGAAAAACACTAAGATTCAACTCCCACAGGGAAAGACTATGGTCAGTGAGCTGGATAAAACACTCAAAAATAAACGCCACAAATGTGTTTCAAATTTTCATGAACACCTTCCTACTTGAAACCATGATTAACTCAATTAATGCTTACCGAATTATAGCCAATGCTACCTTTAAGCCCTTCCTCTTCCTACACCTTCTCAGATTCCCGTCTGCATATGCGATTTGTCCACTTCCATGTCATTAGTGAAACAGCTCAGAAATGCCAAATATTTAGAAACTGTCAACGAATGTGGAATTCATATGAAAACCAAGGTGTTTTTATTTCAATTAAGTTACAGTGATCTTCCCGGAAGGCACAGCCTTTCAAAGGGGACACATGGTGATCCTTGCATTATAAGATCTATTTTTTCTCTGCTATGTAAGACTGGCTAATGAATTGCATATAACTATTACTGCCTACCTACCTTTACCATAACTAAGAGTCAACCCAAAAATATATTGCAAAAAGTCAAGTTCAGATGGCTGCCATCTTTAAAATTTTCAAGCTAAATAGGAGTTCCACTTATAGCAGGCCTATCATTTTTGCGTTGAAATGTGAAAGGCAAAACAAATGAAGGGAAAGTAAACTCTTGAAAACAGAAGAATCCTCGGTTGCTTCTAGATTTGCTTTTAAATGATGAAATAGTTCATGTATTCAACTAGCTCAACCATCCAAAATAGGAAAAACTAACACATCCATAAGATGTTTTATAAGCATGGAAGCTGGGATTAAAGGACAGAGGTCATGTCAGCATGATCAAAAGGTATCACTGAACCTTAAACCAAACTGAAAATGACAACAACAAGCAAAAGCCATAATTTATGCTCTGATCAGTCAATTTTGGTTTTCGTCACTTATACTCTTAAAAATTACTAAGGAGCCCCAAAGCACCTTTGTCTATGTGACTTATATCTAACTTATATTTATAAATGCATCTGGGATTGAGAGAAAAACTTTAAATACTCGATTAATTCATTACATATTAATATAAACAAATATTTTGTGAAAACCACCATATTTTCTACAACAAAAAAATTCACGTGATGAGCACCGTTATTTTTTTGTTGCAAATCATTTAAATATCAGGCTTTATTAAAGAAAAACAGCAGTATGACCACCTCTGCATCTATTCTCAATCTGTGGCAACATTATTTGAGATGAAGAATGCAGAAAACATGGGCCTAGCTTTTTCACAAAAACTATTAAAATACATATACTTACTGCTAAAGACAGTAAAATAACTTGGTTTAGCAAGGGCATCCTTACATAAAAATGGAATTTTTTTTTAAGATTTATTTGACAGAGAGAGAGACACAGTGAGAGAGGGAACACAAGCAGGGGGAGTGAGAGAGGAAGCAGGCTTCCTGCCGAGCAGGGAACGTGACGCGGGGCTGGATCCTAGCACCCTGGGATCATGACCTGAGCTGAAGGCAGACGCTTAACGACTGAGCCACAGTTGGAATTATTTTTAGTAGGAGCATCTAGCATTGAAGAATACAATGACTGCTAGTGCTGTTTGGAACGACTGCTTTGATTCTTTCCATAACGTAACAACAGTTTTTACCCACCACAGCTTTTGCAACATCAACAAAATTCAAACAACAATGTAGAAAAGGAAAAAGTTTACCAATTATTACTAGAGTTTTGACCAATGGATTCAATGTTAGGGTCTCAGGAGCCCCAGGCAAACCACAGACCACATTTTGAGAAGCACTATCACAGATCAAGGGTTGGTAGGCAAACATTTGCTATAAAGATCCAGATAATAACTATTTTGGGCTCTGCAAGCCATAGGGTCTCTGTTGCAACTATTCAACCCTAGCACAAAAGCAGAACAGACACTACATAAACAGATAAGCATGGCTGTGTACCAATAAAACTTTATTTATGAACACTGCAATTTGAATTTCATTTAAATTTTCACATCTCACAAAATACTATTTTTAAATTTTTTTCAGCCATTTAAAAATATAAAAATCATGCTTAGTTCACAGGCTCTCTAAAACTGAGCAGGAGGCTGAATTTGGCCCTTGGGCAGGAGTTTGCCAACTGCTGATACGAACGGGAGAGAGAACCCATAGCACTTCAGGGAGTCACAGGAAGATGATGTTTCTGACTGAATTGGTCCCCAACGGACATCCGCCCAGTTCTGGAGCTGTGAAGAGGGCTGGAGCTGAATCAGAAGTTTTGGTAAGACAGAACAAAAGCTTATGAAGTCTCATGGTGCTCAGAAGACAAAGGCCCTACAGAGGGAGGAGGCCTGCCTCAAACACACACAGCCATTCGGTTCTACCCCCAGGACATCTGTGACACTTTGAAACTGCATAATGAATAAAGTCTAAGTAGACAAAGACTTGCAAGGTTCTCAATCAAAACCCTAGGAGGATCACAACATACAAACAGGGATGAGCCACAGGTGAGAGGAGTCACACAAAAACTGCGATTCTAGTCAAAACAAGCTAAAGCCCCAACTAACACAAAATGATCAGCTTCTAACCCTTATGTGTCAATACAGAAAAGGGGGAAACAATGTTACGGTACAAAACATTATTGAGTCTCTTCAGTTCTTTTATACAAAATGTCCAGCACATAAACAACTACTAGATATATGAAGAAACAGGAAAATGTGACTAATAATCAAGAGAGAGGGGCGCCTGGGTGGCTCAGTTAAGTATCTGTCTCTTGGTTTCGGCTCAGGTCATAATCTCAGGGTCATGAGATCAAGGCCCGCATGGCATGGCTACACACTCAGCGTGGAGTCCTCTTGAGGATTTCCTTCCCTCTCCCTCTGCCCCTGGCCCGCTTCCACGCTCTTTCTGTCTCTAAAATAAATAAATCTTTAAAAAACGGGGGGGAGGGGGAAGAAGAAGGGAGGGGAGAACAGAAGCAGACCAACACCATTAGAATTATAAGACTATTTTATAACAATGATTAATAAACAGCTAATATAACCAAAGATGGACAAAATAGGTAAGTATGTAAAGAAATTCAACAGAAAACTGGAATCTACAAAACAAAACCAAGTAACTGTCCAGAACTGGAAAACATAGTATCTGAAATGGTGGGTTTACGAAGAGATTAAAGATGACATCAGAAAAAAAGAATTAGTGCATCTGAAAACTGTCCAATAGAAAGCCTTCAAACTGGACAAAGAGAAAAAAATAAAATAGAGCCAGAGAAATATGCTGGATGAAGCCCAAAGTTTGAACATGTATGATCTTGATACTCCTGGAAGGAAAGGAAAAATACCTGAAGAAATAATGAGAAAAGAGAAGTAGTATTTCATGAGATGATGGCAAAGAATTTTCCAAAGCTGATGAAAGGTATCAAACTCACAGATTCAAATGGTCAGTGAAATAAGCAAATAAAAAATAAGGCCTAATTAGGCCTAATACAGTAAATTAAAATATTAAAATATTTAATGGGATATTTTTAAAATATTAAAAATATTTTGAAAAAGCAAATCTTTTTTTTGACAGAGACTATGAGTCTCCACGCTGAGCACAAAGCAGAGCCCAATGAGGGCCTCGATCTCATGACCCTGGTATTATGACCGGCGTGTCGAAATTAAGAGTTGGGACGCTTAGCCCACTGAGCCAGCCAGGTGCCCCCAAAAAGCAAATCTTATAAGAAGCCAGAGGAAAAAAGACATTGCCTTGAAAGGGTACCAGTAAGACTTTTAAACAGAAGACATTACAAAGTGCTAAAATGAGAATTTTATAGCTGGGGAAAATAGCATCTCAAAATTAAGGCAAATCAAGGACTTCTCAAAAGTAGAGAAAAACCATTACTAGCACCACTCATTCACCACATGGAAAAAAAAAAACGTTCTTCTAAAGAGAAGTGAAACAACTCTGATTAGAAGAGAGAAACTGCAGAAAGGAATTAAGAGCACTGAAAATAGGATGTGTGTGGACAAAGGAATATGGGTAATCTAACACAACAATTTGGTCTTACTGTGTTTATAACACATGTATAAGTAGAACAAATATAGTATAAAGGATGGCAGAAGGTAAAAAGAGTGAAACTACTATACAGTTCTTATACTGATCAGGATGTGATAAAGTATTAATATAAGGTAAGCCATAATAAACCAAGGACATGCATTAAAATCTCTACAGTAACCACTAACAGACATCTACAGGGGTATAGAACTAAAAAGTTAGAGGACAAAAACAGGTAAAAAGGGCCCCTGGGTGGCTCAAACAGTTAAACATCTGCCTTGGGCTTGGGTCCTGATCCCAGGATGCTGGGATCGAGCCTCGCATTGGGCTCCCTGCTTGGTGGGAAGCCTGCTTCTCCCTCTCCCTCTCCCCCTCCCTGTCTGTCAAATAAATAAATAAATAAATCTTTAAAAAGAAGAAAAAATGATACCATTCTGTTTGTTATACATGACTGGAAGAAATGCAAAATGGTATAGCTCCAAAGAGCTGATTTACAACAATTTATACTAAAGATAATGCAGGAAAAAATACAAAAGCTGTGTTTTACTGCAACACAACCAAGACTGGAAATGACCTGAATGTCCAACAGGGGCACGCTAAATAAACCCTACATCCCCGCAGTGGAACACTAGGGCTGCTCTACAAAAGGAATACAGAATCTCCCCTCCCTCCCCGCCCCCCTCTCTCCAGCAGCTATACAAAGTGATCACCAAAATACTGTTAAAGGCAACCTAAAGTGTATAAAGTGTACTACTCTTATCTTAAAAAGGGAGCATCTGTGGAGCAGATAATATGAATTTGTTTTTGTTTTCTTAAGTAAATAACAGAGGGACAAGCCATGAAAGTAACAAAGGCTATTTGTGTGGGAGGAGGAAGCAGGGTAAAGGGAAAAGCAAAAGAAGATAAGACTTTCCTAAATATACCTTATTTGTAGATTAGACTTCCTAAACCATGTAAACATCCCATAAGGATAAAATCAAAGTTAAAATTTAAAAGCAATCTCGAGAAATTAGAAGCAAATCAAGCAAATGAACCAAACCAACTTGGTGGCCTGAATAAAGAGAAGAAATCATTTCAAATGACTTTAAAATACAGAAACTTGACCACAAAATGAGCCCCCAAGAACACCAACAACAAAGACTGTTGAAAAATTAAAACTCTCAATAATATTACTTTTGGTGTTAAGTCGGAATTTTGTATTGTAGGAGAATGCAAATTAAGTGACTATGTTACTATCAGTGGGAACTGGAACTTTTGGCTTGGGAGAAAGAAGATACAAGATAAATTAGGCAGATAAAAACCTCACAGCCCTAAATTTGAATTTGCATTAAAGGTAGAAACTCATGATTTTATTTTAAAAGATAAAATACAATTATTTCCTAGGTTTGTTCATTACACATGTCTAATAACAATGATTACCCCAGGGGTACCTGGGCGGCTCAGTCAGTTATGCGGGTATGTATCCGGACTCTTGGTTTTGACTCAGGTTTTGATCTTGGGCCCAGCATCAGTGCCTCAGGTCCGAGTAGGCTTCAGATTCTTTCTCCCTCCCCCCTCCCCGCTCACACACTCATGCTCTTCGCCCCCTTCAAGTAAATAAAATCTAAAAAAAAAATAAATAAAATAAATAAATAAATAAATAAATAAATCACCCCAGTAGCAATGAGTAGACCTAGACCCTAGACTATGAACTCTAAATACTATTTCATATAAAAGAAACCAGGGTGTTCTCTGAGAAAATCCCTAATTTCAGGTATCTGGGGTGGGGGTTTTGACCCTGACATATCAGAAAGGAAGTTATAAAAAACTACTGGCGACATTATCCAAAAGATTCAGAAGCCAACCCCCAAAAGATGCCATCATCCAATGACAGGACAATTTAATAATTAAATAATCTCTGAAATGTCTCCACTTCACAGTGATATTTAAAAAGAACAATAATGGCATTTTGAAGGATGCAAAAACCAACTATTTTCCAAACTGGTAAATAATGGGGAGAAATCCATTTTTCCTATACCAGTTACTCTCCTGTGTAACAAAATAGAAGGGAGATATTAATATATTTCTACTAAATTATCTCCTTTACTTTTAATAAATGAAGTCTGGTCATTAGATGTAAAGTACTATCATTTTATAATCCCTGTCATCTAGGCACCCAGTTTTGATGGCTTGAGACAATCAGACTTTATGTGCCTCCTAGTATTAAAACACATTACCACCTTTGCTTAGTCTTTCCCCACCAAGAAAATGAAGAATTACACTTGAATCTGAAAAAGCCTCTAGATCCAAACACCAGTTTATAAAGAAGTACACTTATGACACTTGAGAGAAGGAAACTTGACACTCATTGGACAGCTATTATTAAACAAAGTATTAGTTTATTTTTCAGGTATGATAATGGTAATCTGGCGGGGAGTCTGTTTTAATGGGCATTATCTCGAGCTACATGTTTGTAGATAATTTTATATACAATGTCTGGGATTTGTTTCCAACAATGTGGTAGGAGGGATGTGGGTAAGGGTAAAACCAAAGATTGGCCATACAGTAGGCATCACTGAACTGGATCCTGGGCGGGGGGGGGGGGGGGGGGGGGGGGGGGGCGGGAAACAACACACGACAGACACTGTTGTCTACTCTGGCTATCTTATTACATTAATTTCATGTGCAATGGTCAACCCTTAATACAAATTTGAGATGATTTAATGTTAACACTCTTAACAGCCTTCTCCAAGAAATAAATGAAGAAAAAAAAAAGAACAATGTATTAACCAATGGCTATATAGAGATCATATTTTGATCCTGATTCAAATACGCAAAAATTGTAAATGGATTTATGAGAGGCCTAGAACATCTGCACTCTAAACAGGCACCTAGTAAAAGTAAGGATTCGTCTTAACCACAATACTGTCTAAAATTTTTTTGTCCTTATAGTTACAAATTAAATGACATGCAAATGAAATGATGTGTAGGATTGCCTTAAAAATAATCGTGGGGATGGGGAGAACGAGAACATTAACTGACACAATAGTTGCTGGGGACTGATGATTGCTGATGGGTTCATGGAGGTTATTCTACTACTACACTATCAAATTTGCATATATTTATCTTTTTTGTAATACATATCATGTCATTGCCCTTTCTACATCAATCCTTCAATGGTTCCTGAGTACAGTTATTAGGTTAAATCCCACACTTGCTGCCGGCTTGCCAAGCCCTACATGACCTAGTATCTATCCCTCTCAGATTTCATCTTCTACCACTTCACTCTTTCCACAGGCCCCTCTCGCTTTTTCTCAACATGCCAAGCTAACTCCCACCTCTGGTGGTGCACTTCATCTTCCCTCAGACCTGTGCAGGGCTGGTTTCCTCACTTCATTTAAATATCCACGAATTCACCCTGCCTCAGAGAAGGTTTCTCTAATCAGGCTAAGTATATCCCCTAACCAGCCAACCTACATCCTTACTTTGTTTTGTTTTTCTCCATAGCATTAACAATACCTGAAATTTTTTCTATTATAAAACTCTTCTTTATCGCCAGGGTCACCCTTTAGTGTGGAAGCTCCATGTGGGTGGGAAACAACTCTGTACTATCCTGTTCATGACTCCGGACAATACCAGTACCTAATAAATGACACTAAATAAGAATCCTCCTTCAAGGGTTCATGAGAACTTTGCAAGAGGGTACGTTATCTGAGATCTGAGTGTCATGGCAGCAAAAGCAAAACCAAACCAAACCAAAACTACCAGCTGTTTCTTAAATTTCTGTCAAATGCTAAGGCCAGAAACTTGAAAAGGACTTAAGTATAAATCCACACATGTGAGCTTATGTCCACACATTAAAAAAAAAAACAACCCAACAACTTGGAATATCTGATGGAAAATTGTATGAGCACATATTAGTAAGGTCAGAGTTAATAGACTTCAGTTAACACTTTAGAAATGTTGAAATTAATAAAGACTGAAATCTAAAAATACCTGCTAATTCTTTGAAAACATTATCAATGGAGTTATTAAAAAAATGCTTAAATGTAAATTTTGTTTAAGGAAGCTAAAGATTGTATTCTACACCAGAAAGAATTTAACTGGATTTGTAATTATGCAAAAGTTATTCTTGTTACTGAGTCACTGTTTTGTCTACCATATATGACAAGATCTCTGGATTATAATATGTTAATTTGATTAAATGAGTCTAGCGACTGGTAATTCTGCTGAGAAATCCTTTCTCTCCGGCTCACTCTACAATTGACTGTCTTACATACGGATTGAATTTTATTATGCCACAAAAAATTCAAAAATTCAAATCTATGCAAATCATGCAATCAGATGCTACAATATAATCAATGTAATCATCTGAGATTCTTTACTATGCTAGAGTTAAACAAAGATTTAATCTTGCCGAAACTCTGGATGATTTTCTAATGACTCCAATCTAGTATAGATCAAAATAAAAGTACAGAAGAACCTAGAGTTGCTGGGTTTATTTATTTATTTTTTTTAAAGATTTTATTTATTTATTTATTTGAGAGAGAGAGAGCATGAGAAAGAGAGAGAGAGAGCACAAGAGGGGGAAGGTCAGAGGGAGAAGCAGACTCCCCGCCGAGCAGGGGGCCCGATGCGGGACTCGATCCCGGGACTCCAGGATCATGACCTGAGCCGAAGGCAGTCGCTTAACCAACTGAGCCACCCAGGCGTCCTAGAGTTGCTGGGTTTAAAGGCAAGAATGTGCACAAACCCTATTTTTTAAAACAGGTTAAAGTTCATGAAAACCTCCTTATATGAAAGCCTCTTTACAGCAATAGAGAAACAGTAAAAATAGCACTCACCTAATTATTAAAGGTTTTTTTGGGGGGCAGGGGGGATTTAAGAGTATTCACTTACTAGCTCCGCTTCCAATTGTTCTATGGAAAAGCTGCGACATCCGAGGACCGAGGGGGCCAAACAGATGAGGAGGAAGACCCCTGGCCTCTAACAAAGCTAAAGAAAAAAGAAAGGCATGAGGAACAGTTGAATTGTAAATGCAGTTGATCTTACGTAAAAATTTCAAGTAACTGATTTATCTCATGATTTAGACAAGGTTACTTTCCATTTTTATCTTCAGAAGAAACTAAACTTTCAAGACCACTCTTAAGATATGAAATGATCCAAGAATAACCCAGAGTAAGTATTTACTTTGAAGAAATTATAGGTTAAGCACCCTTGTGTTGCTTTCTCTCTGATACCGGTCATGAGATCTTCTAAAAAACATACGGAAAAATTATTTTTATCAGGTCCAATAGGTGAAAAAAAATGTGTTCATGAGACTTCTAGTGGAAAAGAGACTGCTGTAAATTACTTTAGGAACTTAAAAGCAATCTCAAAGTGCTTCATAAATGTTTCTCGTAAGCCTCACACTGCGGATCTATCATGTAAACCAACTGTCCGAAGTCAACAAAAATACATACCCACCCATTTGTAAAGAGCATATACATAATATAAGGCTGCTTTTCTAAAAGCACAACATTAAAATACCTGGTGTTTAGGTATACACTTTACATTCATTTTAAAATAGGTGACCAAGAACACAGCAAAAGCACCTCACTGGGATGCATTACGTTTGCAGGTACCAGAGAACATCGTTATTTCAAGATCTTAATTTATTTCTAGCTATACAAGCAACCATAATAGAGAATATTTTAAAAACAAAGAACACATACATAACATTTTGTCTAAACAGTAAAAATAGCCAGACAGATCATCTTCCAAATCCAAATCGTCACAAAGAAGAAGTTTTTATAAGTACAGACATTGCTAGATTATGTTTAAATGAGCTTATCCGAATTAATTTCAACAAAGAACAGAAGTCACAGGCAGCCTCTGATAATGGTTTCTTGTTTCTTGTAAGCTCCTTAACTGTCTTTACCTTGTAATCGTCCCATCTCGGAATCATCGGATTCACTTTCCCCAGAGGTGGTCATGCCCACAGCCCCTGCAACAGAACTAGAGGCTTCGGGGGGCGGGGGGGGGGGGGAGAAAAGAAGGTGAGGGTTAGGAGAAGAACATTCAAACTCATTATGTCTGGTTTATCTTAAAAAAAGAGCAGAGTTTTAAAGACTACTGCGAATAAAGGCAATTAAATGTGTCTGTCCGTTGCACACTCAGCTGTTCTAGATTTCATCCCGTAGCTTCTATGAACAATAGGATGGTTCAACTATCTCAGTGTTCAACAAGCATAAAAATAACAACTTTTACATTTCTTCCATACATGGCTTTGACAGATTCCTCGTGCCTCTGAAACTGTTCCTAAATTAAGTTTTGTCCTGAACTCATCTACCAAAAGTCCACGAAGATCACACTGCCAAAACCGCCATGAGGTTTAATAGATGGGCAATTAGCCATGAACAGGACAGAAAGCAAAACTGACATCTGGGGGAAAAGCGCCATGCCAACGTGTGTCTTCTTCAGTCTGCCTTACTGCTGGGCTGCAGTCTTGACACAATCACTCAGACGTTTTCCCTAAGAGCACGCAGATAATACCCTTCTTATTTCCGAGGCAAAATACTGAAGATACACGTTACAACCAACAGCAAAGCACTGAAGTACAAAATAGCGGACAACGAGGATGTCAAAACAAGTGCAGAAGAAAAGAGTTCAGATTTAGGATTCTACTACCCAAAAAGCTAACCTGAGCAATAATTCAGTCTAAGCAAAGAGAGGCTGATTCTATTATGAATCTGACCAGACAAAACTATATTTCTCTAAAACCAGCAGTTTTACTGTTCCTCCTCTCAGTGTCTATTGAGTCTTTAAGCATTTTTTCTATACAATTAACCTGTGTATGACCACATTATCCACAATACCCTAAACCCTTACACCTTTCAGATAATGACAAAAGATCAGCCCAGAATGTTTTTTTATTGTTAAAAGCACATGGATAAAATGTGAATTTACAGAGCTTTTCTGAAGAGATGCTAATAAACAAGCCACCAACTGTATTATTTTCTTAATAGTTTTCTTCACACCTCATTAAGTATTTTCTATGATTTCACTAGGATTTTTTAAAAAATCCATACAAAAACGTATGGCTTAAGAACAGGAGTCAGCAAACTGTGGCCCACAGGCCAAATTCAATCCAGCACATCATTTTGTAAATAACATTTTATTAAAACACAGCCAAACTCATTGTTTTACACATTGTGGCTGCTTTCCTGCTCCAACCCCACAGCTGGGTAGTTAGTTCCAACAGAGCCTGCATGAACCTAAAACATCAACTATCTGGCCCTTCACAGGCAAGGTTAGCCCCTGATTTATACTTACAGGTTAGCCAGAAATGCTAGTATTAAAGTGTATCAGAGTTTAACAAAATCCACACTTCTGGGGAAGAAAAAATAACTACACTCGAGGACGCTGCTTACATGTGGCATTTATGAAACGCTTACCATCTGCAGACTGTGTCTGTTTCCTTACGAGGCACTGTAAGCTTTTTCACACTCATATGAGGTAACTGAGGCCTTGTGACTTTGAGTGTACTTGCCCAAGGTCAGACAGCTACCCACAGATCAGAGATCTGAGGGCAGGTGGTCTGACTCTTCATAGGTTGTACTCAAATACTGTACTCTATTGGCCCCTTAAAAATATTCTTCAGTTCTAATTTTTCGTTCTAGTACAGCTGCTTCTTCACATTAAACAGAAATCTTGATAACAAATACTGTTATTAAGGTTCCAATTATGGATGAATTTGTTAAAGTGACTCTTAAACTTGCTTTTAAACTGTTCTAATTATGTGCACAGCAAATACAAAAAGTCTTAACAAATGAAGTTGTTGGGTTTTTTTTAAAGCACCCTCTGGCACATCTTTTTTAAGGAAAAACAAAAACTAATAACAAAAATTCACTTGGGAAGGTAATGCTGGCTTTGTTAGTTTATGTATTAGAGGGTCACCATAAGGAGAGGCAAGAATATTCTGATTTTTCATGGAGGTGGAGGGCCTGTTTTGACAGAAATCAGTCAGTGAACCCAAAGAAAAGATCCTTCGCCAGCCCATTGATGGCAAGTATTAATCATTTGTCTACTATAGTTCCATGTAGGTATTACAGAATTAGATAAACCAAACTAGCCTGGCTTGTGGGTGGCTGTCTGTAAAGTGACCCAGGTAAGGAAATGTCATCGGCCGACAGGAGTCAATGACAAAATTCTTTAGTCAAGGCGTCAAACCTCCTTGGGCAACATGTACAAGATTTGTCCCAACACAAATATAAACCTAAGATTATCAAGCAGAGAAAATCTGATGCCAGATTTTAAGAGATGTCAATCTTTTTGTTGTTTTATCTCCCCCATCTACTCTTTAGCATAACTTCACAGCACCACGTAAGATAGTTTCATTCAATACACAGTTCAATTAAAACTATGGAAAAATATTTAAATCAGAACACAAGAAATTCATCACAGAACCCCACATCTTTATACCTTAACCGATAAAGCCCTCTTATGCAGAAAGACAATAAAATACTCGAATGCTGATAGAATTCAATTTTACTTGACAGGAACCTTAAGGGTTTACCAGATCCCTGACTATAAGAGGCATCAGGAAGACATTTTTACGAGTGTAATGAAAACCTTTGGGCAAGGCCAAAAGAATAACTGTTAGTAATGTAATTATGCCTTAGATGGGCCCTGGTATCAGGTGATATGCAAACATCTAATTTTTAGGGATTCCAAACAAAAGTAGTTAGGGAGATTAAAAAAAACTTACAAAACTGGGGTTGCTTTCTTTTTACAAACTGACCCTATTCATTTCTTGTGAAATTAAGATTCTCAATGCAAAATCAGGTGCCAGAACATGGGCTATTCTTCCTTGCCATTTGACTGTTTTGCAGGTGTAAGGAAGAATACTTACTTCTCACTTTAGTGTTTCTAGTATTTGTAAGACTTTATCAGCACTATGCAAAGTTACACAGTTCTGATAAAGCCAAAACTAGACCCCCCTATCTCATGGGAAAACGTGGACAACACTTAACTTTCAATGCCAAGAGCTAGCACCTCTTCTATGAAGAGCCAGAGAAGTTGGGCTCCATATATAAGTATATTTCAAGGTAACTGAGCAGGCACACCGTTATCAACAAATTTTCCTGAGTGTCAACAATACTGGCAAAGTCAGGGTGATATGAACGGATCTGCCGAAGACAGAGCAATGCTTTATCACTGCATGGATAAAAAGCAATAAGGCAATAAGCTTATTTCAATGATTTCACTGGAATAGGTCAGGAAGATGGGATCTCCAAAAATAATGCGGGGAGGGGGGGGGAACCCATAAAAACACTGAAGAGATTAAATCAATCTCTTTAAATTAATAAAGACATTATTTTAAAATAAATGTTTCCAATAGAGTCTTATACCAACTGTCTAAGAGCTGTCTGTGAACAGATGCTTGCCAAACACGCTCTAAGTTATTAACACCATCGATTTATACTCCACACTGACTTAGAGGGTTGTATTTCTCTTTAAATTCCAATTGTACATACGGAGAAACTAAAGCACATCACACTGAAGAACTTAATGTAAAGTTAATAAGGAATTTGCTGCTTCCCGCAGCACTACTTCAGCAAGCTGGCAGAGAATTAGTCCTGCAGCACCTAGAAGGCACCGAAGTGAAATGAAGTAGTGCTGTGGGCCCCGTGTTATCTTTCCCTTGAAGTGGAAAATACTGAGATCACACCGTGATTTCCGGCAGTCTCATGAACCTAATCCCCTGAAGCCTTTATCCTCTTAGGTAAATACACCAGGGATCACACCTTACACACCGCCCCCTCATTCTGGCCACCAGTGGTATCCATAAGAAATTAATAAACAGCCAAAAAGAAATGTGCCCTTCTTTCTGAGAACCTGGATTTCAGAGTCCCACAATCCTGGGCAACCTTAACCATTATGTGCCTCAGTTTTCCCTCATTTCTAAAATGGGTAGAACAGCACTCACACCTCAGCACACTGTTTTGCACATTAAATGAGAATATATGTAAAGTGCTTAATACCGTGTCTGCAACAGTGTACACTCTATAAACGTTAGCTACAAGAATTACTGTAATGAGTCGGCTTTCACACACGCCACAGCTCCATTTCTGTCATCCACGTGGGAATTGCCCCACTTCCATATACAGACTTGAAATAAACATTTAAAACATTGAGAAGCATCGCCTGTGTGTCATCAAGAGCTTCAATAATTTGTATGTGCAATGGACTGTACTTTCCCTCATATTTAATCCTTGGGAAAAACTACGTTTAATAAAAAGGGGGGGGTACATGAAAAAGGTCCCCTCCCACCAGAAGAAGACAGTTCAAGTTCGCCATGCCACTTATCATACAAAACCAGGAAAGACAGTGGTAAAGATGTTAAGCTGGACCGAAAGCTGAGAGCAGCATAAAACATGAACAGTGGAGGGCAAACTAGGACATAGGCTCCACCACAGGCATGAAAGAAAACCAGCACACACGTGAATGTTATGTGAAAGAGCGTTGGTATTAAAGGAGAGAACACACCTGACACCTAAGCCCACGTGTATCATTCTGACAGAAGGGACTCATCATACCCACGTTCATAATGATGAACTGCAACATTTTCCTATCTGTTCTTAATGTTAGATAGAAATGCTCACAACAAGATACATTTTAAAACCTGTTGGCCACAATTAGCCTCCGAAGTATTAGTCTTCTTTTCCTCTTGGTGATCCGTACATACTCAAAGCTGAAAAGGGTGGGGGGCAGCCTAATCTTTGTTGTGCTAAGATATCAAGAAGCATAAAAATAAGCCCATAAAAACATAAACAGCATTCTTAAAGCTCCTTTCAAGAGGAATACCTATTACTTTTTAGGGGCTACAACATTCTCCATTAAAATTTACACATGTATGAAAAAGCAATTTAAGCCATATCCTTACTTTGTTATTATGAACTTAAATTTTCAATCACGGGGCAACTACTGTATGTCCACATTGCTACAGAAGAACCTTCACAGAAAGTGACTACTTCCTAAAAGCTCTTTGAATGTAATGAATACAAACTTGGATTTGGAAAAGAATTAAAAAACAAAAACAAATGAATCCAACTCATCAAAAACCCAAGCCTATGAAGTAAAACAAAGGAGAACAAGTTTATCTGATGATAACACTGAGTATATCTCTGTCCCCTCGCTTGCCTTATACCTGATATGCCTACAAGGTAATTTATCTCTAAACAAATCAGTAAGGTTCATAAATGCATTTTAGAGCTAAGACGTGCCAATCTACCTGCAGCTCCTTGGGGAGTTTCGTCTGTCCGAGCAGCGGAAGAATTCACTGTCTCCTGGCTGCTTTCAGGGTCCGCCATTTTCTCCTGTCGACGAGCTTCAGCTGCTCCTCTCTTGCCCAGGCCAGAGCCTCGCCGGCTACAACAGAAAGATGCCATCACAGGCAGCACTACCAGTGACCACGAGCAATGTCCACGCAGCACAAAGCTCTAATGCATGGAGCACAAAGCCAGTTTCTTCTTTTTTCCACAGAAATTGTTGCAGAAAATCATTATGGGTAACAACCAAGACTTTGTATATTTAAAATTCTTCCAAGTTACACTGCAGTCACAATACATGCTTTTGTGGTGCTATGAGCTGTTGTCATCCTTACAGACAGAAATGATTTTTAAACACTTCAACTAAATGGAAAAGTGACCCCTGCTTAGAGAATTCAACTCATTTAAATTAGATCCCTACTTCCAGGGTAAATAGTGGAGCAATACACAGACTTTACACTTAACAATGGGGGGAGGGGAGAGAAGAGGAAAAGATGTGGGAAATTCCTATCACCTAAGTTCCAGATAACTTAAATCACCAAAAAAAGAACTGCCGTAATAATGAACAAGAGATCCATCCTTTAAAATAAAGAATTAAAGATTTAACATTTATAAATACATACAGATGATACTGAGGAAGACACTGGTTTAGGATTGAGGCACAGTGTAATATGGAAAGAATAACGATCATTTCTCACAAAGCAAATTACATTTTATTGATGATGATTTTTTCTATTTTAATAGAGAAATCAGTAAGCAAATCAGGTAAAAACAAAAGATTTCCCCAAATTATTATAACTTGGTATTGTTTAAATAGCAGCCCTCTAAATTAGGAAATGAAGAAACATACTACTAAGGGAATGTTTTAAGTCAAACTGCAGTGGAATTAGATGCTGGCCAGTAAACAACCAGGAAGCAGCAGGCATAAGTGACATGTAAATGAAGGCTCTGAATTACCAGAAAGTACTAGAAGAGTTTCTTCTTCCAAGTAGTAAAAAATCTTCCATAAACAGGGATTTGCTTAGCCAATCTTTTCTTGCAGAGAAACAGCTCACTCCAGACCCAATTTACCAAGCTACAAAGTAGTGGGATTCAAACTAATTCATCTATTTGACATTCAATTTACACGAGCCATGTGACACACACTGTGCTCAACACTTCGCTTGATGTCCTCAAGGAGTATTAGGCTAAACAGAGATGAAGACACGGCTGTAGCAGGCTGTAAAAGCACTAACTCTAAAGAGGAATTGCCACTAATTCAGAAAAAGTTCGAGACGAAGAGCTTTCCAGGCAGGTGGCTAGATAGCTTTTGTAGAGAATAACCATGTAAACTCTTAAGTAATTTCACATGTGCTACGAAAGTGGTTGTGAGTAGGAGGAAGGCAGGCAACAAAGCTGGGACACTAGATTACCTGACATCACACCAACTTAAAATTAATTTTCAACCACAGTGAATTCGGTTTATATCTCAGATTATAAACTCTGGGTAAACAGATTCAAAATCTAGCCCAAAATTTTTAGACAAAAGCTTTGAAGAACTAAGAAAATTCTCAGGGTTCTTGTAAAACTATTGCCAAGAAACCACAAAAGCAAACAGGTACACCAACTCCAGATATTTTAAATAACATTTTAAACAATCCAGAGAGAACCAGAAAATAAGTGGAAACGTAGAGATTTAAGCGGCTAGAGTCCTTTTCTTATGACTTGCAACTAGTCATATTGTTTATGTTACTACTGTACCCACCACCAAGAGCAGTCATTGTCACTTATCTTAGAGGACAAACAACAGAAGGGCTAAAACCTTTCAGCTCACCTGAGAGTAGGGAAAAGGCAAACTGAAATCATTTGCCCCCATCACTGTTTTTGGCACATTTAGAAGAAAGAATAAACTACATATAAAAGAGTAAAAGTCCTACACAGCTGTGAATAATTAGCAGCACAAGGGCATTTGAGCAACTGACCACGCATGAAAAGGTGAGGAAATTGTTAAGAAAGAAAAAAATGTTTAACTTTAACCTAAGTTCTCAAATCAGTTAATGTAAGAATGTGAAATAACACACTGTATCATATCAAAGGTAGCTGATTTTCTGAAAAGGAGATCCAAAACAGGAACTGGAGACTGAAAGCAGACACACGACACCCACATTCCTCTGTGAGGGGTAGGTGTTGTAATACAAAATGAAAATGAAGTACATCTCTCCCCCTTATCCATTAAACTCAAGTGGTGCCAACACATTGAGAAACTAATTAGGCAATATTACAGCCACTAAAATAGGCATCCCTTTTGATCCATTAATCACACTACTGGGAAATTTAGCTACTTTTTAAAAAATAACCCAAATCTGCATAAAGATGCTCATTAGAGATTTATTGGCCAACTGGAACTCTGAAAACAACAAAATGTCCAACTGCTGGCAATAACTCTGAAAGTAATGTAGCAACAGAGGAAAAGATAGAGGGTAAGAGTGCTGTCAAAAAATAGCATGATTAATACTTAGCAAAAACATGTAAATCAACACTGGGGAAGAATTCATTTATATTGGACAAGTTTCTGTACTACTCAATATTCAAGTGAAAATTTCAATAATTTTTGAAAACTTGGAAAGGGAAGGATCCTAATGGAAGTTGAGAAGATAACAAACTGGATCAACTGGAAAACGCCAATGTGTTACCTGGCACTAGCACAGGAGCCCGTGGTCTTTTGGCGAGTGCTCCGCCTCAAACTGGGGAGCTCAGCAGGTGGGGATTCACTGCGCTTCTTGGTAGATTTTCTTAAACCTATACACGTGAAACGCAAAAGGGAATTTAAAAAGTTATCATAAATTAAAAATTACACAATTCTTCAGGTCAAAAGTCCAATGCATCTTCCATGGGCTCTCTAGCACTCTGATAGGCTCCCGTTACAGTTTGCCTTTACTTACCCAATCCATTCTGGCAAGGTTAATATGGTACCTGGCATTCCCTGTCAGGACAAGTGCCACTTGGCCCCAACCTTGACTTGAGCAATCCTACACCATGAATGATGGTCCCTTCTCCTACCATCGCCTTTAACCATTCCTATCATCTCTACTCCTCCACTGACTAAAGCCAAGAGATACTTTTTTTTTGCATTTATTATATATTTCAGGATTTTACTAAATTTAAAATTTTTTCTATTTTTCATTTTCATTCATTAGCACATTACACTGTCTTTAAGCTGTCCCTTTCATACATTAAGTTCATCAATTAAGACTACGAGAAAACAAAATGCTTTCTTTTCTTTATACCACCCCATCAGCAAGGAAAATATACTTGAGGTTATTAGAAGGTTATTAGAATGTCCAATGTACAGATAAACTGGGTAACTAAGGAGGAAAGTCAAATGAGCACACTTTACATGTTATTCTGGAAGCTAATGGAAAACCTTCATAGGCTTAACAGATTCTAAAAAGGTAGAGCAATTAAATGAAGTCTATTACTATTTCATAAACAATGGGGAGGCCATCGGGCATTGGTTCTCCCTCCCTCTCCCCCAAACAATGTTACTGTACCAGGCATCATACTGGGTGGTGTGCTCTATCTAAACAAAGACTTCCAACAGTGAAAGGTCTCCAAGTGAAAAAGCTTATTTCCAGAACCTCAACATCACCTTAAGGAACATTTCCTTTTTCAGAGACTAATTATACAGTAATAACAATTCTCCAGGTCACTTATCCGCCCCCCCACCCCAGGAACCTTTTTTTTTTTTCCTTTCAATTTGAGACAGAGCACAAATGGGAGGGCAGGGTGCAGCAGCAGGAGAAGGAGAAACAGACAACTGATGAGCAGGGAGCCCAACTCGTGGCTGGATCCCAGGACCCTGAAATCATGACCTGAGCCAATGGCAGATGCTTAACCAACTAAGCCACCCAGGCGCCGGACCCCCAGGAACTTTTAATTTTTAACCATTTTACTGCTTCAAAGTAGAGTAACAGAAACGCCTTCCTCTTGATTTTCTTAAAAACACCAGTAAAGGATATGGGTAATAGGTGGTAAAAAAGATTCTAGACATCTTTCTGACCCTTTAGACGCTTACAGTTCATTCATCCTGGGATAGTCCCTATATCATACACATACACACACACACACACACACACACACACAGTGAAAATTGCTAAGTGAAAAGCACACTATTAAGGAATCTTTAAATACCAAACAGAAGCTATAAAGACAAAAATCTACGTTCAGACAGGTATTACCATTTAGAAATCTGAACCACACCTTTTGGCCCTTTTTTTTTCCCAAAGTAAATTTTGTGAAAGGTTATCTAGACTCCTCAAACTGGCATAAAAGGACTAAAAATGAAACTTTAAGTGGGGAAAGAAGATTGGCCTAAGGGTTTCTTAAATTTCAATTTTGTTTTTGGACTGGTTTACTACATAGCGTATCACCAATTACTTAATGCAATCACAAATCAATGTCTGATACCCCACACTATTTTATCTTTGTTTGGACACACATCCTGTCACCTGAAAGATGAACATGGCACGTGGACAGATTATGGGACTAACCTAATATATTCAACTAATTAGCATCACTATTTTTTAATATTTAAAAAATTCAGAATTATTTTCTTAAAGATTTCATTTATTTATTTGACAGAGAGAGACACAGCAAGAGAGGGAACACAAGCAGGGGGAGTGGGAGTAGCAGGAGGAAAGAGCACTAGTCACGGGATCTGCCTACTTCAGCACAAGAATAACCAGAGGTAAAACAATATTCATCCTAGAAAATGAATATTCATTCACTAGTAATCCATTAAGTTACTTTGAAAGTAAGAATAATTAGATAATAATCACTGTCATGCTCTTATTCCATTTTTAATTCTTTCATGAATTAAATAAGGATGCTAATCTTTGATATGACACACACATATGGTTCCACAATGAAAATATAGCCCCCATGATAAATCTAACAATGCAATAATTAAACGTTCCAGTTTCCTAATGATTCCTTCTGTTGTATACTGAAAATAAACCTAAATGTCAATGTATTGCTAAGGTTGTTTGAAAATCAAGTGAGATGGGGGAGAGATTGACCTAACACCTTTATGCAGTGACTAATGATGAATTCAACTGCATTAACGTTTTTATTCTCCAACTTACATATTCATTTCAAAATGACCTTTAAAAATGATCAAGTAGGGGACCTGGGTGGCTCAGGTCATGATCCCAGGGTACTGGGATCAAGCCCCATATCAGGCTCCCTGCTTAGCAGGAAGCCTGCTTCTCCCTCTCTCCTCCCCTTTCATACTCTCTTGCTATCTCTGTCTCTCTCAAATAAATAAAATCTTTTAAAATAAACAAATAAAATCAAGTAGACATCTATTGTATAATACCCAGAAACCCTTGTTCTGAACACCTTTTTTTTTTTTTTTAATTCTTCTGAGAACTCTATCCTACCCCTTCTCCATGTGATACTGATGGAAGTAACATTCACAGTACATTCCCACTATATGAGTAGGACTCAAATTGGCCAGACTATTTCCATCATAGTCAAATACAACCCTGCATCCAAAACAGTGATTCATTCAAGGATAGGCATATGATCCAAGGAAATCAGGAACTTTCTTAGAATTTAATACATAAATGAATGGACAGCATCTCTGGGGAGGAGAGGGGAAGGTGTGAGAGTCATAACATAGGTTTGGGACTGACAGGGTCATCTTTTTGGGCTCCTGGACCCAGTCAAGCCTGAAGCTAGTCAATCTACTGGCTTCACAGTCATATGAACTGACCAGTGTGTGTGTGTGTATATGCCACACATCATATAATATATACCATGTGTGTATATACACACACACACACACACATATGCATATACACATATATACATACCTTACATAATATACAATTATATTAAAATTTTGGGGCTAAGGTAGATGTTGACAAACTGCAGCTTGTGGGCCAAATTCCAACTGGCAACCTGTTTTTCTAACTCCCGCTAGCTAAGAATGATTTTTACATTTTAGGGAGTTGTTAAAAAGAAGAATATGTAATAAAATCTGTAGGTGGTAGTAAAACCTAAAATATTTACTAAATGGACCTTAAAAAATAATAATAATTATTACTGACCTGGACTTTGAAAAGAAAAAGGAAGAACAGTATATGGACTCCCCTAAGTTTCAAAAATCAGATAAAAATTTAAAAAACAAAAACCTGTCCAAAACAAAATACAAACAAAAGAAAATCCCTTGTATTTTAAGAAAAAGAAGACCTGAGATAAACAATCTCATTTTCAAGTAATTTTTCTAGAATTAGTTATCTTGACTTTTTTACTTATAATTTTTGCAATACTCCCACAGATAATAAATACATCTCCTTTTTAAAATGGTACAGTAGACAAACCAATGAATCAGATACACCAGTTATTTTAAACAAGGGTATTCAAAAGTGCTACAATTCATTTACATTTCAAGGTATCAAAGGATGATTAGGATTGGTTTTTTGGGGGAGGTGTGGGGAGGACTGGGTTTTGAAATGCAAATCCCCAATTTGTTTATATATTTTAGAAAGCTATCAAATGGAGCACCTGGGTGGCTCAGTTGGTTAAGCACCTGCCTTTAGCTCAGGTCATGATCCCAGAGTCCAGGGGCTGGACTCCCTGCTCAGCACGAGTTGGCCTGTCCCTCACCCTCTGCCTCTGACCACCACCACCACCACCCCATCCCGCTTGTGCTCTGTCTCACTCTCTCTCAATAAATAAAATCTTTAAAATAAATAAAAAGATAAAAAGCTATCAATTATCCATTTATTTACATGTTGTATCTGTTTCAAAAGGTATTCAGAATGACTTTTTTCTTCTTCATAAAAGGAAAAAAAATGCACCAAATAACATGAATACTATCGCACATGAAGAGTTCAATTTAGAATCATGCAATGGGGCCATTTAGCTACTGGAAAAAGTAGGCCCAATAAAGAGAACTAACAGTGGGAATATTTTCGGTAACTTGATCTTGATTCCTTCAGCCAAAACAGAATCACAAGAACCTGGTATAACTTGGTGTTGCTTTCAGTATATATATCCTTACTAATGGTTACTTTGCCAAAATAAATTCACAAAATGGAAAGCAACCTAGCATATAAGGGATCATAGATGTTTATTTTAAAATCATTCAGTAACAATAAAAGATGAGTTTTGCAGATGGCAGTAAGGTAAATCCCAAATGGAATTTTCTAAGCCAAGTTTTTTATTTTCTAGCCAATGCAGAGCAATTTCATGCATTGATTCGGCAATACAAATTAAACACATTAGAAATGTACAAAAGATATTCGATCATCTAACCATTATTTTAATAATGAGATACTGGAAAAGAGCTAAATGTCCAGTAATAGGGAATGGTTAAGTAAACACCAGTAATAAAAACTGCAGGAATACAATCTTAGCTAGTAAGTATATGAACAGACTGGTATTTTACACTACTGGTGGGAATGTAAATTCATTTATTTCTATAGGCAATTTCAAAATATACATCAATATTTAAAAAGAACATAACCAGAAACCTAACAAGGAGATAATGTAAATTACAAAGCTCTGGTCAATTAAAAAAATTTAGAACAATGTAAAGGCCCATTAATTGAGAATGATCTAAATTAGGATATGTCCATTTACAGCCATTCAAATGACATAACTTAATAGTTCTTTTGAAGGGAAAAAGGTCTAGTGCTTAGGCAAATAAAGCACTTTGGTTTCTTCATACCTAAAACACAGATACTACCTCATTCTGTTGTCACGAGGATAAAATTTAATGTGTTACATGTCTAGCATGGAGTGTGGCTTATAATGGGCATTCTACTGTCATGTGGAGCAAGCGCCAAGTTTTGAAGAAATATGTGCGTATACATGACAAAGCGTGTGCCTTCGGTTAAAGACAGATACCTGGACACACATACATTCACTTCTGTCCTCTCCAGAAACTCCACTAAACTAGCATTAAAAGAATCTGAGGCATAAATCCACAAGGATGAGATGAATGGAAGAGATTACTATCACAATTTTACAAGATGAAAAGCAGAAATCCCAGCACTAGAAATTCCAGAAAACTTAAAAAGCAGAAAACGGAGATAAATTACCAATGAGAATGACACTCAGAATCCCACAAAGTTCGGGAATTGATGGTACCAGGTACCTCTGGGATGACTCTGGAATTAAAACTGAGGATTGGTTGATAGGCTGTTTATGAAGCAGTCAGATCCCCAGCTCCCCTCCCCCCCTTGCACAGCTGGGTAACTGTCTCTCTGCTGACCCAGCAAAACACAAGACCTCTATTCTTTAGAAAGTATAAAATAAAGAAATTCTCAATTAAAGTACACAGCTGTATCCAGGTGCACTGCACCAAAATGAGAGGGGGTGGAGGGATCAAGTATGAACAGATTAGATGACAGATGGCCTCTTTCCTAGACCTCTTTTCCTGCTCAACCCCCAGCCCTCGGTCAGTTCACTTTTTACCTCTAGGCAGGAGTGTGAAGGAATCCTCTCTGTGGAATTTCACCAAAGAAAAAGATCTAAAAATAATGATAGGTTTCGTAATGACTAGCCCAAACAGATCACTAGAGAATGGATTTCAGTGAAATCTCTTCTATGTGCTCAAGAGTTTACAAATTAAGTGTTGGTGGACCAAAAATCTGAGTATGAGGAACAACCAGGAATTACCAAAACCTGTGGAAAATTCCCAATAGGAAAAATCAAAACCAAACCAACCCTCCCTCCCCCAAAAAAACTTCATGAGAGCTGCGTAAAGAAAACTCACCATCAATGTCCTCAAAAAAGGAAATGCATCCATAATAAAAAGGAAATGAGAACAAAATAACCTCTTGAAAATAAAAACAAGAGAGCAAACAGGAAAAAAAAATCAATAGAAAGGTTGGAAGAAGTTGAAGAAATCTATCAGAAAGTAGAAGAAAAAGCAAAGCCAGAATGAAAACATCAGAAATTTCCAAGAGGACACTCATCCAAAATAATAGGAGATCTAGAAAGAGAAAAGAAACAAGGATACAGTGAACAACCATTCTTTTTGCTTGGCTATAACCCTGGTTTTAAGGCTGAGTCCTGAGAGATCCAAGGGAAACCAGGACTGCTGGTCACCCTAACAAAAAATGAGAACAAACCCACAGCTGTGGCAATACCATGACATATCTAAATAATGGAGGTAAAGATCTGCAAGCTTGTAGAATGGGTTACATATACAACAGATCAGTAATCAGAATGTTTCCAGTAAAGAACGCTTAAAAATAATGTGATTCTTCAAAATTTTTAAGAATCATTTCTAACCCAGCACTCTATATCCACTCAAACCAGTACCAAGGTTGTGTATTTTCAGTCAATATCTGAAGACAATAAAAAGGTTTTTAAAAATCTCATAGCTTTTTTTCTTAGAAAGCAAGTGGAAGAAGATACATTCCATCATAACAAAATAGTGAACCGGGAAAGATGATGTGGGATCTGGAAACAGAAAGCTAAACCGAAGACTGAAGAAAATGCCAGGCTAAATAAATAAAAGCTGTGAAGCAGGCATAAAAGAGCAGCCATCCAGAGGCCTTATTTCTTCAGGACAATTTAACAAAACCAAGTAGACAGCTTGATAAAAGATTTAAACAATTAGTCAAGAGTTTGGAATAATGGGTTCACAGAAAAGGAAAACAACATCAACAAAATAATTGTTTAAATCGAGAAAAACAAAAATGTGTAAGAAAGGAACTCTTCCGACAAGACTCTGGTAAACGGCATTTATGCACTTATGTATCCATATAAACATCGGTAATGCATTGATCACACCTTGGCAAAGGGGAAGTGTACACAGTACAAGGTTGGTGGGTATAGAGGTGCAGTAACTCTCATAAAGGGCAGGCAGTAGTGCTCAAACTGAAAAAAAAAAAAAACCCAACCAATAAACATACGAGCACATATTCTATATAGCTGGAAATAAATACCAAAATAATCAGCACTGGGGAAGGGCAATGTGACAGGAAGACTGCTGTTTTTTAAAACTTATATGTAACTTTAGTAAAATGTAATCTGGCTAAATTAATTCTTATTCTGACCCGGTATACAAAAATACATACCATGATTGTTTAAAATTTGCCACGTAAAATA